>NC_067151.1:18105147-18420147 GCF_903995435.1 Acomys russatus
TCAGTCCTGGTGTGACTTGGTAGGCTGAGGAGGATGGGAAGGGAGAGCAGAGAAACTGAGGGAGGGTGGGACTGGGAGGTGATGGGATGGGGCTATGACCAGGATGTAAAGTGAATGAAAAAAAAAAAAAACAGGTTCAAAAAGAATAGAAAAATCATAATGTAACCATTGAAATTTTGGCAGTTTCCATAATTTATATTGATTCAATCAAGATCTAAGCGATTTCATTATGTAAAACAGTCAAGGACCAAGCTTTTTATACAAGATGTGTGAGTACACATGCGTGAAGGGGTATAAAATGGTCTGTAGCCTATCAGTCTATTACTACCTAGAACAGGAACAGAACAAGGAAAACTTGAGCAAGCAGACATAAATAGGGAGAGAAAGCCAAACTACAAATATGAGTCGAGACAGTTGGAAGACAAAACAAAATTTGGAAGAGACTGTGCAGGAAGTCTTTATCTGGTAAAGGATTGGCATAAAATCCACAGAGAACGGAGATTCTGAACAACGTGGGAAAATGAACAACTGCTTTAAAATGGCCTCAATGCTTAAATAGACTTTGCTGGAAAAGAAGATGTGCAGATGGAAGGCATGCTGATTCAAAGCTGAAGCAGATCGCATGGCCTCGTCCCCATATTCATATGTGAAAGCTCTCGTTCCTACAGTATTTGAAAGTGGGTCTTTTTAACTGGTGTCTTTAAGAAGAGAATAATCGCCAGTTATGGTGGGGTACCAAATCAATGAAGCTGCTGTCTTCATAATGAGAGCACACCAGGGACAATAGAACAGATGCAAGGGGACTATGTAGGAATACCGACAAAGAGCAGCAGTCTGCTAGCGAGGACCAGAGTCCCGGGCGGAGACCAACCCCACCGCCTCCTTCATTTAGCACTGGAGCCCCTGTGACTGCAAGAAAATAGGTGTTTATTACTTAGCACTCTCCCTTTTTGCATACTGCAGAATAGCAGCCTCAGCAGAGTAACAAAATATGTCATTTGGAAACTGCAAATTGAAATGAGATGCCAGGATGCATATGTTAGAATGGCAAGAGCCTGATCCACCGATGGTAGCAAGTGTTGGGAGGCCTTTGGGCACAGTGACTCCCACACTTTGATGATAGGAATGTGGGCCAGTGTGGCCCGCAAGACCACTCCCTAGTTTCTAAAACACATGGAGGTCTCAAACACAGCCCCAGAGGTCATCCCCTTTTGAGGTGAAGATTTAGTAGCCTATAAAAAAAGTCTTAGAATTGAAACAATGGGAAATGGAACAAATAAATCTTTCTCATTGTTCGAAACATTAATATCATCTTAAACTTATTATTTGATCATATATGCCACTCATATTTTCTGGGCAACTTAAAGTAATGGGTTAACTGATTATCAAATGCTGTCAGCATTAAAGGTTTTGTGTATAGACTTTTGTTTGCATATAATTGTGTAGATTTTGCTTACTCCTTTTTAATTTAAGAAGACTATAAGTACTTGATAATTTTGTCTTTATTTCTCAAAATTAAATACATATACACATATGTAAATATGTTATATTAACATTAAATATGTTAAATTTAAATTTATACACATATATACACATATATGTTAAATATGTAAATATATATACATATATGTTAAATAAGTCTGTATAAGGAGCTGTGTGGCATAAGAAGCTATGATGATGGTTTCTGAAAGTGGGAGGGAGGGTGTGAGAAGTGATTCAGGCCAAAGGAACTGCATCTCAGCCACTTCCTCAGCTCACTGAGGACTCTCCTGTTACCATAGCTACAACTGCTTTTCATTGCCCATGTGCCTATGTACTACGGAAGAAGTATAATGTCACTTTTTAAAAACAACCCGAAGTTCACACCTACAGATTGTAGAGCATGTCAATCTATCTGCATGGCTTCTAGAAGTTCATGAAAAAATAGTAAAACACCAGACAAACACTAAGACTGTGACTGAGAAGAGGGATAAGAATTGGTAGGTGTTGGGACTCAGATGGAGTGGGGGAAGGTAAGCTACAGTGATAGCACCCCATGCTCAAAACGGTTACTCTGAAAATTAGCCAACTCCTATAGGAACCAAGAGCTAGTTGAAGTAAATGATGGGGTTCTCCAAGGATAGTAGGGTGTAGCTATTGCCACAGAGAACCGAAGGAGGAAATTGACCTCACCCCATGCTAGGGCTACCAGAAAGAGTAGGAACATTGTCCCCAGCCTGTTCCATGTTCCTTTCTTCCTCTTCCTAGTTAGTATTGGAATCTCCTAGAATTTTCTAGCCTACCCAATGCATTGGGAAGCCATGCCTGGCTCTTCCTCTACCTCCCCAACCCTCATGGCCTCAGTCTTCCATCTTCTAGTACACGTGCAGGTCTTAGAAAAGTCAAGCCTGAGGCCACCTGCTCCAAGTCTGTGTCTCAGTTTCCTTGACTTATAGTAATGATGAAATGCCACTGGTGATAAAGAGAAGCGAACAGAAAACACAGAGCATGGTCCTGGAAAGGCTCTGAAGCCATAGTGGCCACACGGCTTTTCACTCTATCCATCACCTCTGGAGTGACAGAAATTGGCTGAGAAGTTGGGAGAATGTGTGGGGTAAGGGATATGCTACAGGGCTGAGATTAGTGTCTCAGGAATTTCAACCTGGATGGGACTCTGCTCCAGCAGGGATTTATGGTTTGGCTCTCACTCTAGAGCATCCAATAAAGAGCCCGCACTTTCTTATGCAGTGCTGGGATCATATACACAACAAGCCTTGGAACTGATGTCAAGAATCTGCCATAATTTAACTCCTTTCAGTTTGATAACAATAGTCTTTCCTTTTTTAATTGAAGCCACATGTTTTGATTTACTCTTTGCATCTAAAGGTTCTAGGTCTTTCTGTGAGCTTTAGATCCAATATATACAAATGTCGCCCTTGGCAATGTTTTAGATTCTCTTCTCCTCACCGAGCTGGTGGTAGATCCTCTCATCTGCTCAGAGTTCTGTGATGCTCCCTTTACAGACCCAGCATCTTCCTTGCTTCACTGACAGTCAGCCACTAAGAATGAAGTAGAATATTATGGGAGCCCGTTGCCTCCCATGAGCTTTATGAAGGTAATTACACCACTACAACTCACGTTAATTTACACAGCAGCCACCTTTAGTGGGCTTCTTCACTTCATCCTTTGTACATCTCTGAGACTAGTAGGAACAAGCTGATATAGCTTGTGTTTATTTAAATTCTTCTTCTATTTATTTACTTACTTTTTATTATGTGTTTGTGTCCATGTGTGTAGACACGTTGTGTGTATGGGAGTGGAGGCCAGAAGTCGACACTGAGTGCCTTCTGTTGCTCTCTACTTTATTCCTGAGGCAAGCTCTCATTGAAATTGGAGAGTCCTGATTCTGCCTGGCCAATGAGCCCCACAGATTTCTTGTCTCTTTTCTTTCCCTTCCCAGTTACATACTGCTGTATCCAATTTCCTGTGTTGGTGTCATGGATGCAACTCACATCCTCAAATTTATGTGCCAGGCACCTTACATACCAGTCATCTATAATATTCCTTCTTATGACATTTTTGGCTCTTTCAAATATTTATCCTGTACCTAATTGTTTTTCTACTACATTAGTTTATGAATGTGCATTTCTTAGCTATAGTGTTTATTTTTCCTTTCAACTTGGTTCTATGGTTTAAATTTTAAAAAATTGATCAGGGTCCTTGAGTTAAGTTTGAATGTTGAATTCCACAGGGTAGCCAAGAGGTCTTGATGAGAACGGAATCCAAACTGACTTGAAGCAAAATAACCCCCTTTATATTGGCATATTCAGCACTGTGCTGTGCCACCAGATACACACACACACACACACACACACACACACACACACACACACACACACACCCCAGAGTGTCATTATCAATGAATCTAAGTAACTCAGAAGAAAAACCAAAGTCTGATGAAAGAGAAAAACAAAAGTAATGGATACTGAAGAAAAACAATCATTATGTTGTTACAGCAAAATCCAAACAGGGTGAAACTGTGATGAACAAACATATGGCCAGTTAAGAAGGTAGATAAACCATCACCAAACAATGAGGTTAGCATTTCATTTCATATGTGATGGCTAGTGTCAACTGCCAACTTAACAAAATGTAGAGTAATCAGAAAGATAGCCTCCTGCTATGTCAATGGGAGATAGTCTTCATTAGTTTAATCCAGACCAGCAAAGCTGCCCACTGTGAGTGGCACTACTCCCCAGCCAGGGAGCCAGGACTGTGTAATAGTGGTGCAAGAGAGTTTAGTATCAGCATATACACATCCACAATGCCCTCCTTCTGACTTCAGACATAGTATTTCCAGTTACTACTGGCTTTCGCTGCTGTGACTTCTTCACCGAGATAGATGTAGCCTGGAACTTTAAGCTAAATAAACCCGCTCTCCCTTAAGTTGTTTTTATTGACACTTATTATCTCAGCAATGGGAGGCAAAATGGAAATGGAAGTTGGTACCAAGAAGTGGGGCTGTGGTGCGAGAAACATGACAGTTTCCTGGCTGTAACATGAAAGCATGCAAGTACTTCAGGCAAGAAAAACAATTGCACGATGGAAGCAGAGCTTACTAAGTGATTCTGGTGGGAGCTTTGGCAGGACCATTGGTGCAAGAAATGTGATGCATCCTCTTGTTTCAGAAGGGCTCAAATAGCAGTTGTACTCAGGAGCATTCACACAGTATTTTGGTAAGAAATCTAGCTTCCTTCTCCCCGTGTCCTTGGAACTTGAGTGCAGCTGAGTTTAAAGACTGATTTGCTAAGCAGAGGAAATCTCAAAGCAGAGATCAGCACATTGATGAACACTGGGAGAATGAGAATATACTCCATATTCTTTAGCTGAAAACTTATTCAAAGGGAAAAAGTCTTAGCTTCCAAGGCTCCCAGCTCCTCAAAAGCAGCTGCCTAGGAAAGTGTTTCTTAGTAGATGGAAGAGGATGCAGATGTGGTCCCTGGGCCACGCTCCATCTCAAGTTGGCAGCAGAACTTTGGAGCATCATCAATGTTGGCCTTGATGGCATTAAAGATGCAGTCTTGAGTGGGTAACATAGAACGTATGAAGCCATGCGCTTCGTGGTGTGCCCAGATGCCCAGAGAAGGGGCACCAAGCAGTCATTGTAGACACCTGAAAAATCTAACTGCAGTTGAGACGCTAGGTTAGTGGAGCTGTTAGAATGATAGGGTGTATGCCACCGAGAAAGGCTAAAGCCAGAGGGGAGTAGAATCTCAATGTGATGTAGGAGGCAGAGCTGGAGGGACTGGGCTTCCAGAGCAGTCTGGAGCTCAGAAAAATCACACTAGGGATCCCAGATGCTGGAGAGGCCCTGGGGGATTTCATATTTGCTCTGCTGCATTTTGTTTTGTTGTTTTGTTTTTAACAAATTTTTATTGAAAAATAAAATAATTCATATTACATCTCATTTTTTATCCCATCCCATACATCCTCCCATTCCTCCCTCCCTCCCACATTCACCCAATCCCCCTTCCTTATGATTGTGACCGAGGGGGACCTCCTCCCCCTGAATATGGTGCTAGGGTATCAAGTCTCTTCTTGGTAGTCTGCTATCCTTCCTCCGAGTGCCATTGGGCCTCCCCAACAAAGGGACATGGCCAAATATGGGGCACCAGAGACCCTGTGAAAGTCAGTCCCCAGTCTCCACTTAACTGTGGAGAATGTTCTGTCCCTTGGTTAGATCTGGGTAGGGGTTTGATGATGGCTGCACGTTTTGTCCTTGGTTGGTGCCTTTGATCAAGCAGAACCCCTGGGCTCAGATCCACCCATCATAATGTTCCTCTTGTAGGTTTCTAGGACCCTCTGGATCCACCTACTTCCCTATCCCCTATATTTTTCTCACCTAGAGTCTCAATAGGATGTTCTTACCTCTATCCCACTTTCCTGGTAGGTGCACTAGCCCAAGGGGCAGGTCCCATGAAAATCTGCTCTGCTGCATTTTGGTTTGGCTCATTTGTTCCTTGCTATGCCACCACTCTTCCCTTTACAACCAGGAAGTCTACTCTGTGGCATTGCATATATTATCTGGGCTCACAGTTAAGCCCCTTGGGGCATTTAAAACTTTGGAATTATAAAGAATGTAAAGATGTTTATATCATGAGATAAACATGAGACATTAGGGGAAAGAGGTCAGAGATTATGGCTTAAGATTGATATATGTGTGTCCCAAGTTCATAGTACAAAAAGTGGGATTGTGAAGTTTAGTGTTACTTTAAAAATATATTATTAATATTTTATGTCTATGGGTGTTTTGCCTGTCTGTCTGTCTGCCTGCCTGTCTGTCTGTCTGTCTGTCTGTCATGTGCCAGGTGCCACTGGAGGCTGAATGAGGCCATCAGATCCTCTGGAACCAGGATAGCAATTGTGAACTACTATGAGGGCACTGAGAATTGAACCTGGGTCCTATCTGGAAAGAGCAGATAGTGTTCTTTTTTTCTGTCTTCCCTGTAGAAATTATTGGAGGAAAATTTGTTTCCTTATGCACATTTATGAAAAGAAGCAAATAGAATTTTTTCTAAAGTACATATTCTGAAGAGAGTATTTAATAAACTTTCATATCTCAAAATATTTGTTTCTCCTTGAAATACAAATATCAAAAGGTCTAATGACTTGAACAAAACATAACTACTTATATCACAATCTGTCATTTACCTCTGTATCTTAAAGATCCATAGGCTTCAGAAGCAACCCATAACAGCCACACAGCCTTCTCATACAATATCTTTCAATGGAGGAAGAAAAGGCATGCTAGTATGAGAGCTATACATGATGCAGGTAACTCCAGGGGGTGCCAGATCAAGGCTATATAAATAGTGGTCCTGGTGTTGCAGATAGTGCTCTTAAGCACTGAGATATCTCTCTAGCCCTCACCTCAGTGTTAATTTTCAACTTGATAAGTAAACACATGATGTCTGGTCCTTCAAGCAGTTCTGTGAGGGGTTCTCTTGATTATGTTGACTGAAATGTGATGACCTTGAATTCTGGTGTCTTACTTGTGGTTCTGTTGCTGTGAGGAGACACCACAATGACACAACTCTTATAAAGGAAAACATTTCACTGGGGCTGGCTTACACTTCGAGAGATTTAATCCATTGTTTTAATGATGCAGAGCATGCTGGACATGGTGCTATGGAAGAAGCTGAGAGTTATATATCTGGATCCTCAGGCAGCAAAAGAGACAGTGAGCCACTGAGTCTGGGCTTGAGCTTCTGAGACCTCAAAGCCCAGCCCCAGTGACACAGTTCCTCCAACAAGACCACACCTCCTCCAACAAGACCACACCTCCTCCAACAAGACCACACCTCCTCCAACAAGACCACACCTACTCCAACAAGGCCACACCTTCTAATAGTGCTACTCCCTAACATTTTTATTCAAACTACTACAATTGGAATTGCCGATATGAACAACCGTGCACAGAAAGAAGATTATTTTGTTTGAATATCTTATTTTTAAGTGTGTGTGTGTGTGTGTGTGTGTGTGTGTGTGTGTGTGCGTGTGCGCGAGCGTGTGTGTGTACATGCAAGTGCATGTGTACAAAGAGTCCTGAGTATATCTCCTTGGTACTGGCGTATTTGAGTCCTCTGCAGGAGCAGTAAACATTTTTAACTGCTAAGCCGTCTCTCCAGTCCTGGAAAGTATTTTTCGTACACATTGATGCACACATGAGCTCACGCACAAAAATATGGCTCTTATGTGGGTGGCTTGGAGTATTGCTGCACATGAGCAGCAATTATGCAATATATATCTGCCCTAAATGATAAATTATTATGAACATCACCCCCACTGGAAGCAATGAAGATGACACTGATGGTTTCTTTTCGTGTATTACCCTAATCAAATTTGACCTACTTATATCTTGCACTGTCATAGCTTCAGCTATTCAACTTGACACAAACCTAGAGTTACTAGGAACAGGGAACGCAACTGAAGAATTTGTGCTGATGGTTGATCAGGCCTATGGCTACAGCTTTGAGATATTTTTTTAAATTGGTAATTAATGGATGAGGGCCCAGCCCACTGTGGGAAGTGTCATCCCTAGGCAGGCAGGCCTGGGTTGCTTAAGAAAGCTATCTGAAGCCAAGGCAGAGCAGGCCAGTAAGTAGTATCCCTCAGTTGTTGGTGCCTCAGACTTCTGCCTTGAGTTACTACTTTGGGTTCCCTATATGATGGATGGTAGCCTACAAGCCAAACACCCCACCTCTATCCCCATTTCTTTTGGGAAGAATGTTTTGCCACAACAACAAAAAGGCTAGAGTGGACAAGTAGTTTGTCCTGAACTACAGATGATTATATGTACAACACACTTAGCAAAATTGTGTTAATGAGTTTTGTCAAATGCATCTTTGTGTTGGTGTTCTTTGTTCTTTTAATTTTTTACATATACATTTATGCTATTACACATATATACAATAAACTGCCTACAGCAAGAAGAACCACGAAACAATCAGGAATTATATCAATGATACATTCTTAGTGTTTTTGGCTATTTGTATTTGATAACATTGAAGAAAACATCTCTCCTATATTGGTGAGTCTAAAATTCTGAATGTAAATCAATATCTATCATATCTCGTCATTATCAACTGAAAACATCTATCTAGACCTAAAAACATCTTACCCCCTAAACAGCTGTGTTTAATTGTAAAACTAAACTACCTGGTCTTCAATGTCATCAGAGACTTGAGAAGGAATAAAATTAATTACCTGAGTATACAAGGAGTTCAGGTTAGCAGCTTCTAAAATAAGAAGATGACAGAGATAGTTTGCTGCCTGAACAGTCACCCAAAACTCTCTATAATGCTGGAGCATCATCTTCAGCCTGATTGTCCAATATATCTGACAGACATATTTGTGAGGCAGGAAAGGTTGAGGACTTGTTTAACCTGTCTTTCCAGAGTTTGGCCATCCACTCTGTCTGCATCCAAACTTGACTATTTTTAGGCAGAATTCTCTCTGTGGTAGAAATGAAGACATTTTGCCCAGTGGCTGGTTGACCACAATTGAAGCCATCTCTCTATGCAGGTTCTTTGATGTTCATTGTCTTCTTTGAGGTATGCTGGGTGTTGCCAGAAGTTAACCTGTCTCATTGTCAGTGAATTTTTAAAATAATAATAAAAAATCTTTAAATGCCATATTTTGTATTTCTTAGAGGATTTTGAAAACCTTATCTAACTATTTTACCTTATCTTTCTATAGAATCATCTATCTGTTACACCTAGGATGTATATTCTTGTGATTAAAAATAGGATAGTAATTGATATGACCATGATTTGATCAAATAACAATTAACTTGTACAACTTACTTGTCCTAAACAGCCTGCAATAGCACTTTCAAAGTATTGGAAGTAATCCTTGTATTATAGTTGAGTTGTGTGGGTACAATGCTGCATATTAAAGTAGAAATAGTTATAATGTATGTGAAGACCAATCTTAAATTTGAATTCTATAGCAATGTATCTAAAAGTAAACTTATACTGCATCTGTATATAAAATTCTATACCAGTGAAATAAAAATAAAAATAACCATGTGAGTAACAATTAAGTCATTAAGTTGAGGAGTAGATTCACTAATCTACTTTTTATTCTATCTTCCCTATATATTTCTATATTTCCTCTTCTTTCTTTTCAATCCCATCTCCAAACCTAAGAATGAAAGATAAAGGAAAGGAGACATTCCCTGAATCCAACCTTTTTTTCTCTCTAAATAAGAGCAATAATAACTTATAGCAACTCCCACTGAAAACAAACATCTATAGCCCAAGAAGGCAACCAAAAACCTACCCAACCTCCCTTAAGGGAAATGGGATGTCATTCTCTTAAAGTTTATTCTGGCTGATTTGAATGAATAATACCTTTGTAGAGGTCCAAATAAAATTGGAGAAAATGGTTAAATTAGCTAGAAACTATATTTGTGGTCCAATTTTTAAATGATCAGAAATTCCAGGCTAATTAGAGTGCTGTTGAGGACAGTCTGAAATGCTGGACCAATTGGGATCAGAAGCTTTTTCAAAGCTGTCCTGTTCTGATGAGGCACTGTAGCTGAAGCACTTGGGGTTGGAACATGAATGATGCAGGATGTCAGAGACAACCATAGTGAATGAATCCTGTCAGGTCTGATCCAGTGTCATTGTCTTGTTCTTTTGATATGAAAACTTGTAATTTTTCACAAGCATTTTACATTCCTAAAATTATAAATGTATGAGGTGTGCTTGATGCACAGGAAAATTAAGGCTACATAGATAATGCTTCTTGTTGGCTAGAGAAACCCTATGAATTACTATTAGGCATACATATGGCATGAATGGAGATTTACAGATGTATTTTTTCTGCTCATAGAAAGAGCAGAGAACCAGCCTTTATTGTTATTTTTTTAACTAATAACTTTTAAAAAGTAACTAATTTTCTAAAAAAATTCTCTTAAGGGAAAATTATTAGTAACTCATGTTAATTGATTAAAAGCTAAACAATCAAGATATGGATTTTAGGGTTTACTTAAGCCCAAGGTGTGTTTTTTTCTCATCTCTCTAGCTGATAGCTACAGCTGGCAAGCAGCTATGTGACTATGTGGCTACTACCTGGCCAAACAGAGCCACTCCAGTCACAGCCTCTTTATGTCAAAGAGTAAAGGAAAGGGTCATTCAGAGAGAGACTTCTCATTGGGAACAAGGCCTAGATGTGATACCTACATATCTTCAAATTCATGTTTTTCCACTTCCAAAAGTGAAATTGTCCTTAATGTTTAGCAAGTATTACTTGAAGAAGCCCAAACCATGCCAATATCTACAATTAGTTGCAAAGATAGCTTGGAAATGTACTCTTCATTTGATGGCCATAGACCTAGCTAAGGTTTTATGACTAAGAATTATAGAAAAAACATCAAAGAAAAGCTAGAATTAACTACATAGTCTAAAATGATATATAAAAGAAAAAATAAAGGTGAATAGTTAACCAAATACCTTCATGAGTTAATTAAAGAAAATGGCTTTTAAAAAAGAGTCAAATGTACTGTGTGTGGTAATTGTGAAAATATTTTCTTCTATTCTTTTTTAAGTTTTACTCTGAAATGCTTAATTTCAAATGTAGATCCTATCCCATTTGACACCAAATTGAGAAAAATAGATGTAGAGATCTGTTTTCTCTTCATGTAACACTCATGCTTTCTCCTTTTAAGGTTAAAAAAAAAACACCCTCAAAGTGATTTAACTCAATCCCCTAAAAATATTCACAAGTGCTAATTGTTGGGCTTCTCAGAATATTTTGAGAGGCTTGAAACATAGCAAAGCACGCGTTTCTCTTGTGTGGGGATTCAGTCCAGCCCAGCACCATGGGTAACTGGGAAAGGGACTTTCTCGAAAAAACGACATTTTCTTTTTAAAAAACAAATGAACATAACTGGTGCCCCATATTTGATGATGTCCCCTTGGAGGGGAGCCCTGGTGCCACTCAAAGAAAGAGTAGGCAGACCAACAAGATAAAGACTTGTTAGCATGCGACCATAAAGTGGGGGAGGAGATTCCCCCTCAGACATGGACCTAAGGGAAGGTAATAGGATGGGGATGGGAGAGTAGGAGGAACAGGAGGATACGAGGGATAGGAGAACAATTGAGTTGTAATCTGAATAACTTAATAAAAAAAAATCAAGGGAAAAAATGAGCATAAGTGTAAAATCACCTGAAAATGAGAGGGGAGAGACAGTGTCAGCTTTGCCTACATTTTGTAGCCCAGGAGTAAACTGCAAATCTCACTAGTTGATGAACTGTGACTGGAAATGGACCTACAGGAGAAAAAGCAAGCTATTATTACATTTCAAATAACTGTCAACTTCACAGCTGTGTCTAGAGAGAGGCTCCTTGCTAATCATTGCCCTCTGTTCTGACATCAGGTATGTAGAGTACTCAAAACATTCAGAGGCTTGGACCTTTCAGTGAAATGGAGGTGAAACCCAC
The DNA here is from genome assembly GCF_903995435.1 of Acomys russatus. NCBI lineage: Eukaryota > Metazoa > Chordata > Mammalia > Rodentia > Muridae > Acomys > Acomys russatus. Next base: position 18,117,135 of record NC_067151.1, read on the forward strand.
AGAAATGGAAACAAAGACAGAATGACTGTTGATACTTTTCACCGACTTCCATGTTAAATATACCTCCCTCGGCTGTCAGTTCTCGCTTTACTTACAGATTTTTATTCTTTACCCAATCTCTGTAGCAGATCCTACTGTATAAGGCAAGTAAGTATATCCCTCCAAGGAGCCTGGAAAAGTAATGTAATTTGATGAAGAAACAATCTCCCCCCACCCCTCTCTCTCCCCTTCCCTCCCCATTCTCACTGGCCGATATCAGACTTGAAATGTAATAGTCTACCCTCAAAACGGACTTCTTAAATCTGAATAGCTGGAAAAGGCACACTAAGTAAACGACTTACAAACAACAGTGGCTGTCTAATTAGTCAAGTTTGGCCTACTATACAAATGCAGAACATAGCAAATCATTATTTTTTTCCTTCTTAAAATTATGAAAAATTTCCAGCCCCACCCTGCATCAGAATCTGGGTTTAGAATCTGAGTGTTCCTGTGTCACACAAATGGCACCATGTAACATTCCAGCATTAAGAGACCATAACTTGTTTGATCGTAAAGGAAAAGGAAAAGCAGGAGGGGCAGGCCTGCTTGGTGTCTTGATGACTTTTCTGCTCCCTACCATAAATCCCATGCCAGGTTATCATTTCTGCTTCAGTTAAAAGTGGAAAGAGCAATTGCCTAGAGAGATTCAGAGATCCCAAAGGGTGCATGTTCAGTTTACAGGGTCCCCACTCAAAATGAAGGAAATCTAAGTTTTAGTCACTCTGAGGGTCTAGGTGTCTCTGGAGCAGCTGTAGCCACACAGACAAGGCCACTGAAGTTTCTAGATCTGCTCATCAAACTGCTCTGCCTTTTAGTTTTCGTTTGTGTGCTTATCTTGGTAAGAAGCACTCAGTGCTGCTCCTGTGTGGGTGGGTGTGAGGTTGTATACTGGAGCATGGCAACTCTCTCCTGGAGAAAACTGACTCTTCTTGCCCCAGCAGCCATAAAAATGCCAGTAGCTATGGAGTTAGGGATGGGACTCCAAGAGCCTCTCCTTTATCCCTGGGGAGATTTTGTCTGGCTTGATTTTGTGAAGGTCTTGTCCATGCTGCCACATTCACTGTGAGTTCATCTGTGTAGGAAGGCCTTGTCATATCTGGGAATACTTTTCACCCCAAATGTCTCCTACCTTAGACTCTTACAATCTTCCCTTCTCCTCTACAGGTATCCCACAGGCTTGAGTGTGATGTGATGCCTCATTCAGAGCTGAGCACTCTGCAGTCTCTTAGTCCCCATACACTGAGAAGTTATTGGTCTCCTATTTAATCACTTTCTATTGTAAAAAGAGGTTGAGAGGTACACTAATCTATGGGTATAAAACTAAAAACCTAGGGGGGGGCAATTGATTAATATGTGAATTTAGAAAATAATAGGATTAGATTTTCTCCTAGGGCTTACGATGTAGCAGGCACCCAGCCCTTCATTGATGGTACCAGGAATATGTTCCTTCAGAAAGCTGTTGGTTTCTTCCATAATGTCTGTACCATTATGGGACCACAAACATATCTTGCTGGCCCATCCTTACTGTAGCTCCAAGACTTCACAGTTGCATAAGATTGTTGATTATTTTTCTTCCTCAGTAGCTTTTATAGAACCTTCTAAGACTATGAAAATCATTTCTTCTTAAATTCCAGGTGTCTTACTAGGAGGTGAGAGAAAATCAGAGATTAGCAAAGGATTTGTAGTTGCTCAACTTCCTGACTATATATAATGGCATTTAACTTGATCTCAGATGACATTTGTCTATCTCTTGCCCTCGATCATTTTCAACAGTGATAAAACACATCAGTCATGGGTAGAGAAGCAAAAACTGATGAGACATCTGATCCACTCCTCCCTTCTGCATCCCTACAGTCTGGAAAATTACTTGCTATACATAAGCATCAGTTCATATTTGCTGAACAATCAAATAAAATTCTTAACTTAGTTTGATTATCAAGTTAAACTAGTGTAAGAAGAAATAGTCATGAATACTTGCAACTTTCTTTTACAACTTTGATCTCAGATTGTTGTTTGACAGTCATGTATCCTCTCCAAAGCTTGCATTTTGAATTTATGCAACTGTTGATAAGAGTCTGCTTAGCACATCTCACTGTGAATTATTTGTAGAGCATATTCTTGGAGGAAGTTGACTCATCTCAACTTCTCATGCTCTGATATGGCTCTCTTGTACCAGGGTTTCTATGACATTATTACATTCTAGAACTTTCTTTAGAAAGAGCAGCATTGTAGTTAAAACTTTTTTCTTTCTCAACTAAAATATTTTCAAGCAACACATCAGACTCAATATACATGAATTTCAGAACACTTTGCAAAAGTGAGGGTATTAGCCAGTGAACCAGCTGCAATCCAGAAGACAGAGAGTGCCCCTTGCCTTATTTTTCATTACTGTTTTTTTTTTCTTTGCTGTGTTGGAGAAAGAAACGAAGCCAGGGCCTTCTGCATGGAATACAAGGGTACCTCTCCTGAGTGAGCCTCCAAATCTTAGATTTATTTAACACGCACATGTATTATGATTTTTCAAACTGGGATTCTTTTGCGTGAGAGGTGAACATGATAACCGCTACACTACAGAAACTAGCTCTATTATGATTTTTCTATGACCACCTGCCCCGCAGTGCCCGGCAAAAGCTAGGCACCAAGTGTCTTTGAACACTCTACTTAAATATCATCTAAGAGGAGAACACGGAAACCCTGTCCAAATGAAGACAGATTACCGTCCAGGGACATATCCCACTTTATATATTGTTCGCCCTCAGAGACTACGGTCCTAACTTGGTTCTGAAGCCAATGCTCCATATTTCGCATCCCATAACTTAAGAGACTTCTGAGCCTTCCTCCTCTATTCAAGGATGTCTGTGTGGGGTCTGGGGACCTGGAAAGTCTCAGCAAGCCCCCTTTCCTCCATCTTCATCCAGGCAGACTTCTACTCTTCTTTCTTCTTTCAACCTTTTGTTTTACTCTTAGGCTGCCTCACATATATGTATTTTTCCTCTCCTCAGCCAGGACCTGGTAAAGAGGTCCACAAAAAGTTGTTCCTCCTGGAAATGGTACTTATGGGGTCTGGGTGAGAAACGAAGTCTTTTCTGAGTGGACTTTGAATCAAGTGTGTCCCTGTCACTGGATATGAGGAAGACTTCCCTCGGGCACTCATTTTCTTCCTTCCATTTCCCTAGTCTAATTTCTTTAAGGGTTTGATGTTAATCAGCCCTCTTTTAAAAAGATGAGAAAACAACACTATCATGACCTGCCTACTCACAGACCACCTGATTTGACAGGGAATTTTGTTCTTTTCCACAGAAGGAGTTGATAGAAAAATTTCCCTTAGCTCACTGGTCTGTTGCAGAGAGAGAATGGTTGCAACGTGGGCTGCTCTGTGTCCCAAGTCCAGGGTACCCAAACTACTAGTCTAGCCCTGCTACATGGGTCCTGACTTTGCAGAAACCATAACACTGTACCTTACCAGAAAAGTCCCTGCATGGAGGTGGTCAGTACTGCCCAAGTGCCCATGAACCAGTGAGGGACTACTGAAAGTGTGGTACTATACACAATGGAACATTTTTTTGGCTGTAAAGTAAAAAATGAAATTGGAAAAAAAAGAAATTGCAAACTTTGCAGAAAAATGGGAATATATTTAGCAACGTAACAAAAGCTCAGACAAACAAATGTTCTCTCTTGTTTGCAGATCCCAGCTATAATTAAAAGAATAAGTAATTATTTTTGTTCTTTCACTGTTGGGGATATATGTGTCATAAGGCAGCAGTAAGGTCAAAATGCAGCTTTGGAGAGTTGACTCATCCCTTCCACTATTGGTGAGCCAGGGATTGAATTCAGGTCATCAGACTTGACTGCCAATACCTATACCTGCTAAGCATGTATTTAGGAGGGAGAGAGTAAGATAGAGGTCAGGAAACTAGAAAAGAGACCTGGGCTGTAGGAAGCTTAAAGAGTGACTAGTGGGGATGTGTTAGGACATCTGTTAAGAGAACAGAGACGACCCTAACCCGCTAGAACTAAATCTAAAGAAGTCTACACCCCTTGTGTCTTCTAAACTTCTTTCTCTCCTATCTAGGGTTAGGGGGTTGGAAGGGAGGTAGAGGCATTAAGAAATCCCAAATGAAACATAGTTTAAGAAGGTGCCTATAAATCCCACAGACACTTATCCTCTTTTTTCACTAGCTGTGAATTTCTTTTCCACTACAGAAAAGAAACTTATCTGATGAGGTCTGAAGGTTGCACTAGTCTAACTGTGAAGAGATAGAGATTTAGACAGCAGTTTGATACTATATCCATTTGCCAAACAGTGGCAGTAGGTTCACCCCTGGGTTCAGTGAACTCCCCAACTATGCATTCTTGGCCTGACTACAGTACCAGAGGCTTGTTTCCATCTGTGGAGTGGACTGTAAATCCAATCAGAAAGTGGTTGTTATCCCTATAATATTAGTTCCATTATTATACACAGAGACATTTTTGATCAGTGTAGAGTACCTAGTCGTCTCCTTACAAAGACTTTCTTCTTCAGTATTAGATAAAGAGAAACCTGAAATTATATACAAACTAACACAAAAGCATTACAGAGTCTACAGGAGGAAGATGTAAAGGAGTGAAGATATGGAAAGGGCCCACAGCAGACAGAGGGATGGATTCTGCTAACGTAGAACCACAGAGCCCAGTGCAAACACCTAAGACTATTGCATGTTTAAGAGACAAGATCTCAGTAGCTTAAAGGCGCCAATGAGAAAGAAGAACCCATAAGTGGAACAAGAGGGTTAGGAATGTTCCCAATACAGCTTTGAGTTAAGAGTGGTTCCCCAGAGGGTAAGCATGACCTATAGTCTCAGTGCATCTCTCCGCACTTTCCATCTCCTCACCTCAGTGAGTTTATTTATGTATTATTTAATTGTTGGCACTAAAGACTGGTCCAAGGGCTGCCCATATGGTGACCACACATTCTTTGGCTGCACCCACCTTCTGTTGTTTTTAAAATTAGGTGTTTGCAGATATGTGCCTGCTTGATTGAGTCGTCCCTGGATTCTTAAGCACAAAGAGACAAAAGAAAGTGGAGTGGCAGATCTGTTCTCTGTTTGCTTACCATTAAAAAGATGTATTACGTATATAATGTGATATATTAGCCTATTTACTTTGGAAAGTGTTAGAGGAAACATGTATTTTGAGCTTTCATGTATTCCAAATAACCTTTCAATTACTATATGACTTAGCTACCACTATAGTTTAGGTCTGCAATATGATAGATTTAGATTGTAGGTTGACATCTGTGGGAGGTGGTAGAAATTTCAAGAGGTGAGGCAATCACAGGCATTGAGATGTGACTGCCAAAAAAAAAAAAAAAAAAAAAAAAAATACGGGCACTCTGAGCCTCTTCTTCTACGTGGTGGATATGAGGTGAATGGTTTTGTTCTGGCACAGCTTCTTCCTTGATGTACTTCCTTCACACAGGTCCAAAGGCAAGGAGGCTTGCTTAGTATGGTGGCATACCTGTTATCTCAGTGTGGGAGCCTGAGGGAGAAGCGTCAGAAGCATAAACCTGGCCTTCATTGAAAGAATGTGTGTCAACCGACAGACAGACAGACAGACAGACAAAGGTATAGCAAAACAGAACAAATCCAAGGGGCTGACTGAGCATAGACTGAATCCATGAGCTGAAACAAACCTTCTGTCTTTATAAGTTAGCATATTAGGTATCTGTTACAGTCACAGAATGCTGACTAGAGCATCTCCATAGAGACACGACTGTTCACACAATGTTACCATGCGTTTATCAAAACATAGGTGTAGAGTATGGTTTGGACACGCAGCCATGACAAGACTATTCTCTGTATAGTTACTCTCATGGTCATGGACTTAAGCTTTAAGAATGGAAATAGCTTTAAGCTATTTCTCTGGTGTATAAGGAAAGATGTGCAACACCAGAATAAATTTTTGAAATATAAACTCTCAGGTAAAACCTCTTATCAGGTCGTAAAGTATTCCTTAGCAAGACACCCAGAATGAAGCAGAACAATGCAAACAAAGGAACAAGTGATGCTACCCAGAGTTAAGTGTGAAGCTGCTCTGTATGTACATAGAATGTCAGTGTTTGATACTATCATCTCTCAAACTTACACATAAGGACATTTCATATAAATATTTAAAGTCAGAGGGAATGAATGAAATCTAAGCAATGGAGATGGATAAATGTTTTCACATTCTTCAAGATGGCAGGGCTAGGTTATCAAGCAAAGACTAAATATTTTAAAACAAAAAAATCAATCTGAAGCATTTATTTTTAAAGATTATTCTGAAGCATGTTTCCATACTGTCATAGGGTTACCATTGCTGTGATGGAGCAGCAAGATCAAAAGTTTGGGGAGGAGAAGGTTTATTTGGGCTCTGCTTCCACACCACTCTTTCTCCATGCTGCATGTTGGCTTGCTCTCCCCATGGATGCTCAGCCTACTTTCCGATAGAACCCAGGTCCACCCCCCCCAAAAGGTGGTTTCACTCACAATGGACTGGATCCTCCCACATCAATTGCTAATTAAGAAAATGCCCCTCAGACTTGCCTGTAGCCCATTGTGGCAAAGACATTTTCTCAGTTGAGGATCCCATCTCTCAAATGACTCCAGCATGTGCGAAGTTGACATAAAACTAGTTATCACATAAAATAACTTGAACCACCCAAGCTATGCTTTTGGAAGTGAACTGGTGCTCGGTAGTAGGAATGTTGTCTCTGTAACTGGAACTTGGGGGGTTACTATTTATTTAGTTGTTATTTTATGTCTTTTCACCTACACATGCATCACCTTGCACACATTGCCCGCCATTGACTATTCAATAGATAGAAGCAACAAATGTGCATTGGACATCTTCTGCGGTAGAAGGGTCCCCATGTTTCCATGTGGTTTCGCACACAAGAATGAACTCTGGACTTACAGATGATGTGCCATGGGATGTACCAGCAAAGTGAGGCAATTCCAGACTTCTAGCTTAACATCCATCACCTAATGCTTACTTATTAATAGGTTTTTCCAGAAATTGATTGTCTGGCTGACTTGAGGACAGGGGTGTCGTCTTAGACTCTGCAATCGAAAGTTTGGCATATAAAGCTATTGTGGAATACTTGTCTTTTAAGCCATGTAAAAATTTGCCCTCACATTTTAGAATAGCTATTTTCTTTCCTTTGCACACCAGATGCAGTTCTTCTTTGCTGTGTGATCAGATGTGTTATGATCCAACAAGTCAGCTTTAACAAAGGCTAATTTGTTTCAGTAAATCATTCCCCCATAATAAAGAGGTTGTTTTCTTTCTTTTTAAATAGAAAATTGGAACTTGCTCCATGACACTTGACCATCAATTTAATGAATAACTCTGAAAATAGGTGTTTCTCATATGTGGTATTGTATCTAACAATTAGTATGTAGGGATGGAAAGATGGCCAGGCCAGTACCTCTGGCTCTGGAACATAGTGTCCCATAATACCCTTGTGATAAACAAACACACAGACAGTTGATTTTGTTTCTGGTGTGTTTTCATTGGACACTTGATCACACACACACACACACACACACACACACACACACACACACAAATATATATATGTATTATATATGTATATGTTTAAAAATTTCCAACACAAATCTTAAACACAATCATAATCACTAATATCAGCAAAACTTGGATTTGATTTCTTTCCATCTCTCTCTCTCTCTCTCTCTCTCTCTCTCTCTCTCTCACACACACACACACACACACACACACACACACACACACACACCACAAATGCAGTAAATTCACAGAAGAAAAAATATATAATACAACGCAAAATACACATGAAGAAAAACACGGCTTCAGAAATACTTGGATAAAGGCAGTTATTTCCAAAATCAAGCCTATGTAACACAAGAAATTGGAGTCAGACCACAGTGGAATGAAGTAACCCAAAAGAATTTCTTAATTATCAATGCAAATCAAAAGAGAGTTCATCCCTAGACCTCTTGCTGGAAGAGGAAACTTGAATTATAGATGAGGCTGAAAATGTTCTTTTTAGATGAACAGCTCAGATAAATGAGTGGAAATTTCCAGCACTTCTGAAAACATGTAAATGCTGCCTGAAGAGTGACTCCAGAGGTTAGACGGAGATACTTGGTAGAGCGAATTTTGGGCTGCCAGCTTCTGTGGGGAAGTCCTTCTTAGCCGGGTCGCAAGATTGGCTCCCTGAGCTTCCAAGGCAGCAAAGACTTGGAGTCTGCAGAAGTGGGGTGTTGTTCTTAGGACAGAAACACTTGGCCCTGAACTCCAGCCTTCCCTTCCGCTTGGCAGGTGCTGTCGTTTCAGGGTGGTCTCCTTCCTGGTTCTTCGTTCCCTCAGGCTGGACTCTTAGCACCTCTCAGATGCTTCCTTCAGCTGCCCCCCACCCCCGCCCCGCACCACCGTGCCCCACCCCCATCTCTAGGGCTGGGTGCTGCTGGTTTCTTTCCTCTTCTCTTGGGCACTGCATGTAAGAGAGGCCTCTACTGTGGGGTAACCCACAAGTGTACCCCGGTGCTGCTCACAGATGCTCCACAGCCGCATTACAAGGGGTCTTGAAGCATTGTCCTCCCAATGTCCAGTTCCTTCTCAGGAACCTCGGTCAGGGAAAGCCTTAGTGACCCCAGGGTGGCTCACTCAGACCATTGGGACAGAGCCTCGCCAGCTCTTCCACAGCTAGAGGCAGCCCTTTCATTGGAAAACATAGTGAGGTTGTACAGGAGGCGTCAGACATACACAGCTAACCTAACTGCTGAAGTTCAGACACTTGCCTTTTGTTCTTAGGAAACACAGAGAATAAATAGCAAGTTGCCAGCGCTAGTGAGAAACCCAGAATTATGCTATGACTTTTCTGTGTAGAAGTAAAAAAACATAAAAAAAAAAAAGCAAGTAGCGAAGTGAGAATGGATTCTGATATGCTTTTAAGAAAAAAGTACATGGAATTGGCTTTTTTAAAGTATAACTTTTTGGAAGACATTTTCATGGATTATAATTCTTAAGGTCCACTTTCTTTTGCTATCAAGAGATTTCAACATAAAATTTTTGTTTCTGTTTCTCCTCAATATGGTATCATTGTACCAAGGAAAATGTGTGGGTTGAGCTACTAAGTAAATGGCCAGAGGTCCATGTGGTGACTTTTCTCAAGAACTCAGAATTTTCATTCTTTATTTTTAAAGGAAACCTGGTTGGATCACAAAAGCTCACAGTTAAAAAAAATTATTATTATTATTTTAAATTCATATTTGTTCCTTTAAGGCATTCTGAGGTGTATTTAGGCTGTAGTCTTGTTTTGTTCAGATGAGGTGTTTTGATTTTCTTTGAACAGAACAGTGTCAGGCTGAAATGTTCCTTTTCTTTTCTTTATCAGCTTTAAAAAGTTATTCAACCAAATCAAGTCTATGAAAAAAAGAGTCCTGTTTCCCTGTGAACCCAAACTCTTCACATGGCCAGAAACAAAAGCTAAGTTCCATTTTAATCAGAGCCAATCGGTTTACAAGGATGGATTGCTATCAGAAGTGACTCTGGGAGTACCGGTAATTTGACTCATGAAACTTCATGGGGTCATTGGCCTGTTTTTCTTGTGCTGGCTTCCTCATTAAGCTGTTGCTGTAGGTCAAGCTACAACTGCAGGTGAAGAAAGAAAACCCTAAAGATGTCAGGGTGGTAGCTTATTTGCATAGCACTTTATTTTCTTCTCTATTGATGCGGAAATAAATCCTTTCCCCTGAAGCTGTTTTTGTTGAGTATTTTATCACCACATTAGAAAAGAACTCAGACACAGGGTGAAAGTGTTTCCTGCTGCCACCGCAGGATCTCATCATGGCTTGTCATATGTCTGTGTCCATCCTTATCACTCAACACTCTTGTTGGCAATGTTGTGAAGATGCATGCTATAGTTCAGTCTCCTTGAGTTTATAGCCAGTTCCTCTGCCCCTCAGTGCTACCAGCATACGTATGTATGTATGTATGTATGTATGTATGTGTGCGCGTGTATTCTGCAAATCCTTCAGTCATTTCACATGAGATTAAGGTAACTAGATAACATAGTTTGTACATGAACATGAAATATAGAATATTTATGTTCAAAGAAAACTAATGTTTGGACTCTCCCTAAAAGCAAGTGAGTATAGACTTCATTTATCTTGTACATTAGACGAGACAGAGCTCTGATAGACAGTTAGGAAATTGTTCATCACAGTGTCTCTGCTGCAGTGAGCTGTAAGTATTTGCACCCCTATCTTGAAAGGGAACTGTGGTAGAACATTTGCATGGCTTTGGATCTTAAAATGTTTGTGAGGAAAGATTGGTTGTAAGATATTTTGCCAAAGCCAAGAGCCCACTGAGACTGTTCTCAGTTGTTAAGTTACAATTTGAGGAGTAGATAATCCTGGGTACCAGACTGGGACTTTCCTGACAGGAAATACCATCAAAATAGAAGCAGCATTCTGTTCATTGGTGGCTGTTGAGCCTGACTTTCCGTCTATGGAGAAATTAGAATATATATATCATGGAAACATTGCCTTCAGCATTTCTTTAAAACTATTTGTCATTTTGTAAAATAAAAATGAATCTGCAATTTTAGTATTTGCCTGAACCTTTGTTGTTTCTCTCCTTTCCCTGCCAGGGAGATCCCTGTCTTCACATAACCCCTGCCACCTAGAGTGGGCTCTGTTAATCCCTACTCTGTGTCTTGTGCTGTGGATAAGCTCATATGCATGTGGACTTGTAGCTGAGGAGTGCACAGCCTGCACTCTATCAATTTACCTGCACAAAGGAAGCAAGAACATTTGTATGTAGGCTGCGTATGGTGGTGCATGCCTTTAATCCCAGCACTTGGGAGGCAGAGGCAAGCAGATCTCTGTGAGTTCGAGGCCAGCCTGGTCTACAAAGCAAATCCAGGCTAGCCAAGGCTACAGAGAAACTCTGTCTTGGAGAAAAACAAAACAAAAAATTTGTATGTGTAAAACATAAATCTAGGGAGATGACTCAGTTGGCACAATGGATGCCGTGGTCTGGGTTCAAGTCTCAGAGTCCACATAGTATGACAGGCACTTCCCCCACCTCTAACCTAGTGCTGTGGAGGCAGAGACAAGTGGGTCCTTCGTGGTCACTGGCTAGCCAATCTACACACATGTAGAAATATAAATGGTGGAAAGATTTATTGTGCTACCAATAAAAATAAAAAATCCTGAAAAATTGGCATTTAATATGTGATTGTTTTAAAATGGAATTGCATATTAGATAGATGAGTAGATCCCTGCCCACTACTTTGGATTAACTTAGAACCACTGATCCACTGTATCTGAAGTTTGGGTCTCCATCTCCTCCCCAGGGCTGACAGCAAAGGGCTACACTTGTTTTAGGTTGCACTGTGAGACTGGAGGACACACAGGATTAGTATAAGGAGCCGGTCCTACACAGGCACACTTGTCTCCATTTGCCAACCCTACTTCATTCAAGCTGAATGAAAATCCAAAGTTTGTGTTAAATTATTTAAGCCTAAGTACTACATATTAACTTCTAAAGTATCCTTACATTATCTATAATTCAATTTAAATGTATCAAAATATCTTATTAAACCTAGATACCCTACTTATTTACACTATTCATTCATTTTATTTATTACTTTGGGTTTCTTTTTCACTTTTCATTGATTCTCTGTGATGTTGGGTGCATGTTCACATCATGCACACAAATCCCACTCATCTCCCTGTCCCTTCCTATTTGACCTTACAGCCTCTACTCCCCCCCCCAAAAAAATAAAGTAAAATTATAGGAGCAAAAAACAAAACAAAACCCCCCCAAAAAAATCTCACTCTAGATATATATACCACACAGTATATACCATTTTTCCCAGATTGACTTGCAAATGTTCACTGAAATGAGTCATTCATCTGGTTTGAGGCCTCTGGCTTCTACTACAAATATCAATACTGGATCCTCACTAGGAATCTTCTCAGATATTCTGTTGTTGCCCTGTGTCATGGAGATCCTGCATCTTTGAATCTGCCGGACCAGCCCCATTGTGCATTCCAGCAGTTCATAAATGGGGTAGATGTTGGGGTAGGTCAACTCAAAGCCCAGGATCTAGGCATTGGTGGGAGCTGAGTTGGTCAGCCTGCGGTGTGCTCTCCTGCATCCACACCACCAGTAACAGCTCTCCAGTTTTGCCCAGGTGAGGTCTGGAGCCAACATTCACATTTTCTCACCCTCTGCTGGGGTCTCCAATGCCTACACCACCAGGAGCAACTCTGCTATGCTGCCCAGGTAAGGTGTGGGACCAGCTCTACCACTCTCATGCCCTCAGGACCAGGTCACCGGTCTACAATAATCATTCACAATAGCTCATTTTGCTATTGTTTTGGGTGTACATATATGGGTTCATGTCTGCGCACACCTGTATGGATCAGCTATCCTGTGGTGTCTTCCTTGACCACTCTCCAGTGTGGTCTGAATGACTGTTCTATTCGGGCTCAGTCTTACATGGCTTCATCAGAGTTGCAAGGATCTTCAAGGCATGTTACTATTTGAATTTTATTTGACCCCCTTCCCATCAGGAAAATCAATGGCAACCACGAGAAACTGTGGGAAGGATGATGATCTGTTTTTTTTTTTTTGTTTTTTTTTTTTTTTTTTTACCCCCAACCATCACAGGAGCAATCCTTATAACACTCATCATCCCTTTCGGAAGAACATTAGAGTTTTATATAAGTTCTGTACCTGTGGGAAATTAGCCAGGAACTTTCTTTTTCTCTCCTTCTCCTGGACCATAATTGGAAGCAATGTCATTTAGTAGCCTGTTAATCTGTAGAATGCTATCAGTGGAGGGAATGGAGCTAATTGAGTTGCCTTCATGTGAAAGGAAACAGCAGGGGGAAGGCACATCGCCCAGCAGTGACCCCGGCCTCCTGGAGCCATCACCAGCTATTCGGCCTGATTTCCTACATTCGGTCAGCCTTCACACACCACCTACTCACTGGCATTAAAGTACTGAATGCAGGGATGGGGCCAAGGAAAGTTAGGGCTTGAGGATGGAGAAAGAGACAAGATTTCAAGATTGGTGTACCACAACAGAAAGGTGACCTGTACAAAGGACTATGGAGGCATGCAGGCCAAGAACCACCTGGAAAGACTGAGAACATGGCTTGTGACGTGATAGTGAAACAAGAACTTTGTGGAAGAAAGAAGAGCTTGACAGCTGAGCCGTTGCCCATGGAGCACAGAGGACAGAAATGAAGGATCTGACAGAGGTCACAAGAGAAGAGATATATGGCTGAACAGGGGAGGTGAGAACAATCCTGTGGGTGACCAAATGTGTAGGGCCTAGCCAGACCATTATACTGAAAATAAGCTTGAATCCTCTAGAATCAAAAGAAATCCACCCAGTTGATGAAAAGTATTTACCCATAACTACTCTTTGCCTCGTTTTGTCTATGAACTAAGAACACGGGAGTGGTACACATTCCAGACCCCAGTAATGACTACTACATACTCAGTACTACAGGAGTGGTGAGTACCACAGACTCAGTACTTCATTAGTGGCAAGATTCTGATCCATTCAAAGCTGTGAGAATCAATGACTGCTGAAAGCTCATCCCTAAACATGATATCTATGTCACCTGTTCCAAAGCTTAGAAAGTTCACAGAAAGGAGGACAGGAAGGTTGCTATGAACTGTCGTATATGGATATACCTCAGCCATCGCCATCACAACCACACGGCAGCCATGACCACCTGCACAAGACATGCAGACAAGAAGAACTGACAGTAGGAGGGGAACCAGTTAGGAGGAAGAAGGGGTGAGCAGGAGTGGGAAAGCATCACCAGCTAGTGAGAGAGAGAGGGAGGGAGGGAGGGAATGAGGGAGGTGGGGAGAGAGAGAGAGAGAGAGAGAGAGAGAGAGAGAGAGAGAGAGAGAGAGAGGGAGAGTGCAACCCTCGTTATCTGTATACAAGTATGAGATTCTTAAAAGCCATTCTGAAACTGAAAATAGTAATGGCCTCACTTCACAGTTCTATGAATAGTGTCTGCACCAAATCCCAACACACTGTATGCTGTGTACTTAGGGAAATGTGATTTTAAACACATTCTAAACCTGGAGCAATAAATACATAGGAATTGTTCACTATGAGAATTCTCAAGATTCAGGGAAATAAATTGTACACGAGAAGTTGAAATGAGTAAAAGGATGATATTTCACTTCTTTCCTCCTACCTCTAGTCACAAATTTCACTCATAGACATGGTGAACACTAATTGTTATTGATCTCTGTATAATTTTGAAAACACCAAATGAACTAAATTTGGAAATTAAAAAATGGACATGATAGTATAGTCACTAGCCAATTCTATCGTTGCTGAACAAGATCAATGGCCCAACTTAAAATCATATTGCAGAGGGGACACATTCCATCATAGTGGACCTCTCGTAGCTTGAGTTTGACGTTGGCTCAGCACTCAGGAAGCAGAGAGAAGGAACAGGGAGCAGGGTTAGACGACAGACCTCAAAGCCCACTTCCTTACTGATTTCCAGAAAAACTCTACTGGGAACCAAGTTTTCAAACACATGAGCCCTGGGAGGACAAAGAACAATCCTGGGTAATTTAAAGTGCTGATTACGTGTGCAGATTTTAATCATGATTGCGAGAAATGAGTCATTTCTTGGCTATTGGTCAATCCTGGCTAAAGTATTGGTACCTAAATGGTTTATCAAATTTACCAAACTCTTTGAATTCTACAGTATGTAAACTTCACGTATTCTTCACGTTCGGTATTGGGAAATGGTTAAGTATCTTTCGGACATGTCTGTACTCCACAGCACGCTCCTGCAGTCTCTTGAGTTTAAAATAAACGTTATGCAGACTGACAGATGAAGTGGTCTCAGGGCGGGGGCTGTGGTCAGCAGCAGGGCAGTTGGATAGCATGTATGTAGCTCTGAGTCCAGTCCCTTGCAAAAGGGAAAAGGTGTTCCGAAATTCACTGCTCACCTTCAGTAATGCTGTAAGACACTGGGGAGGGGTGCTGGCTTGGGGATACTGGGCCTGCCATGTGCTTTGTTGTTGCTGTTGTGATCGCTATGATTTTATTCTGTTGTTCCTGTCCAGCTCTGCATACACCCCCCCCCCAATAGTCTTATTATCACAGTTAATACATTCTTGAAGTCACAGGAGTGAAAAACGAGTGGGAGGTGAAATGAACGCTCTCCTCACACGCTTTCCTAGCCGGGGCACAGAGCCCTGCAGGGCGATTCTCCACTGTTTGATCAGATCTATGTAATCCGAAGGGAAAATACTTTCTCAACTTTCATTATTCCGACTTTCAAACATCTTCAGGCTCTTGACAGATTCACAATGGACCGAGTTTGAGCGTGAGTGACGTGACCCATCCTCTTGTAACTAAGCCGCTTTCTCATTGTTATTAAAGATGGACGCCATGAGACAGAGCTATCGAAATGTACCGTTCGCTCTGCTGATTATACCCACCTCTATTTTCTATTTGTAAGGACATTTGATAGTTGTTTCTGTTAAGAATTATCCCAGTTTCCTTAGTGAGTTTTGCAGCTGTGTGGAGTTCCTGGCAGGCAATGTGGTTGAGGCTGAGTGAGTCTGAAATATTTCCCTGAATCTCAGTGCGTATTGAAAACAGGCGCACACTCTTCAATGTTTAAAGCAGCCTTGTTTCTGGCCAAAATTTCAGTGTCAACACAAAATACTGCAGAAGAAATTACATTTCAGTTCTCTTTGTTTCTTTTTAAGAACTCAAAGAAAAGGAAGCGTATTAAAAGGTAGAAAGGAGGTAGAGGACAAAGAAAAGAAAAATTATGTGGTTTAGTTCAAGATTTACATTGAATTAATTTTAAGTAAATTGATACAAATTATCTATTAAAGTTTTCCAAGCAGGTTCATTTTTTAAAAAATCTAACATTAAAAGAACATTCTCACCAAGAATGTGAAACCCAAGAACAAATAAAAAATATGAAGGGTTTAGTATAGGAACTAGTCAATCCTTCCCCGTTCCCACCCACTGTCTAGTGTCTGGGTCTAAAAGCCTAAGTTGAAGGCTAGGAGACAGCTCAGTTGGTAAAATGCATGCCTTGAACGCACAGGGCCTGACTTTAATCTCCAGAATTGGCGTAAGAAAGATGTGCCTGATGATGAACAGTTATGGCAGCTGTAGGAGGGAGAGACAGGTAGATCACTGAGCTGCCAGCCACACAGCCAAGCATAATCAGTGAACTCTACTCTACACTGGGATGTGCATGGTGTCTGAAGAATATAGCCAGGGTTATCCTTTGACCACGCCCATACACACATGGGCATCCTTAGGAGGTCAGACACACAAGCAAACCCTCAACGGTTTCTTTCATTAAAACCTTGTAGAAGAGCAACTGCCAGGAGCACTAGGATGCATGTACCTAAAACCACACTGCCGTCATCTATGTGGCTGTCTAGAACTATATCATGACTGGAACATTTAGACTACCAAAAGCAAGTTCAAGACAATTTAAAGACAGAGCTTTCCAGACTGCTGAAGTGCTTCATAAGCATCCAATACCCTTGTCATTATCCTGATTAGCTTCAGCATCCCTGACATCATCCCTGATGGCTCCGGCATCCATGTCAGTATTCCTGATGACTCCAGCATCCCTGTCATTAGACACCAGAATGGAGTTTGTCTCCTATTTGAAAAAAATAAGCATAGAAACAATCTCACAGATACCTTGGCATCCGTCAAATCATTTGTCATCTTATGCGACACAAGGCAAGTTCCATTGACCTAGATGTTTTACTGTACAATATAGGGAGTATGCACAGGTGCAACGAAGAAGTGATTATTAGATCATGGCATATGGATCTTCCAGCTTCCCATAGTTGTGACAAAATATCTGAGAGGATAATTTAGAAGGAAGAGGATTTATTTTTCGCTCGTTCTTTCATTCCCCATTCCCTTAGCTTTGTTGTTTCTGAGCCACAGTGAAGTATAATATGGTGGCAGGAGTATAGAAAAAGAGAGCTGCTCTTGTCATTGTACCTAGAAAATGGTAGAGGAAGTGGAGGAGAGAGAAGGACAGGAGAAAGACACAAAGGGAGAGAAAGAAGAGAAATGTGGAAAAATGAAGAGAGACTCAAATAAAAAAGAAGTTGAGAGGGTAGTGAGAGAGATTTGGAGGAGGAAGGTCTTTAGGGAGAAACAACCACACTGTGTAAGAGATTGAAAGCGGAAGAAAAGAAAAGGGGGAGAGGTGAAAGAAGAGAAAAGAGAGGGGAGGAGAGAAGAGGAGAGGGGAAAGGAAGGGAAGGGAGGGGAGGGGAGGGGAGGGGAGAAGGGGCAAGGAGAGGAGAGGAAAGGAGAGGAGAGAAGTGAGCTCCTTGGGTAGTATATGCTTTTCAAAGCCATACCCATGACTGTTTCTACCAACCTTACTCCATCTCCCACAGCCCACTCTGTGAACATATAAACGGATAAACCCACTGATGTAGTCAGCATCCTCAAAGTCCAGTCACCTTCAGAAGTATCACATTTTCATTAGCAAATACCTAAAACATGAGTCTTTGTGAGGGGTGCTTACAGAAAAATAAGTGGAATTTCTGAAAAGTTTTTACTTGAAGTTTGCCTGAAATATTGTAAAAGGCTTTGTGTTGGCAAAGCCTGTTAATAAAATATTTATCACAAATATGACTCAAGCCATGTGGGAAGAGTAAAGAAGGAAACTATAGACTCAAACACAGGTGCAAGGTTTTTGAGAATCACAGCTAAACATCCCTTTGTTTGGAAAATAATTTTCCTTCTAGGTCTGTTTGTTTGTTTGTGTGGCTTTTTCCTGCTTAGTATATGTGCTTTCACATATCCCAGCCTGGCTTGAACTTGCTATGTATGCCTTGGACTTAGACTCCTACTACCTCTTTATCCAGAATCCTGGCACTACAGGTATGCAGCTCTACACTGGATTTTAGTGATTTATGGGACTCCGGGGCTTCATGCATTCTAAGCAAGCTCTGTCAACTGAGCTGTATCAAGACCTTTCTAATTCCATCATAACAAACAGACAAAGCAGGCAAGGCAGAGCGTACTGAGCCCTGTCTCCACTTAGCCATCATACAACGATTGACACCTTGCAAGAATGTGCTGCCTTTGAAATGTTGAGGCAAGTGAGGAATGGGAGCAGGCATATGGCAACCATTAGTGATCTTGTACTGATGAGGATGTACACAACAGAAGTCATTCAAATGATGGCCAAGGGGAGGGGTCATGTGCACACTGGACCCCTGGGTTCCAGGAGTGGAAGCTTGTGAAGACAAGGAACTGTTCGGAGGCTTAACGGATAAAGCCAAATTTATAGAAGTCCTGCCTCGAAGTAAAGGGGAAGTAGAGAAAACCCACACTGATTTCTAACGGAAGATGAAAGTGCGTGTTCTCTGCTTTGCCTCTCATGCTGTCGGTTCCTATGCCTCAAATATGACCACCATGGATTTAACCCAAGATCAACCAGGGACATTACACTCTCTATTAACTGCTTCACCACCCAATCCAAGAAACAAAGTGAAGCAGTTTGATGCTTACAGAGTCAGTGCTAGAACAGATTCAAGGGATGCTCAAGGGAGATGCTCAGGGAAGATGCTCAGGGGAGATGTTCAGGGGAGATGCTCAGGGGAGATGCTCAGGGGAGATGCTCAGGGGAGATGCTCAGGGGAGATGCTCAGGAGAGATGCTCAGGGAAGATGCTCAGGGGAGATACTTCTCCAATATCCAGCTCGGTTAGCGAAGACTTTGTTCGTAGTGGTTCGTGAGTCTCCAGAGAACATTGGAGAAAATGAAGAGGGAAAAAGACCTCACTGAAACCGTTCCCTGGAGAATTAGGGGCCCTCCCACTTGTGTGGCAAGCACTTTAGCCACTGAGTCATCTTCCCAAACCATACTTTTTTTTTTTTAAGTGTATACAGCTAAAAACTGACTCTCACTATGATGTACTGTAGCCATGGTTTTGGAGAAGAAGTCTGTAATTGCTGGACTCTGCACATCCACGGCTTCCTAAAGTTACAGCGTTAATGTTCTTATTTAAACACAATTACATTCAAAGCCCGGCTTAGGTAAAAAGGAAAGTAGTTGTCTCTCAGGCACAGAGGCAGCTCTTGCTTTGGTGACGTGCCAGAGGCAAGCCAGGGCGTGCCGTCCTTCATGTCCCTGTGCTGTGATGCTGCCAAGCTTTCCAGGTGTCAATTGCTTTACTTGTGTGCTGCTGGAAAGGATAAAAAGAAACTCACTGGGAAAAACTGCCAATTAAGAAAAGCAGATTTTTTTTTTTTAAACGGGGATGTGTTATTTTCTACTTAGACTCCCCTGGATGCTTGGCTTTCCAGCTTTCATATGTTTTACACATTCAAAGATAACTTTCCAGTTTGGCATATGGTAAGAGTTTGGCTACATTTAAATATGTGCATATGAAAATATATTTACAGGGAAGATTTCTGGCTAACGCCATGGTTCTCAGTCCTCTGCGGGAAGCTACTCCACTGCCTTTGTTGGTTAGGTAAATCCCAGGCAGTGCCCTGTTCTGTGCTTTACTACTTTCTCCAAGGGTCACACGTAGTAAGAGTCCAGAGGGTACCCAAAGCAATGCCAAGTGGCACCTAGGATGCTCACGAAACCGTAGAGCTATTTGACTTGTAAAGATGTGCTCCCACCCTCTAACCTGTGATGAAAGCTGGGCCTGTCATATTCTTTCTCAGAAATCAGAAGGACTGATAATGCACAGCTGAAAAAACAGTCAGTGTGTTCTGCCTCTTCCATTCCTTCTGCAAGTGTGTGTGCTTGTGGGCACATACTAGCATGTGTGGAGACTACATGACATCATGGTACGTGTTCCTCTTGCTCGGTACCTTAAAATTTGAGACCGTGCTTCTCACTGGTTCAGAGATCAGCAGTTTGGCTAAAGTTGGCCAAAGGCTCTTCCGTCATTGCTTCCCCCGCCTCCTTTGGAATTACAGACATGCCATCCCAGCATTTAATATAGGTGATGAGGATCTGAACTCAAAGCTCACGTGTGCATCTCAAGCACTTGAATGACCAAGTCGTCTCTCCAGGCCCTCAATTCCTCCTTAATATCAGGTGTGTGCTTCTCAAATGACTACTTCAACTCCACACTAAGACTTATCAATGAATGACGCATTGAGTGCAATAGACAGGTTAAACTATCATTTCTAGGATCAGGGTTGCAAAACGCCTTCTAATTTGATTGGTGGCATTTACAGTTCATCTTAAATGGCTGTAGCCAAATTACATGGACTTCACGCCGGATTGCAGACTCCAGGCGGCTGTGGCTTGCTTAGCTGGGTTGTGGACTACAGTGCCGAGTCTTCATCACACACAGAAGACTAATGCAAACTCTTGTGCTTGTGAATGAGCATAGAAAAGGACCTGAGCCCACTTCTAGCTGCCCCACGCTGCTATGCCGTGCCTGTGTTCTTGGTTTATTACAACACACACATAGTCTATAAACCCATGTTTGAAAACATGATAGGCTGTAGGACTGTTGTCTCAACTGAAATGCTTTCTTGAAAGATTTCCTTTGGGGCATTGAGGTGGCTGAGACATTAGAGCACACTGCTCTTCCAGCCTACCCGGATTTGGTTCTGAGCACCCACATGAGGCGGCTCCCAGCTCTCTGTACTGCCAGTGGTGAGCCACTGTCTTCTAGCCTGCACAATCATTGCATGCAGTGGTGCACATGCGTACACCCACATACATAGATATAAAATGCTATATTCTGTCCTGCCTTTCTCCCTCCTGTCTGCCTCTCCCTCTGAATAGTTAGTCTACCAAGCTGTTCACTCACACATGCACAATGAGAGCATGTGGGGACCCCAGATGAGGCTATGAGATTTTCTGGATCAACTCTGGGAAGAAAAAAAAAAGAGACACTTGCACTCTGACCAAGTCAGACACCCCATCCACCCATGTGCCACTGTGGAAGAGCCACACCGATAGCACCTTCTGAAAGGCGGGTGCATGATTTGGGAAACTGACATCCATAATGAAACACAAGGGGACCCGGGTTGTGCTTGGAATTAAAGTAGAACTATAGGCACATTGAGAAGACAAAACAAAGCACAGAAAGGTCTCTCTGGATGCTGCCCTCTCTCCCTGCTGAGGTGGAGTATCATCACTGCAGCTATTTTTTTTGACTCACATCTGACTAGACTCACTCCGATGTCTTCCATATATTCATAAATAATAGAGGATTTTACAGAATATCAATTTTCATCTATTGGGCATTAATTAGGATCTTTGTTGATTTGATAATTAAGCTTCAAATTCAGAAAGAGTGTTTGGGTGTTTATAGTCCGCTTCTTGCTTAGGTTTTTCATGATTCATTTCAAATTTCTGGTGGAGAATATTGTTGTCATTTCTCTTCATTTTTTATTAATAAGATGACCCCACACTAAATAATGTATGATGCTTTCGTTTCCAACTTATTTTGTTTTGCATGTATGTGTGTATTATGATGGGTGTGTCTGTATGCATGTGTGTACACGTGTGTTATGATGGGTGTGTCTGTATGCATGTGTGTACATGTGTATTATGATGGGTGTGTCTGTATGCATGTGTGTACATGTGTATTATGATGGGTGTGTCTGTATGCATGTGTGTACATGTGTGTTATAATGGGTGTGTCTGTATGCATGTGTGTACATGTGTATTATGATGGGTGTGTCTGTATGCATGTGTCTACATGTGTATTATGATGGGTGTGTCTGTATGCATGTGTGTACATGTGTATTATAATGGGTGTGTCTGTATGCATGTGTGTACATGTGTGTTATGATGGGTGTGTCTGTATGCATGTGTGTACATGTGTGTTATGATGGGTGTGTCTGTATGCATGTGTGTACATGTGTATTATGATGGGTGTGTCTGTATGCATGTGTGTACATGTGTATTACGATGGGTGTGTCTGTATGCATGTGTGTACATGTGTATTACAATGGGTGTGTCTGTATGCATGTGTGTACATGTGTATGAGTTCAGGTACATCTCTGCCCCAGGAATTTGTGGAGGTCAGTGGAGAGCCTTGGGTGCCAGTCTCCCCAGTCCATCCTGTTCCTACAGGGATTCTCCTGCCTGACCCTCACCCTCATGTCACCTTAGGAGTGCTGGCCTGCACCACCCAGTATGACTTGGCATGAGTTCAGGAGATCTGGACCCAGGACTTCATGGTTGCCAAGTGGGGGCTCTACCCTTGAGCCATGCCTCCAGGCCCCACCTCCAGCCTTCCAAAGTCATACTCGATTCACAGAGACTGGTTCCGCGTAGGCTTATGTGCTCGTTCCACTTTGACTATTGTTCACATCAGCAGGCTGCTCTGAGTCAAGAACTCCACACTACCATAGGAACGCATGCTGTCTCCTGTCATGCTGTTTGCTCATCTGCCACAAGCTCAGAAAGGAAATAAGAAGCAAAACCGAGGCTCTCTCTAAGCATATTGGCTTGTCTCCATGATTTGATATTTCAATCAAAAGAGTTAGATGTAAAGAATTCAGATAATTACCCAAATAGTTGTGTTTTAAAGTGAAGCAAAGCTCCCCATGCTAACATGCGCAGGGGGAAAAAATCTGCCAACCTTTGTCCTATTTATGTGCTGAGGAATGCTATTAATTCCTCTGAGATATAATTTCACACGTTATAGCAGTACTTCAGGGACAATCACAGACTGCCCTAAACCAGATTGAATTGAATGTAAGCTCCAATTAAAGCTGAAAGTTTTATCATCAGAGATAAAATATCAATTTTCCTTGTGTCTTACACTCTCCCTGGGGGAGTGTTATGCATTGATTGGCTCCGTGGGGGAATCAAGCTTTATTGTATTTGTACAATCTTTCCAACCATGTCTGTTATTATTATTATTATTAATGTTGTTTAATATACTTTAAATGGCAACACACTGGCTTCATAACGTTTCGAAGCCTCCTGGGCTCATCACTGCTATGAGACAGGAATAGTTGGAAAGAAAAGTGACATTCATAGATATGTGTGTTCTGAGCCTAGAGGACAGCTACCAATCTACCAGGTCACAGCCAAACTTCATGAGAATATGGTCCTAGGCCTGATGGATGGGCATGAGTGTCCACCTTGCCTTCATGTTAGTCCCTATCCTTTGTCTGAATCAGTATCCTCAGCAACACGAGGCCTCTCCTAGCGACTGCCCAGATGGAGACAGTGGTAAACCTGCCACCATAGGACACTTGTCACTCAAAATTAAATGGCAGGCTCAGTCTACAGAGGAAATGCAAGAACAAGGAAGAAACAAAACTGCTGTAACAAAGAAGACAAAAAATGCTGTAATATAAACATACAATTCTATGATTCTACATAATTTTCAAGTGAACATATCTGTGGTCCTGGAATAGTACTTTATTTTTGTTGCCAAAGTCATCATTATTACATAGGCTTCTTGGAAAAAAACTGGAAAGAATCTAGACATTTAATTGAATATAGATTAAAGGAAAAAATGAGTAATTTTCTACAAATAGTTTCCTTAGAATTTAGAATTTTAGTTTTGTTACACAAAGTGAGGAATGATGGGACCTTGGGGTTCATGTGGGTCATTTTCAAGGCTGAGTGACAATGAAGTGAAATTATAAATTCTGAGTCACTGCCTGGAATCTTTTCCTCACAACATGGGACCTCAAGACTAAGCATAATAGAAATTTAGATGCAACATTTACATAAAAGTGAAGGTTTCTGTATAAATGTACACACAGTAGAAACGGTTATATATAAAAGCAAAGTCTAAGCAGTGCTGTGTGGCTGATGATTACTGAGATTATTATATCATTTCTAGAATCGTCGTCAGCTCCCCAGATGACATGAAATCATGCTTTGTGTGTCCATGCTAATGGATGTGTGTCCTGTGTGCATGTATTAATGTGTCCCATGTTTTGTACCTCTGTGTGTATGTGTGTGTGTTTTTTGAATGTGTCTGTGTGTGGTCCTGTGCATATATCCTATGTGTCTGCATGTGTCTATGTTCAAAAGAGGGTAAGTATCAGTTATTCTAAACACGGGACACACAGGTGACTTGCTACAGTCTTATTGTGTAGGAGTGACAGAGTATTCAGGAGGATAGCCATTCAAAACCCAAAGTAGATTTTTATTGTAATTATGATGCTTTGGTATTTCTTATTTAAACATAAAATTCCTACAAAACCACTGATCCCAGCAAATGTATAGGACAAAGAACATGTACCTGACACCAGAGGCTCATCCTGTGAGGATGGTCACCACTGGTCACAGCATTGCTTTCAACTGCCATGACGCATTCTTATGCAACAGTACCACAAGCTTTGAAGGAGGGAAATGACTTGTGACAGCCCCGCTGACACATCTCATCTGATTTAACCACAGGCGTCAGAATTACCAAGTTGCTGCCTGACTTTATGTATTTCACAGATGCAAAGGATCTCTGTAATGCATGGCTGATTTAGACTATGTTGAAAACCGCTTATAAGGCTATTTGAGGCAGTTTGTCATGGTGCGAGCAAATGATTGTATATTTCTTTATGATTCCCCAGAGACCTTATTTGGAATGTGATTTTTTGCTCCTGTCAGGAGCGTTTCCCACAGCACCAGCTCTGACCTGCATTAAAATCTGACTTTACTGTGTCAGTAGAAGCAGAATTGGAAAATGGCAAGTGGAATCATTGAAATATATGTGTCCTTCCCTCTTCCATGGCAACGTTTCAATAGTTTTTCTTTTTCTTTCTTAGAATTATATTCCCTATTGACAAATAAATAATCATGTGTATGTATGGGGGTACAGAGTAATACTGGGCACATGTTTACAATGTAGAATTATTAAGTCTGGAGTTTTGGCAAATATATCATCCTCCACACCTGAACCTTTTTTTTTTTTTTTTTTTTTTTTTTTTTTTTTTTTTTTGTGGCAAGACATGTAAAATATATTCTTTTAGCAATTTTGCAATACACAATGCATTTTGTTTCTAATCACAGCCAAGATTTTGTGCGGGGACTATCACTTATTTTCTACCTGTAAGTCCATGGTGTAGCCTATGAAACATTATTTCTGTATGATTTAGTGCACTTTTATTCAGAGTGAAGAAGCTGCTTAGAAAATATCACCTGTTGTGTTGGTGGTGCTACACAAACATGTGAAACAGTGTTAGCCTGTGGGACAGTGCTGCTGAGGACACTTATTTCCAATTCATAAAGTAATTTTAGTTGTACTATTTATTAGACTTAACATCACCTTTCACATTTGGCAACCTTGAAGAGATCCTCTTTCCTACCTTGGTGCATCTAAAATCCTGAATGTAAATCAATATCTATCACATCTTAAAACATTGGTCTAGACCTAAAAATATCTTAAACCCAAAACAAATAAGCTTAATTGTAAAACTAAACTATCTGGTCTTCAACCCCATCAGAGATTTGAGAAGGAATAAAATTAATTATCTGAGTAGATAGTGGGCTTTTGAAACCTCAAAGCCTATCCCCAGTGACACACTTCCTCCAACAAAGCCATCCCTCCCAATCCTTCTAAACCTTTCAAACAGTGCCGTTCCTTGGTGACTAAACATTCAAATACAGGAGTCTCCAGGGACCATTCTTATTCAAACTAACACAAGACCAACGCCCAAGGTACTCTGAATGATATTCATGTTACTTGTATTTGACTTTCATGCAAAGTTTATACTGAGAATTAAAGAAAAAACAAAATTGATCTTATTTCAGAATATTTTAAAGATAATAATAGAATTGAAAATTGTATCAAAATTGCAAATAATTGTATTTTGGAAACCCATTAAAAAGTGTTTCATATCTTATAATGTTCTATGTTAAAATACCAGAACATGCAGTGAAAATTTAAATGTTGCGTAAACTTTCTAAGAATAAATATTTCTGGTGTCAAATAAATCAGCTGACCAGCATATGCAAAGAAATGCAGGCTGAGAAAAGTAGTGTTAAAAGCAGGCTTCAAAGTGGAAAAAAAAAAAAAAAAAGTCTTTCTTTTTTTCCAAAGCCTTTCTTCCACAGTCAATTCAAAACAATGTCTATATTTGACACTCGTCAGTCATTCCATCAATCATTTTAAAGGTGTCAATAGGGAAATGTGGTTTTATAAAAAGACTAATATTGAATTACACATAAACAAGAGATGGAAGTGTGGTGATCTTATGTATAGGGGAAGCTGAGATGAGCTGGGAGCTGGGGCTGGCTGCCTCCCAGGTGCATACTCTCTCAGCCTGGAGCTGTGTCTGTTAGGAATCCCTTGTACTTTGAGAAGAATAAAGATTGGAAAGTTTTGCAAGACTTGTAGCAAGCAGAGCTGAAATACAACCTAAAAACCTGAGTTGTAGCAAGGGAGAATTAATTCCTCAAAACTGTCTTTTGGTCTCCACTTATGCTTGTTAGCATCACACACACACACACACACACACACACACACACACACACACAGACACACACACAATGTTAAAAAGGAAAAAGAATGGGAACAATCCCAGGGCTTATTTGGTCCTACCCTCCTGGCCTTCATTTTCCATGACTGTATAGCCATAGGCAGAGAGACATGCCCCACTAGAGGTCAAGTGAGTTTTAATCTTTAATGACATACAGACAAAAACCTAAAACATACTTTCCTAAACAAACAACATACATGTACTGTGGCCTTCTGGAAATTTCCTTGTGATGGCTCTGGAGTTGTGTTGTGATAGCCTGTGGACAAATCCATTTGTTTATTTTTTGTGATTTATTTCAGTATGAAGTCGAGACAAAGTCCATTAAAAGACACCTTTAACAGATTTTTTTTCATGCTTTTAGCTCTTTGAGAATTTTGTACAACAAATTTTGCTCATACTTACACCTTCCCTAAATCTTCTCACGCCCATGCCTGACCCTACCAGTCTAAACTTGAGTTCTCTTTAAAAATGAAAACAAAACAAAACACAAAACACAAGTACTTTTGGGTACCTGGTCATTCTCTGGGAATGGCAGACCTAGTTGGGTGGGCTTGTCCCTCTGCGGTAGCCTGTGTTACCAGACTCCTCAGATATGGGTGGGACTTTGTGCCTATCTCCTCAGATTTTAAACAGGAGGAATAAGAGGAAGAGATTCACTTAGTAAGGAAACAGAGAACAGGCTGTGGGCTTCTCTGAGAATTGCCCTTCGTTGTGTTTACAACAGATCCTCATGAGAATCTGTATAAAAAAGGATCCCAGGGTAGCTCCTTAGGGTCACTTGACAGGATTACAATTGGCTAGGGAAAGTCTAGCTCACAAGAATTCCAAAAGGTAGACTTGACAGTCTTGTTGTTCCCAGAAAATGTCTGGGGAGAGAAAAGAAGCCATGCCTAAAGTCACATAGACCTTGGCCTTAGCCCCGTTTGATACCATTTCAAGAAACTCTCTGATGGAGACCTTCACAACAAATGTTAATTGTTCTGGGATTCTGGCTTCTTGGCTGGTGCAATGCATCAACCAGACTCCAGAGTGAGAGGCTTTTTCTTCCGTGTACGCAATAATTTCCCTGACTCACTTGAAACATGTATTAGAAGCTTAGAGAGTAACTATTCGGTGAAAGTCAAAGCTGGAGAGGTTTCTTCTCTCACATTCATAATACAGAACATGAGCCTTGCAGGAGGATTGCCTCTAACTCTGCACTACTTGCCCTGCTGACCTTGCACATGCATTCCACATCTTGTGGTGAGGTACATAAGCCATAATACAGAAAAATGCTAGTGTGTGGAAGAGCAAATATTTACAATATCTTAAGCAAGTCATAATTTTCACTTGCAGAACGTGTGTAATTGCACAGTAATCAGCATCAGAAAGAACATTTCCTGCCAATTAGAGTTTGATTTAAAAAGTTTAGAAAGGTCTCTAAAGTTGGGTTACCTTGGCCAAAAGGCTATTCTTAGTATCCTGGGAAATGCCCCTGCACTGGTGGTG
Organism: Acomys russatus; assembly: GCF_903995435.1. Classification (NCBI taxonomy): domain Eukaryota; kingdom Metazoa; phylum Chordata; class Mammalia; order Rodentia; family Muridae; genus Acomys; species Acomys russatus. The sequence goes on from NC_067151.1 coordinate 18,145,164, forward strand.
ACTGGAATTAGAAATCCTAGCAAAATAATTTAAGCATAGTTATGTGGCTGGTGAGGCCACACAAATGAGAAATTCTGAAATGGAACTGTGCTTCCCAGCCCCTCCAGACAGCTTCTTGCCCTCAGCAAGACTGACTTCTGGCATGAATGAAGTCAGTTCATTAGGAGGGGTGTGGCACAACAGTATCTCTGGCTTCCACCTATCAGATGCTAGGAGAACTCATGGGGTCCTGATAACAGATCATAAGATACCCCCAAGACCCACCATGACTCTGTGACCATGGGCTTCCTTCTGCTCAGCTCCCAAGACTGTCCCTGAGATACATGTTGGAATTAGAATTCAGGTAGAGCCTAGGAGGTGGCCTGGCTGCCTTTGTGCTTGTCTGTGTGGCTAACAGAAAGGGGACAGCAAGCTCAGCAGCCTTGCTGTCTCCATTGGTGTACTCATTAATCTCAGAAGAGGGGCAGAGGAAAGTGTTTACAGGAGACTCTTTCCTTCTCCAGAATTATGCCTTCAGGCATGCTCAGAGCTCCTTGCTGACCATCTACTCTGAGTTGAGGAACCATAGGATTTAACACACGCTCTATAAGGAGGGCCGCATCCAACAGTAATATCATGTTGTAACTTCAACTAGGGAAAAACAAACAAACACAAACATGAGATGATTTCAGGCCATAAAATATTTGTAACAATGATTGTTTACATTCATCTAGCAGGGATAATAATTGGGCAGCCATATGGAATTTTACAGGTTTATTTCATGCTGAAATGACACAATATTTTCTAAAAACAATTTTAGATATACCACTTGAAAGCAACTGACATTAGCCCAAATAAGTAGTAAGCTGAACTACTGCATACATTCTGAAAACGCAGACGGGCTGCTTCAAGGAGAGCACACACGTCAGAGAGGACCCTTTCCACGTTTGCTGTTTTCCACAGTGAGTATTCATGGACAGAAGTGGGGAGCAGCTGGCACTGAAGGCAAAGAACAATGATGCTGGACGTAGTGTGTGAAGGGTTTGAAATCGTGGGACGAGTCAACAAGCTTTACTGTCACTAATGGCTGACAGAATTATGCAATGCTAACAAGAAAATACCCTTCCCTGAAAAGAGACTGGACTAAGTAATGCTAATTGGACTATAAAAAGTTGTTACTATAATGGCTAAGTGCAAATATGTGTGTTTATATATTAATATTATATATAATATATAATAATGTCATATATTACATAGTCATATATAATTATATAAATAGAATGTATTATATGTAATATATGTATATTATATATTAACATATAATATATATAATACAAACATGTACTATATATACATATTTCTGATATATATCATATATATTTGTCTATACCTCTACTTTAAGAACTATTGTTTGCTATTTGAAATAACTTACAAAATTCTCCATTGTATTGTTGTTCTGAAAATGATAGACTCAAATATATAAGCTGTATTTGGAAATAATTTTACAAGGGCATGGGGTCATTCACTTCTGTATCCAATTTCAGTTCTTATTGTGACTTAACTTTTCATGTCACTGCACCTGAGATTCTGAAGCTTATGCTAAAGGATCTGGATTTCCCAGGCATCCCCAGGATTTCCCAGGCATCCCCAGGATTTCCCAGGCATCCCCAGGATTTCCCAGGCATCCCCAGGATTTCCCAGGCATCCCTAGGATTTCCCAGGCATCCCTAGGATTTCCCAGGCATCCCTAGGATTTCCCAGGCATCCCCAGGATTTCCCAGGCATCCCTAGGATTTCCCAGGCATCCCCAGGATTTCCCAGGCATCCCCACACAGGTGACTTATACTTGCACATACATGAACAAAATGGAAACAAATCCAAAACCAGTGTTTTGAGCATTTAAATTTTGTTAAATAATAAAACTTAAAGAAATAGAAGTGCAGATGATGTTCCAATTTCTATCCCCATTGTGAAATCAAGTTTTCTCTCTCTACAATTGAGAATGGAAGCTTATGTACAAACAACACTTAAAAGTTGGGGTCAACAGGGTGCTGATTTGCCCTGTGAGTGATGACAGGTTGTGGAATAATCTGTCTGTACTGTCTGTTGAGCCTGAACTTGTGGAGATGGTCAGTTTTCACCAAGATGTAACTGATTTGAAATTTAAGAAAGAGCATGCAATTCGGTGTGTAGGGAGCTTGGGAGCATCTGGGAGGAGTTAGAGGAGTATAAGAGATTGATCAAAATCTATTGCATTAAGATTTTAATTTGCAAACCTGGAGTTTAGATTCCTATCACTCACTTGTCAGGCTGAGCACAGCTGAGCGTGGCTGTATCTGCAGTGCATTAGGATGGAGACAGAAGACTGTGGGGGCTGGCTGATCCATTTAGCTAAATAACAGCAAGCTCTGGGTTCCGGGAGAGCTTCTGCCTTAAAATAAATGAATGACCCAATAAAACAAGGTGACGAAGACAGGTTGAAGTCAGCCTCAGCCTTCCACATGTTTACACACTGGCTCGGTGACTTTCATGCACACATATAGGCATATACACACATATATACACACATAAACACTTGCACACATTTGCACACACATGCACACAGACACATACAAAAAGTCTTAGACAAACACTCTTTTCTCTTTAAATGTTTTCATTTAAAAATTTAAATGTAATTCTATATGTTAAATACAATAAAAAAGCTTCCACTGACTACATTTCTATTGTTCAATTCTCAGCACTACAAAATATAGCGCTGGAACGCTTGATGAAGTGAATGCAAGGGACCCAAACACAGGTAGAGTTTGGGCTCAGTGACTTCCTATTCTTCACATGTTAATGCGTTTGCTTCGGAAACCCCTTCTCACTCACTGACACAGCATTATCACTCTATTTAACATAGTTTTTATATTAAACCCACAGGGATCACACATGACTGACAAGATAATGGCTGCCATACTTAGATCTCATTAGGATTCTACATGTTAAAAAGATAAATGTGCTCATTTTCATGTGCGTGTGCTCCTGTCTGCACACACACACACACACACACACTCACCTACTGTTTCCAATGGTTATAATTTAACCTCAGGTTTGGGGGAGCATATAATTCTTCCTTCCCTTTCTCCTACACTAGCAGTATGTTTCAGATGAAAGGACAGACAGACTTCTGTAAACTTCATGAGCCAGTCTGTTCTCTAGATTCAGTGGTCCATGTTTTATTGTGTGTGACATGATCAGAGGCAAGTTCGCTTCATGCCACCTCAGGTGCAATGACCGTCTCACTTCAAAGCAAACACTGATGTGACTGTCACTATTACACAGTTCACAAGCCATGCGATTATTAAATCCAAAGTAGTGGGCAGCAGGCAAGCATGAAATGCCAAAATTACTTGTGGAAGCAAAATATAAAGGAAAATGTAAAGGAAGGAGGGAGAAAAATATGTAGAAAGGAAAATTCTAGAAGAAATAAAGTCTGTGGGATATGTGCTGCAAGCTTGGATCCAGCTGCCTTTTCCTTGAGCCTCTGAACTCCGAGCCTGTACACAATGGGATGAATAAATAAAACATGGTCACTCTTTAACCAGCAGGGTTCCTCAGAGCCTGGTGGTTTGCATTAGAAGTTCTTATATCAGATTAGAGCTGATGACTCTCAGACAAACACTGTATTTTGATAAAGTCTTTCCAAGTGTCATAGGTTTCTTCGGAGCTGCAAGTCTTTGGGAAGATTTAGACTTAATATTAATGATCTCACCAGAAAATTGTGCAGGACAGGTGACTAAAATCAAAGGACATTTCACTGATGAGAACAAATGTGCAGAAAGGGAGAGCAAGTGAGGAAAGTTCATCTTTGCTCTGAAATTGTGACGTGCACCTGAGATACCTGTCAACACAGGAACAGGTAATAAAGCATGACGCATACATAAAGGGCAACTTTATTTAGACCTAAACAAAAATTATCTAATTTGAAAAAAAAAATGGTTGTCACTTTAAAATGCTGTACTAACTGAATTTACTCAGTCCCCAAAAGACAAACAGGGTGTGTACTCTCTCACTTGCTGACCTTAGCCTCTACACTTTAGGTAAAAGTATTTGCCTGTGAGTGGGTCTGCAGTTGCCAGGCCGGGAACCTAGAAAGGGCTGTGCGAGCAAATAGAGAGGCATCATGGCGTGGTACGAAGAGCACAGAGGATAGGAGCACCCAGGGAGAATGCTGAGTAGAAGGTGTTAAGCAGGCACGGGAGCAGGGGATGGAGACATGGGGGACACGATGAGAGGGAGCTAATGGTATCTGAACATACCGGAGCCCAGCATATGCTCGTGGTGGGTGGTAGAGCTTTTGCCCACTACACCCAGTAATGCCATATAGGCTTTGATCCTAACATTGAAAAAAAAAACTACACGGTTTATTTCTGAGAAAGTTGTATGGATGTCATCAGTAAAGCAGAAACCAGGATCTTCAAGTGAGTTGTTGCTTGCATTGATTTAAAAAAAAAAAAAATGGCTGTTCAACCACTAAGAGTGAAGATATGAGAGAACTTCAGAATGAAAGAGGCCAGTTCTGAAGGACTGCAGTGATTTCATGATTGTGAAATAATCTAGATGAATAAGCAGGGCTGTTAGGATTCTTGCCTCTATTAATGAGACACAGACATTTGTGTGCACTAAATGCTGTATTCCGTTGTTGTCTGCTAAGCTGCAAGATTACATTTAATTCAATGAATGTTTGTTTCAAAACATGATGGGTTTGTGCATTTTTGCTCCAAGCCTAACATTTGGGACTTAGAAAATAGTTACAGACAAAAAAAAAAAAGTCAGTTTTCATCACCCTTACGAAATACAAATCAATTCCTGTGGTGATACACGCAGGGACACTGAAGGATATGGGTATTTGAGAACTTTTAATTAGTTTTTTTTCGTTATGGGCAGATAATACATTAGTATGCAAGGATGATTGTTACCAAAGCTGATGACCTGAGTTCAATCCCTGGACCCACCAGGTGGAGGGAGAGAATCTACTCTTGCAAGTCGACGCTGACATTGTATGTATGCCTTGACTTGCACAGAGAAAGAGGGCATTCACATTTTATTTTACACTGTGTGTTTGTGTGCGTGTGTGCGTGCGTGCGTGTGTGCGTGCATGTGTGTATGTGTGCATGTATGTGTGCGTGCATGCCTGCAAGTCTTTCTGTCTGTTCATTGGTTGGACTTCAGTTAAACACAGGAAAAAGTAAAGGTCACAGATGAAAGTGGCATGGAAGATGATTGATCCTAGGTGGGAGATTGCATTCTCTCTCCCTCCCTCCCTCTGTTCCTCCCTTTCCTCCCTCCCTCTTCACATCCCTTTCTCTCTCCCTCCCTCCATTCTTTCTCCCTCTTTCTCTCTCCCTCCCTCTGTTTTCTCTTCCCTCCATTTCTGTCTCTTCCTCCCTCCTTCCCTCTCTCCTCTTCTCTCTCCCTCCCCTCTCCTTTCGTGTGTGTGTGTGTGTGTGTGTGTGTGTGTGTGTATACACTTATATATGCACATGTGTGCAGAGGTCACTGTACAACCTTTCCTGTCACTTCTTAAGTCCACTTCATTTTTTAATTAGTTATTACTTATTATTTTGATGGGGTCTCACCAAATAAGGTGGACTGGCTGGCCAACGAGGTCCAGGGGCCTACCTATTTCTGCCTCCCAAGGGCCGGGGGAACATACATATGTCATCACAGTATGCTTCTTTTACATGAAACCTGGGGAATGGATCTCAGATCCTCCTGCTTGCAAGGCACAGCCTTTGCAAACTGAGCTGTGTCACAGTTGTGTTCCCCTGTGGGTCGCAGAAACTCTCAGAAAGCTTGAGTAGAGACTAAGTGATTTCCAGGTGATCTGAGGGTTGGGTCTTTTATATTTTGCTCTCCTCACCTACCGCTGTTGGCTTTGCACATGTGGACAGGATGGTGTGACTGCCCAGAGCTGGCTTTCCTGCACATTTATGCAGTGACGTTACTACACAGTAGTTTGAATCAGAAACTCAAGGACTTTCTAAGTGAGATCTTTCCACTGCCATCTTCCCGGAGGAAAGAGGTCATTCCCAGGGTAGACTTCAAACTGAACAAGACTCAGAGAAGCCCTCAAATACCTGCCTACTGGCTGAATTTTGAAAAGCTTTCCTGAAAAGTGTCGAGTGTTATCACTTAAAGATGGCCATCTCATTGATCAGCATCTCAGAGCCATTTAATATACAAAAACAGGCCTTGCTGATCTTTCAACATTTTTGTTATTACAAACAGATTGTGGCTATTATTAATACATCTTGCATTAGTTTGATGCATTGCCATGGACTTTTTTTGGTGAGATTAGCGTAGGCCTATATTTTTCTTTCTTTCTTTTTTTGGGGGGGGGTTTGTTTTGTTGTTTTTGTTTTTTTTTGTTGTTTTGTTTTGTTTTGTTTTTTGTCTTCATGTACTAGTTTTTTTACATTTTAGCCATTTCTGTTTACAAAACAGCCCCAACTCATGGAGGATAGAGAGTTCTAAGCCCCAAACATCATACGGAATTTAGAATTTTGACATAGAAATCTGGAGAAGGTGACTTGGGCATGGTGCTTTTACCGTTCTTTTTTTTTTTTTTTCAGTTGAACCTCACATAAAGCTGGCTTCTTTCTACCCATCTCTCTTCACACACTCTTATCACAGTCCCAGGCCACATTTGTTCAGCATCTAATCGGTTGTCTTTCATATATAACAATGGCCCATGTCCCTGCTCTGCACATAGCATCTGGGGCCTGGGGGGGGTACCTTTCCTTATCACCCCACTGTGCACCTTCCAAGCATCCAGCTCCACTGAAGTAAGAGTTTCAATCTTGGTTTTACACTTTCTTCACTTTTCAATTTTTGTAGTTTCACCAAATATGCAAACCTTCCTTAAACCAGCACTTTAAAAGCATTAGCAGTGCAACACGTAAAATCTGTGTGTGAGTGGTTTAGGGCTTGTCAAAGCCCAGAGCGGTGGTCCTCAACCTCCTGAATGCTGCCACCCCTCAATACAGTTCCTCATATGTGGATCCCACAACCTTAAAATTATTTTTTACATATCATAATTGTAATTGTATTACAGTTATGAATCACAGTGCTCTGTGTTATCTGTGTTTTTCGACGGTCTCACGTGACCCTCGTGCAAGGCCCTCAAAAGGGTAGCAACCTGCAGGTTGCGAACCACACTGCCCTAGAGTTGTCATTAGTCACTGGATTTCACTTACTTGCCTCTCTGGGAACCTCACTCACCCACTCTCTCCCTGGAGAACCCTCACCTCAGCTTCCTGCTGCTGGGAGTGGGGAAGCTGTGAAGATTCCGGGGCTGTGTGAACACACATTCTCATATGAGTTCAGTGACTCAGTGCCTTGAGTCCCACCCCACCACCCAGCAAGTGATAGGCCTTCCTGTCACCTAGTTTTCTCAAAGACGTGAGTCACAACATCCGTTTTATTTATTTAACAACTACTTTCCTTCTTTTAAAACTTTTGTTTCTTGTGTGAGGATGGGGGAGTGTACTTGCTACGCTGCGCTGCTTTCGGAGGTCAGAGAAGAGCTTGCTGGGGAGGGGAGGTAGATTCCTACTTTCTAAGGTGTGGCTCCCAGGGATCAAATAAAAGCGGCAGCTTGTCAGCACGGTTGCAAACCCTTTATTTGCTGAGCCATCTCTCTGGCCTCAACGTCCTCTTTAGAACTAAGTTCTAGAGCGTATTTAAGGGCCTGCAGAAGCATGTAACTCATATGCTTTTTCTTCTCACTTTGGCAAGGTTGTCTTGCTTCCTGCTTGGATAACGTTTTGATGGTTTTTAGTTCCCATACAGAGGACCTAGTTCTCTTATGGCACTCTCGTACGTGCCGCCTTTCCCGTTGCTTACACTGCTCTCCCTACTTCCCTTTCCCCACCCAACCTAGCTCTCCCTTGTGCTCTGCTCTCAGGTCTTGCCTGTTGCTATCCATTTTTGTTCAAGACAGGGTCTCTCTATGTAGCCTTGCCTGTCCTGGACTCGCTTTGTAGACCAGGCTGGCCTCGAACTCACAAAGATCCGCCTGCCTCTGCCTCCTGAGTGCTGGGATTAAAGGCGTGTGCCACCCTGCCTGACTTTAGGTATCTGTTCTTAAGAGCAGGCTGGAATTTTTAATGAGAAGGAACCAAGATTTTAAACCGCATTGCACTCCAAGTCACATACAATCCATCCCTCTAATTTACATTTCTGAAACACAAACTTCCAGTCGGTCTTTCTTACATTTATTATTGAAGCATTTCCTGATATGGCTCGGTTATGAACTTCCCCAGAGGCTCATGGAATTTCAACACTTGGTCTTACCTAGTGTTGTTTTAAAACGGGGCTTAGAACCTTTAGGGGGTGGAGCCTCCAGGAGGAAGTGAGTCCCTGAAGCGAGAGGATTCTCCACCCTTAAGTACCAAGTGACCAAGTGTCTCCCACTCCTGCCTCCCGGCTTCCCGGACCTAGATGGACTGATGGATGGAGTAAGGCCTCCTTCCCTTGAGTTTCTTGTCCGGTATTTGGTTACAGCAGGAGAAAAGCTCATTTTGCTCCCTCTGCCTTCCCTACTTCCATCAGGGTAAGTCTCTGAGACTACGGCGCAAGAGTATCTTAGTCTCCCTGTGTAACTGTTGTGTTAAGGACTCACCGAGAAGGATTCTTATCAGAGAGATGAAGCAATTATAACCTCCCTGAATTTGCCACAGGAAGACCAAATCTGGGTCACTGTTCTAGGAACACATCCAAACTCCCACACACAATCTATTTCTCCATCATCCACAGGCGGTCAGCAGCCCAGATGGGAATGTCACCAACTGTGCATGGCCAGGGGGTGGCTTTCTAGACTCCTGCGTGTAGATAAGCCCTCTTGGAGGCAAGAACGGCAAGGAGGTCTGCAGGGAGAAACATGATAGACAAACGAGGAAACCCAAATAAGGAAAGAGGTGGCAGAGGAGAGACCAAACCTAGGTGAAAGAATAGCACAACGTTCCTGAGAAAAATTTCACAAGAATTTTTAATAACTTAAAAATAGGAGAAATTCAATATCCTTTGTTTCTGAGATTAAAAAAAAGATTAGTTAGTTTTTAATAAATATTTATATATAAACCAGTGAGTATATTTATTTTAAAAGATTTTATATTCTACTGGGTTAACACTACCCCAAGATAGGAAAACATTGCACACGCATCAGGAGGTAAAGGCCTTCCTAATTTATAGATCCATAAATATTCAAGCAGACACTGATAGAAAGTTTATAGTTTCCATTCTAAAGTTTCAGCCTTAGTTAAACATTAAAACAGAAGTGCAAGGCTTACCAGCACAGGTAGCCACTTTCCATTGGCCTGGAATTCTTAACTGATTTGATATAAGATAGATGAATCTCACCAGAAAAGCCTGAGAAACCATCACTATTCATGCCACTGAAAGGAGAGGGCTACACCCCATCAATTCATCTGGAGAGGTGGAGAGAGGATTGGATTGAGAATCAACAAGGAGCCAGCACCTGCCACCAGTGGGGACTCAGTCACCCTCAGTCCCCTCCCTGCACTGCAGCAGCTAAGGGCTTGACCCAGGTTCTGGAACTGAGCTATCCCTCACATCCAAGAATGTCTCCGGGGAAGGAGTACAACACGGAATGTGACCTGTGAGGAGGACTAGGGTTGGCAGGTAAGGTCTAGAGCTATTGGAGGTCACTGTGCCAAGACAAGGAAGTGAACACACATTGGGGACTACCATGCCTACCACCCATGTCAGGTGCTAACAACCACCAATAACCAATGACATTGTCTTCTGGCCTCCATGACACAGTGTATATACTGCACACAGAGAGCTAAAAATAATACAGATGCAGACACATAATTTAAAAGTAATAAAAGTAAATCTTAAAAACTGATTTGCATTTTGTATATAATTAATTGAATATTATTGTACTTGGAAGGTGATCAATCCAGCTAAATTAAGATATTTCCAAAGGAACTAAGCAATATTATCTTTTAAAATTACCCATTTAAAGCCATCATTTGATGAACTGCTCGTTATGGATATAAATATTTTTAAGAATCTATCAAAAAGTTGTATCTGTTAAAATTCTGTTTGGTTGAGATGCAAAACTATATGAAAAAAAAAATGAACTGAATTTTTCCCCAGATAAGCTCATTTGTTCATCACAAGTCTGAGGGAGTGGAATGGCTGTGCTTCTGTTAAGTTTTTCAGTGAGAAAAGTAAAAATAAACAGGGCACCCTCTTAACACTGTGCTCTGTTATAGTAAATAGACTCACCAGCCACATGTCCCAGTTTCTTCTTTATTTTTCCATCTGTTGCATGTATGTGTGTATGTGTGCATGCATGCATGTATGCATTTCACACATCTGTTGAGTGTGTGAATGGTAGAGAAATCATCATCAAGTCATCTTTTTAGTTCTACATTTACAAAATTCTTTGTTTTGAAACATATACAAATTAGACATCTTACTTAAGATTCTCTAGTCCGTAATTTGTGGAAAGTAGAAAATAAAATTCAATTATTTGCTGATTTATGTACGTTAGAAATTGGGGGCCAATAACTTCATTTTACCAAACTCTTTCTATCTAGGTACTGGCTGGAATAAAATATTACTTGATACCATTATTAGCATCTATATATGAATTGATGCATTTTAAAATAATGTTATATCTAAATATATACATGAGAAAAATATAGTCACTCATAAATTGAGTTGATTTTTATTTTCATGTAAGAATATAGTGTTAAACTTAATTAGCGGGTGTTTCTAATATATAGCATGGTAAAGCAGGACCGCTGTTCATTGTGGCGAGCCCTACATTGTTAAGGAAGGCAGCATAGCCACGTGTTTTTCAAGAGTATGACCACAAAGTGCGCACAACTGAAAGTACTATGTCCTGTCCTGAATAGTGGCGCACTCGTGATAAATTCAGAGAGATGTGCTAGTATGGGGCATTGCTGAGGATGTACTGTCCTGGTTTGTTTCCTATCTCTGTGCCAAATCACTGCAGGGAAAAGCAACTGGGTCAGGCAAGGCTCCCTCCCTCCCCCTCTCTCTCTTTCTCTCTCTCTCTCTCACTTTCCCTTCCTTTCTTCCTTTCTACCTTATAGTGTGTCATGAAGTGACGTGAGGTATGAAACTCAAGGCAGTTGGTGTGAAAGCCTGAAGTACACCGTGCTATAGAATAAAAGAGACTTGGGGTCCTAGGTTAGTATTAAAATGACTGCTATCTGCCTAGTCACTCTCCGTGAGTAGAACCAGGGCAAGCCTATGACGGTGAAGTACTCAGTTCTTGGTTAAAGGCACTATCTTTTTTATGCATATGATTTGTTGTTTCCAAATGGGAGAGGTCCAGAAGTCTCTAAGGCAGAGGGGCAGGGAAGCCAGGAGGACTTGTTGATCCAGAGGCATTTAGGGCTGAGTGCAAGGAGCATCGTCCTCTGCTCTTACTATAGCTCTATCTACTGGACGTGTGATGGAGAGGTTGGGCATTATCACAGAACCACACAGAACTGTTAGGACTTCAATGAACCAGGACATGGTTAAATTTAGTTCCAGTTCCTTCTTTTCAATTTATTTTACCTTCTCTCTACTTAAGATATCTGAAGTATAGAAAGAACAAGACATTTTTATTTAAGTATAATGAACCAAAAAGGGCAAGAATCAAATTTAGGGCAATTTTTCTCTAGTTTAGGATATCCAAGTTATTGAATGTCTGGTTTCATTTATTTCTTTTTAAAAGTCATTATCACTTACCTTCCTGAATCTTTCACCTTTTTATACATTTTTTCTCTCTCCTTAATGACCCATCCTTTCTAGGTTCTCTGTGTTTGTTTAATAAGGGCACAGATATAAGCTATTCCCAGGTGCCCCAAGCGAGTGAAAGTGACCTGAGCAGGAGACACATGTGCTTAAGAACACTGGTCAATTGGTTAACTGGCTAATTGACATCCACTGAGCATCAAAATGTTCTATGCACTTTGCTATTTTCTCTACAATTCACTTCATATCTATCGTATTATTACTGACCTAGAAACTAAGGCGTAACTACTTGTTAAAAAATTGTAAAATTGTGGTTTTAGTTAACTTATATCATAATCTTTCATTCCTCATCTCTTCTCCCATCTCAGATTCAAACTTTAACTCCCACCATGCTGTCTCTGTACTGTTCCTTCTCATATCTGTTCTACTGGCTTCTATCATATTTTTCACTTGGGTTTTAAAATCGAAGGCTCCCACATAGCTCCTCTGTGAACACTTTGTGGTGGTTAAGCTTTCCCCTGCTCTTGGTTCTCCCCATGCCCACCACTCCACCACCTGCTAGAAAATTCCTGCCTCCAGTTTTCCCACCCTTAAATGTATAAACAAGCGCCCGGCATTGGTGAATAATGTTGGCTCCAGTAGACATTGGTTCTTCTGGGAACACAGAAGATGACAAGATGGAGATACTAGAGGAAACAGTGGACAGGAGGTGTGCTGTGGGTGCTCTCCTCCAGAAATGACATGGCTGTTCTATTTTTGAACTCACAGGAGCTGTGTTAACTTACATAAGACATGCACAAAACCAAACATGTTACCAATTAACTCATCTGTGGCGGAGGGGTTCATGAGGCCCCTCTCTTAGCTAAGGAGATATTGGCGTCAATTGCAGAGCAGGACAGAGAGAGTCACTTTTCTCTGAAGGGTGGATACTGGTAGGTTCCCCATGCCCTATGTATTGCCCCACACCCATGTACATATCACAGCACTAGTTGGGACTCAGCTGTTATAACTTAAAAAAAAAAAAAAAAGAGTATGAGGAGCTCAGAAGGAGTAATATTGGAAAGCATAGCATGGGAGTTGGTGGGAAAGAGTCTGGGGTGGATTTGATCAATTATGTTCTATACATGTACAAAAACTTTTTGAAAATAAGTCAATAAATATTCTTAAAATGCATACAATTTCACCAGCATCTTTTGAAGTGCCCTTTCTGATAGCTAAGTTAGAAAAACAAGCCAGGTAAACAGGAGAAACACCTTCTGCTCCCTCACATGCTTCTGAGACTTCTGCTCTGATTGCTCTCTGTAGTGTCAGCAGCATTAAGAGGATTCAGAGAATGTGGAAAGCTTCAATGAGGCATTCTGGCACCTTCCACACTGGGAGACCTGACTGTTCCCACTGATGGGTTGTGAGCTTGCTTAGAGTTAAATTGCTCATGCAGTTCTACTCTGTATAAAGGAAAACGTAACGTACTCCATTCATTATTACTGGGAACAGGCCAAAACAGCTCCAAGGCAGGACGACAAGGCCATAGCTGCTTGTTTCAGAATTCAGCTTTATTCCACAGCTGTTACGGAGGACTGTGCTCAGAAGCTTGAGGTTACTGCCTAGAAGGCAACAGTGCTCCACTCTGCAATTCCATGTGAATTTCTAGCTTGATTAATGGTTTCAAAGCATAGGATGACTAGCCAGGTAGGCAAATACGAATTCATTTATATTCTTAATTCATAGTTTCACTAGAAAGGACTCCTGGCACTTATGGAGATATCATGGCTTTGTGAGATACCATGGCAGGTCATCAGCTGTGTGGAGTAACTGCTGACTACCCTGTGGTAGGCCAGGGATCTGCAGAATTCTGGGTTTCCTGCCTGCTCTGGGTTTCAGTGGCACTACTACCCAACTGTTTGGACTTCCTCTACTACATATATATTTTCCATGTAGCCCAGTGTCCAAGTCTCACACCTAAAGGGTCAATCCCTCACTATCTGTAATTTAAGTAAAATCCACGTCTCCTTCCACACCGGTGCCTGTAGTGTAGGCATACACAGTCTATATATTACTTTCTCTCTCATAGACTATTGCTGCAGCCATGGGTACTGATGACCCAGGCAGGCTGTCTGGCTTGATTGTCTCCATCATTTCACTCCACAATCCCTATCTCTGACTGTGTGATTTATGAATACAAATCAATCCTCCCTTAATGTGGAATGTCCTATGAGGAAAATAATATCAAATTAAAGCTACCTGCTAGTGTTTGTCCTTTGAAAGGAGTCAGAGGGCAGGTGCAGACTCAGGCCCATCATGAAGCTGAGCAAAGCGGCTTAGGATGAAACAGGCCAGTGCTACTACCCTCTTCTGTTGTTCTGGTCTTAGGGTGCGGGCAAAGAGATGTGTCAGCAGGCTCAGTTCTGGGCTCCCCGCACATTTGCAGTTTCAGTGATGTGCTCGGCAGGCACATCTAACATTTTAACTGTAAATGGAGTCTCCCATGCTGTCCCACGGAACCGTCACACAAGAGTTCATAAGACAAAATACACAATGGTTCGACTCTTCCCCGCCACTCCATGGGCATGGTTAGGGATCAGCCACATCCTCGACAAAATTCTTGAGGTGTATGAAAGCTGCTGGGTACAATACAAAATAAAAAATGGAAAAAAAAAAAAAAAACCAACCAAGTGGGAAATGGGGAATTCATGCTCTAGAGTGTGCATGCCAGGCCAGGGACTTTTTCTGATTGTGTCCTAGACACTAGACTCTATCTAACTATCTCTAGCTGATATTTTAGTGGGATGTGAACAGCTGGGAAATTAGCAATGAAAACTTTTGTGATTTTCTAGAGCAGTTTAGAGGTAGGTGTCTGAAAGCCAATAGGAAGACAAGGCGTGGAGTGTTGATGACTGATTCAGTTCCTAAATTTTCTTCCTCCTTTCCTTCCTCCCTCCCTCTCTCCCTTCCTTCCTTCCTTCCTTGTAGCCTAAACACTATGAAGAAGTGAGGTGTGACTTCCGTCTTTGTTTTCTAAACTGTGCTCATCTTGTATGGGAGAATCCTTATATATTGTTCTTTTTTTGGATCCCTCATATTTTGACCTGGCTTCCATTTTCATCAACAGAAGGAGGTGGGGTCTCATAGTTAAAGAGATGGGCTTTAGTTATTTTTGACTGGAGTCCTTTTTTAAAGACAGCCCACAGACTGTATTTAAAAACTGTAAGAGATAAAGTAAAATGAGATGTATATGAGAACAGTGCCCAAAAGAAACACACCTTTAACCCTTAAATCACACCACAGTGTGTTTACGTGGGCTCCGCTTTGAAGCACACAGCTCATGCCGAGGTGTGGATGGACAGTCTGTACAGTGTTCGGGGATTCAGTGGGTGTTATTGCATACACACATTATCATTAAGTTGGGAAAAATCAAAACCCAACACATCCACCCTGGAGTCTGTCTGCCCGATCTACCCTGCTGTCCGTGTCCTTCTCACTTCGTGTCTTCCCTCTTTGTTTCAACCTGAACATGCCCCATTTGTGTTTTGCATACACTCTGAGATGCTTGGGGTCCCATGGACAACACTCAGCCTATCTGGGGCCACAGCTGTCAAGAAAACCGATTCTGCCTGATAAAGGAGCTATCAACTCCCAGTGGCTTCCCTGCTAGTGGTGGGACGCCACCCACACCCTTCCCCTTTGTACACGGAGGCTGTCTGGCTCAGGCTAGTGTGGGTCTTTGCATGCTGTTGCAAGCCCCATGGGCTCCTGCATGCAGCTTCCCAGCTGTGTCTGAGAAACACACCTTCCTTAGAGCATCTATGACCTCTGACTTTCAGTCTTTCCAACCCCTCTTCTGCAATGATTCCTGAACCTTGTTCCACTTAGAGAGGAACATTCTGCAGTCTTTTACTTTCCGCACCTTGAGCAGGTGTAGGTCTCTGTGTTGTCATGTGCTACCCAGAAGCTTTTCTGATGAGGGGTGGCAGATGCACTAATGTGTCTCTATAACGATAAACCATTAGGAGTCACCTTAACACTATGTCTGTTTACCAGAATAGCAATAGTAGTTTTCCCACTAAGGCCTATAACATGTCTAACCACAGGGTTTGACTCTGATAACAGTATCAATCATGGAGTTCATATAATGGAGTGGGTTTTTTCCTTTCTCTTTTCTAAATGCTCCCCTAATAAACCTCCTTGTTCCCTTTTAAGCCCATAGCCTCTTTTTAAATTAATTGATATAGCATGTATATATGCTATTACATCCATGTTGTACTCAATATGTGCACCAAGGCACCATTACACACACACACACACACACACACACACACACACACACAGAGAAACAAAAATGTAATAAAAATGAGATTTATAGGATTTGCATTATGTCAAGGCTAACATGATGTGGTAACTGTTATCTTCTGTTAGGAAGATCATCCTGTCATGTTTGTGTCTCATTACATATATGCATACTTCTATGTGGAGGTCAGAGAACAGCTTTGGGTGTGGTTCTTCAGGAGCCATCCACTGAGTCTTCTGAGAGTTTCTTCCTAGCCTGGAGCTTGCCACGTAAGCTAGGTTGGGTGGCCAGCGGGCTCCTGTCCCCACTGGTCCAGTGCTGGAGTCACAAATATGGGCCACTACACTCAGATTTTTGCTTGGGGTCAAGGGCATCTGTCTTGGGCCGTCATCAGCTACGTCACCCACTGAGCATCTGCTCAGCCCTTGTGCTATTTTTTTTTTTCACACAACCATTTCTTCTGTACTGTCAACATTTGAGGTAACTTATGATAACACAATGCTTTTTCTGTAAGCCAACTAGGAAATCACTTGGCAGCTATGGACTCTTCCTCCCTCCACTAAATTTGGAGAACTGTCCTTGGCATACATGAGAGGAAAACTCAAAGCACGCTGACGTCAGCCTCTAGGAGGATTTTTTTTACCCTGAGCACATTAAATGTACTTTTCAAAAAGTACTGTCAGGAGAAGAAAGAGGAGAAAGGAGGAGAGATGAAATAGCAGGTAAAGAAATATTCTACAGTGTGCAAATCAGAGTTTATTAACTGCTTTTCTGTATTGTCACGTTAGACACCAAAGGGAAGAATATGTGGGCCTTTGTAAAATCACTTCCTCCAAGTTCAGAACCTCTGAGAGCACAATTTAGCTTTACTGGGCATGTCTTCAAAGACAGCCCTTTATGAAAAAAAAAAATAAAAGTCCTACACAGATACTTCAGAGACTCGAGTTCTACCCTTTAGTCTAAAATCAGCAAAACCAATCACTTTAGACGCCAAATGGATACTAAGTTTGTGGCTGACTTTTGATGAAATAGACTCTACACAAATTAGAGGTGCACATAAAATTTCAAATACAATATTGCAAAGGTGTCAAGTGGCCTAACAGTGAAACCTAACACTAATTATGATTTTGAAATTCTGCATCACTCTTTCGTTTCTGTAAGTTCTGTGTCTTAGATGTTGAAGCAGTCTTATATCCATAGTAATTTTACTCTATAAATGTAGTTCCCTGAACATAAAATAGCTTACTTTACTCGATTTTGAATTATACATAAGAGAAATGTTTGGTCTCTGTTTTATAATTATGTTGATTCACACAGTTTTAGTTTTCGAAGATTAATTATTTTCAGTGCGTGAGCTTGAATTGTCTAGGATTTTGTTGCAAGACTGCAGAATAATTTATTTATCCATTGTCTTCTTGACAGACATCTGGACGATCAGTCCAGTCATCTTCCTAGCAAACTGGGATTAACATACATTATTATCAACATCTTCTAAACATGGGTACACGTCAGAACATAGTCGATGGAGTCTTATGAAGGGATTCTGAGTGCTTGTGAGAAAACCTCAAGAAAACAAGATAAGAGTCTTGTGACCTCAGTTTCTTAAAAAAAAATTCACGATTGTCCTTGGAATGTGTTTTCATGTATCTCTATGGGAAAACATGCTTTTGCCACCCATGGCTTGTCCTTGGATTTCTATATTCAGACGCTATGAATAAAGTTGACTGTTGCATGAGACTTTAGTCCTCCTCATTTTTAGGCTCTGCTTTCCCCAATTCACATTGCCAAAAACAGTGGCAAATAGATGCATAATTTTTTGCATGCATCTCTAGAAGTGGAAACTTAGGAATAAACTATAAACTAATGATCCACCTTATAAGGTTATGCTAAATTCCTGTGACATGACCATTGTAGGTTATACATACTCCCACCAATAACTCAGAGACACTTATCTTCTCTCCTGGAAGGTATTTGGGTAATTCATTTACCCATTTTCTTAAATTCCATATGCATGATGGATAATAATTCTGATATTGAGTCTTAGTTAATTCTTCATTATACAAGGGCTATTCTTTACCCTCTCACTCATGTTTTATATTGCACAGACACAATTAATTTTAATGTAGTCAAATTAACCATTTTTAAGAATACACTCTATATTTGAAACCTTTTCCTTTTAGGACAGTTTAACAGCTGGTCTCCTGCACTGCCAGGCAGATGCGTGAAGTGTTTGTATTTGCTGTGTAAGTCCTTAATGTCATCATATGTATGTGTTGCACCTTCCATTGTCATGATCACTGTGACTGTCATGTAGTATCTTAGTATTGAGCAAAGCACACATCAGAACCGCATTTGAGCTTTTAAAGCTTTTCCTTATATACAAAATTTATACCAATATGCTAAGTGCTGTCCTGAAACTCATGTTACCAGAGCACAGCTGATTGCTTTAGGTCAGCTTGCCACAGTCTCCCTCCCTCCCTACCCCCCTCTCTCTCTCTGTCTCTCTCTCTGTCTGTCTGCCTCTCTCAGCAGTCTGTTTCTCTCTCTCTCTCTCTCTCTCTCTCTCTCTCTCTCTCTCTCTGTGTGTGTGTGTGTGTGTGTGAGAGAGAGAGAGAGAGAGAGAGAGAGAGAGAGAGAGAGAGAGAGAGAGAGAGAGAGAGACTAGACCTTCATGGTTATATGTCACAGCCCCTTGAGGCCTTCACCCTGGCTGGGAGCAGCTGAAGGAAGGGCTGCTGTCTGGAACTGGTTTGTCTACTTTCTATACAAAACATTTTTCAAAATTCTTCTTAGTGCTAGGGTTTATTTCCAGTAAAAATACCCAAGCTTTAAAAGATTTGCTGTATATTAATTGAGTTTTCAGAGACATTCCTTTCCATACAGTTGCTTCTGTTTCCTCATTAGAAGTAGCAAGTGGATCCGGGTACAGAGCAGAGTTCTTTCAATCGCCTACTTCAGTGAACTTACACACAGTCCTTCACAGTGAGGATCTTGAATGACCTCTTAACGTATCAATGAAAAAAATCTGCACCACATATTTTTAAAGTTTTATGTCTTTAGCCAGGAGGATACACAAGAAAAGGAATACATTCAGGTCCGTGTCCTCCAGAGGCCCGAGGGCCTCAGGAAGGGCAGTCAAGACATCACTGAAAGACTGACCTGGCCTCAGGGCAGACAGCCACAGCCAGCTAAGGGGCACTAGGGCTGTATTTCAGTCCACTTATTCAAAAAGGCGGAGGGTAACAGCCTTTCAAAGATCACACCCGAGGACCTTACTGCTGTGTTCAAACTCCATAGTACTGAAACTCTGTGAAAACGCCTGTGGCAAGAGCTGTACTGCGCACTGTAAAATGATACAAAACTAACAGTCCTGTGTTTGGAGAACAAACTCATTAGCAGGAGAAACACCGCACCATACACACCCGCAGGACTTTAGAGCTGCACTCAGGCCAGAGAATGTGGAAGAGACGTGTCATTCCCAGACAAGGGAGGAAAGTAGCTTCATGTATTTTCATTAGCATAACTATTAGAATTCTATTAAGTGAGTTAGGGCTGATGAGACCTCTTGGTTTAAGGAAATACCTACATAAAATGAGTAATAAAATTGACCACAGTTTAAAAGTTGGATGGCATATTCTCCTTCATAAATATTTTCAGCTTTTTGTTTTGTTTTTTTTTTTTTTCATTTCAAAAACTTAACCTTGTTCCACACTTGAAATTAAGACTGTCAGGGATTAAAATCCCTAGGCCTTTGCCATGGAAATCTCTGAGTCTGGACTAGATTAAGAAGTGTGTTTGAGATTGATATCTTGAAGGGTCGGGAAAGAAGTGGGTGCCATAGAAGGAGCGCCGAGTCATGGGGCACCCAGCAAAGCAAAGCCTGGCAAATGTTTTACTGGTGGGATTATGGGTCTAACAGAGTGTTTACAGGAAGAACTGAATGGCGTGGGGCCCATATCTATCCACCACGGCCTGTCATTCTACACAGTCTGTCCCTAAAGGAGGCATGCACACTGAGAGGCAGTTTTCTGCAATTACAGTGATGCCTGAGAAGATGACAGGAGGACATTTGTGTAGTATCAAAATTCCTGGAACCAAGTTCTTGAGTCTGGTGGGGTTATTCGGATGGTATCTCAGAGAGCCTGAACGAACAGAGGTACCAAGACCAACCAAACTGTCACCCCTAAAAATCAATCTGTGGATTTCTGTGCCTTTATAATATAATGAGAGGCATCTGTAAACTTACTAATATTTAATGTAAAAAGTTGAAAATCCATTCTCTTTGTGCCTGGGTCTGTCTGTCTGTCTGTCTGTCTGTCTGTCTCTCTCTCTCTGTGTATGTGTGTGTGCGTATGTGTGTGTGTGTGTGTGTGTGTGTGTGTGTGTGTGCATTTCTCATGTACAGGTATTCTAGGAGATCCCTGGAGCTAGAGTAACAGGCAGTTGCTGCACTGAACTAGGATCCCATAAAAGAGAGTCATGGGCCCTTAAACCCCGAGCCATCTCTTCAGCACCAATCGTTCTATCATTCTGTGGCAGTCTACATGAGTTCAGTGGCTGCTGATAAATTCATGTGGGACTTTTTTTTGAGGAGGGGTTGCTAGGAATATGTCTATGTCCTGGTCACTTGGTTCAACTGAGCTACACCCAGACCCTGAACAGATCTTTCCAAGAGCATTCAACTCTACACTAAGGATTTTGTTTGCATTGTTACAGTGCGGTAATATTACAGTAGCAATAATTATTTTTTGAAATGTTCATTTCTAAGCTGATGATTGGGCTTAAATGTAATTTAAACTATCCTGTGTATCTGCCCGTTAACAGCGGTACCAAAATTTAAATAATGGTGACTTTTGTTGGAAGCATCCACAGGAGGTCAGAGATTTATAGGAAAGACAATGCCACCTCGCAAAGAGCACCCTGTTATTTATGCCCAGCTTTCTTTTCCTCTGATGATTAATGTGGTAATTAAACTGTGAACCATACACTTACTCTTGAGCCAGAATAACAGGACATCACACAGTGTGCTGGAGTAACAGCAGCTTATTCTCAGGGTGCACAGCAAACTAGACAAGCTTGCCTGCAAGTTAGACATGCTGCAGGAAGATACAGTTTCTGAGAGGGCTTGTCCCCTGTTCATTCCTTATGATCACTCTATATTTAGGCAGCAACCATCAGAATGAAAGAAAGCATTAGAGTTATAAATTTCTGAATCCAGAATGTCTACATAAAACTGTCTAGAACATTCATTTTCTAGAGGAGTGAAGTCTTCATTCAGCAAATCTATGCTCAGCGATTCATTAAACAAGTCCAGGGAGTCCTCAGGGCCACTGTTGAGTGGGGATCTTGCCTACAGATTAGACAGATGAGTGCCTTGCTTACCTAGGTCATAGAAAGCATGACTTCATAAAACAATGGGAGTTTTTTTAGGGGAATACAAGAGACACTGTGTGTGTGTGTGTGTGTGTGTGTGTTTGTGTTGAAAGTTTGATTTGTTTTCAGGCTTGTTGTTCAAGAAAGAAGCTTGAATAAGCACTAGTAGACAGGAGTGACCCAATACTCTAAGAATATAAGCGTATTGACGGATTGCTTTACCATTGGTGTGGTCCTTCTGCATCATCACTGGTGTGGTCCTGCAACATCACAGGTGTGGACCTTCTGCATCATCACTGGTATGGTCTCTACTTCATCACTTGTATGTCCCGTTTGCATCGTCACTGGTGTGGTCCATTTGCATCATCACTGGTGTGATCCATTTGCATCATCACTTGAGTGGTCCATCTCCATTATCACTATTGGGCTCCATATCTATCATCACTGGTGTGAATGAACCTTCTATATAATCACTGATGAGATCTTTTCCTATCATTACTGATGTGGTCCTCCTGCATTAAAGCTGGTACAGTCCTTCTTTATCACTGGTGTGGCAGCTTGGACCCATCTTTTAATTTTCTCTTCACTCTGTTTTCTTCTTTTTCTTCATTGCTCTTTTTAAATCACTCTTTTCTTTGTCACACATCAAAGATATATGAAGGAAGAGCCAGTCTTACAAAGCTAATCTGAAGCATGAGATTTTATTACTTCCTTTTTGTTCTATATCAGCAACTTGCACAGACTGTCCAAACCCACCCACATTGACCTATTTGAGGTAACAGATGAGAGAATAAAGGAAAACAGAGGATGAACTTGATTTTAAGGTATATTATAGTCAAGCAGCCATGCCATCAATCATTTGTGGTATTCATTTATGTGTGTGCATGAATATCTAGACTTTTTTTTTTTAACTACATGGCTCTGTTAACTATTTAAAAGTAAAATGAGACAAATTACCAGAAAGTAGAGCACACTGGAAAAATTCTGTATTTGGCCCACTGCCAAAAACTGTCCTAGTTACATGATATTCTCATAGAGTGCTAACTCAGGATTGTTGACATTTTTCAAAACTCATTTGAAAAACATGGCCATAAAATGTCACCGATTAACAAAATAAGAGGGGCTCAAATTGCAGCCAGCAGAGCTCAACACACCCAGTTCTGTTATTCCTTTATACTTACAACAAATCTTCTTGAGAACATGCTGTGAGCCAGAATGTGTTTAAACACTAGGTGTGAAAGATAAAGAACTCCAATGTCCTACCCTCAATCTAGGTCTGCCAGGCAGGGCAAGTTTGTACTGTGAAGGAAAGAGTGATTTTTGAAGGGCCTCCTTGGAGGAAGCATCAATTAATTATTGTCTAAAGGAGGAGGAGGAGGAAGAGGAGGAGGAAGAGGATGATGATGTGGAGGAGGAAGAGAGGATGAGGAAGAGGAGGAAGAAGACGATGATGATGAGGAGGAAGAGGATGATGAGGATGAGGACAGGAGGAGGAAGATGAGGATGAGGAGGAGGAGGAGGAAGAGAAGGAAGAGGAGAAGGAGCCTATTAGCCTGGGAATCCTGGGATGTCTAACAGTTCGGCATGGCTGGGAGAGGAACAATGGATGCTGAGAAGAGGCAAGTATACTATATACCTGCAAGGTCTCGTGGTATATGCTAGATTTTTGTGTTCCATGTACAGGATTGTGACCTTGTATTACAAATCAGTGTCCAAGTCCATACATTTTCCAACAAATTCTGTGATTACATTTTTATAGCTGTATAATATTCTATTCTCTATATATGTACCACATTTTCTTTAACCACTCATTGTTTCTCAGTTCCAACATGGCAGCTCAGAACTACTAGTGATTTCAGTTCTAGAGGATCTGGCATCATCTTCTGGCCTCTGTGGGCACATGCACTCACATGTACCTCCATAATTAAAATACACATAATTAAAAATAAATATTTAAAACAACACCAATAACAAAAATCCTTAATGAACTTGATAGTACCTAACTTAGGGGTAAAATTAATAAAATTAAAATGTCAAACTGGTAAACCCTCAGTTGAAACCCAGATCAATTGCTTCCGGCTTCTTGTTTGAGAGAAAGTCTCTCTATGCAGATCATCCTATCCCTGAACTTGCTTTGATCCTCCTCTCTTGTATTCCTAGATCGATGGCTACAGGTGGGCACATCACACCTGCCTCAAATCCAGATGTTGACCTGCTAGAGTTAGTGAGAATAGCTTTCTAAGTCATTGCTTTTGAGATGATAAAGGGGAACATTGTAACATTGCTAAACAGATGGGGGATGTGTGTGGATTAAGTCAGATGTTTCAGGTGTGAGCACAGCATTTGGCAAATAGGCATGATACAGTCTCCATGCTAATACTTCTAAAGTTAAATGTTCTATTGCCCTATGTTAGCTAGTAGCTACAATAATTTCGTCCCATCTGAGATTTTAGCTCAATTTATAGGGAGGGAAGTATTGGCTGGAAATTAAGCAGTTTTCCAATATCTCAAGCTGAGATGGTGAGAGATTGTTACATTAGGGTCACATTCCTAACCAATGTCTGAAGCCTGTGACAGGAATGCTCTCTGTCCCAGGGATTCAGGCGCAAGTCTGTGAGAGATGCACTATCGACTCATTAACTCCAGCAGCCTGTGTGAGCTTGAAGACCTTTCTTCAGTTAAGGCTCTTTCTTCTTTCTTCCAGAATAGTCGATCACCCTGTGAGCACTGGAGATGGTTCAGCAGTTCGTGAAGTGCCACCTTGTGTCTGCACACCCCACCTGCAGGGGCTCGGGGATAAAACATAGGCATAGCCCATTTTCACCAGGGGACAGCAGGTTGTTTGTTCACAGCATCCATGAAGTAAGCCTGTGTGGGCGGGCTCTACTCAGGAACGTCTCCCTTCCTCCCATCATGAGATGCCTCATTCTGCTGCATCCTACTGCTGCCTGCCCGGATTCATTGCTCTCTGTTTCATGCTAAGACACCACGACTTTTTACAGTACTGTCAGTCAAAAATATCTAGTGTTTCCAGTGATTTTTCTTATAATCATCTCCTTATGCCACACTGTCTCAGTATTCCTTTTTCATTGATGAAGTAATTGGCATTTGGGTAGATTATATTATTACATGAGGTTCACAGACAATGCTAGTTTGCTTTCTGATATTGTAATAGAACGTGTCCCATAACTAACTAGGGGACAAAAGGGTTTGTTTTGCTACCAGGTTCCACTTCATCCTTGAGGAAAGTAATGGCAGGAACTCAGGCAGGACCTCAAAGGCAGGAGTTGAAGGAGAGGGCACAATGGAATGCTGGCTATGGGCTTGCTCAACATGACATGTTCTGCTTGCCTTCTTATATAGCCCTGGACCACCTGCCCTCGGCTGTCACCACCCACAGCAGGTTTGTCCTTCCTAAATCAATCATTAATCAAGAAAATCCCCCTCTCAAGTGCCCACAGGCCAAGTTGGTGGAGGGAACTTCTCTCTTTGGGTTCCCTTTTCCAGGGTGTGTCAAGTTGACAACTAGAACTGACTGTAACACTAGACTACTTAATAACAAAGTTGTTTTAAATGCAATTGGTAAATAAACCAGTCTACTCTCCTTAAAAAACACTCAAATATCATTTGTTTCCTTCCAGAAAGATTAAGACATATTATTCTATGAGTCCTGCTGTGATTGTTCATTCTTTGTGCACATTTCTTAAATGTCTGATGTGTTCTAGGTAGAGCTGTGATATTTGGTGTTTGGTGGCAAGATGCACAAGCAGAGTCCATGATCAATGGCTTTAAACTTTTAGGTGAAGGCAGGGAATAATATAGTAGCTTCAGGAATCAATAGGGTAAGTTCTGATATTGTCAAGTGCTTTGTCTTAAGAAAATGGAAACAACTGAAAACAGGTACAAAGATGGGCAAATTGTAGATATTATGTCACTGTCTGGCTTACAGTTGAATGTACTTGAGGAGAAACAATTTTGATGGTTTAAGTATTAAGAAGAAAGCAGGTAAACAACATTGAAACAGCTGGAAGAATTACAAAAGGAAAGATAGTATCTAAAGCACAGTATCATTGACACTGTACTGAAAGCAGGGACCAGCATGCCAAGGAGGGCCAGAGACAGGGTTATTAGCTAAGACAGTGGGCTCTGTCCCGCATGGTCCTGACCACAATTCAGAAAAGAGACTATTGCCAAGCTTTAGAAAGATGAATCACACTGCTTTCCTGTTCCATTTGAACAATGTTCTAGGAACATAGAAAGCTTAGACGTGACAAGGCAACACTAAAGGCTCTCGTGCAATTCAAGGCAACGGCAACAGTTCAATCAGCAAAGCACCTCCTTCACAGATACATCCACCCCATGCCCTTATGTGGGTTCCTAAGCATTGGTACAAATGAATCTGGAGAGGGGACCATGAATATCTCTGGAAAGAAAAAAGAGAGGAGACAGATGGGGCTTGGCTGGCACACTCAGCCCCTCACTGGTTTGGAGGAAATTGAGTGCTTTTTCCTAGCTCTTTGCCAAGGTAACACAGCCTTGGTGAGTTAGCAGTTTTTCCTTCTCTTTTTCATCTTTAAAATTTATAGATATGTTCCAGACTGAATGTATTTGGGGCTTGCAGAGGATTGTGGACTGAACAGAGAGTGAATGGAGCTCAGGCTGGCCTTGAACTTGATTCCTCTGTTCTCGAGTTGCTCAGTTGCCGTGCACCATCGTGTTGTTCTCAGTGCATGTCTGTACGTTTGAGAATATGTCTGGCCTCTTTACTGTTTTCTGGTAAAGAGCTCTTCAACACTTTTAGCATATGCAAAATGTTATCTGGAAGGTCATATATAAGACAGCTTCCTTTAGCTTATCAAAAGACTTCTGAAATCTTTTTGAAGGTGTGCTTTTGGTGGAATTCAGAAATTCCTTGTTTAAGAGTCTATTTTTCTTCTGACTTCACATCTTTTCTTTCTTATTTCTCTATTTTTGGCTTTCCTTCCTTCCTTCCTTCCTTCCTTCCTTCCTTCCTTCCTTTAAGCTTCCCTTAAAACCCCAATCCTCCTACCACCCCCACCCTGTAAGTCCTAGGATGATAGACAGGTGTGACCACGCCATGATTTCTGCCTACATGTTAACCAACCCATTCTATTTTACCAATACAGTCATCCCCTGGCTGCCTTTCACCTTCGTAATCAAGATCGCACTGGTCTAATATGTTCTAGGTGTCAGTACATTCTGAGGTCTTGTAGTTCTGACATGTTGTGGCCCTATAGTAAGAGTCAGTGTAAAATCCTAAAAATTTGAAATTTATTAAATTGGCAGAGACAGAACAAATAGCTTCTCTCTTAACCATGTCAACCACCAGCCAAAATATATTAATTATGAAAAGTAGTTTTGATAGTCATTTTTCCATGACTATAACAAATTCCTGATTTAATCAACTTATAAAGAGCAAAGGTTTATTTGCCTCATAGCTTTGGAGGTTTATTTATCCATGGTTCATTGGCTGTTGCTGGTAAGCTAGTGCCAAGAAGGAAAAAATATCTCCTTACATGCTGGACACAGGTGGAAGAGAGAAGGAGAGAAAAAACCTGGGCCTTACTGTCCCCTCTACAGGCACATACCTAAGAGCCAGGAGACCTCTTCCCACTAGCCCTCACTGCTCCATGTTTCCCACAGCTCCTGAAGGCACTGGAAATTTGGAAGAAAGGGTTTACCAGTTGGCCCCAGAGGTTGAACATAAGAGCCACAGTAAGTGGACAGTCTTCATCTCTGGTGATATGTCTATGCTTGTAATGTAGTTCTAGGGTCACATAATGGAGTGGGTTGAGAAGCTATTTAGAGAGAGCCAAGGAAAAATTATAATACTAGAGGGAAATAAACCAAAGAAAGAAACTGGAGAGGAGAAAGGACAGGGGTTAAGGCTGAACTCTGTGGCAGCTGGCCAGCATCTAATAGGAAATCAGTACCTGACATAGTAAATGACCGTTAACTATTAGCACATGAAGATGAACATTAGAGTTTGAAGAGTTTAGCATTAAGGGGAGGACAGGATAAGAGACCTTGAGAAGTCAGCATAGCAGTTTGGGGGCTGACAGGAGAGGGCTTTTCAGAGACGTCTTAAAGATCTCCCGAGCTGTGGATTCATGGTGGCAATGCCCTCCAAAGCTACAGAGTGGACTGGAAAGATGATTGAGGCTTTTGCTCCTTAACTTGAGGTCTGCAGACATGGTCACCAGCACACTTATGGACCCGATGGAGACAGAAAGTGTGCTTGCATCACAGCCCTGAGGTCTACCAGGAGAGGTCTGCATCTCAGTAAAGCCTCGGGTCATTGGAATGTGGTGGACACTGCATTCAGAACCAAAAGGAAAAGCAAGACATGTTTGGACAGGGCAAAACATTTACTATAAAAAAAATGACTCCTATGCACACTCCATAGCGGTGATCCCACAAGTAAATGCACACTGTCAACAGTGATGGGAGCGGGAGGGGCTCACGGAGCCCAACCTTTACTGACCAACTAGTGGCTGTAGATAAATTCTGGGATGGGTGACTCACTGCCATTCTTTGCAAACTCACTTCTAAGTCCACAAAACTCCAATGGGTAATTCCAAAAAACTCAGTGGGTGAGAAGGAATAGATGGACATGAGAGATATTTATGTGTGTATGTGTGTGGGGAGGTGTTACACAGGATTGTAAGGGGATAGGGGCTGGAGTCATCACCATGTACTATGTACATGTAAGGAAAAACTCAATAAAAAGAAATATTGCAGATGAACAAAGGAACAAACCCCAAGGAAGCCTGACAGTGTGCACAGAGAACGAAGGAGAAACTCAAGCAGGGGATTGCAACCCAAGCCTCTGTGTGCTCAGCATTTGTGCCTGTCCCTTATCCATCACTGGGCAGCCAATCTCAGGCTCTGCTGCACCTCTGCCTTCACACAGAGTGCACATTTTCTTCTCTTCTAACCATGCCCTGCCTGTGCACTTGAGGCCACATGAAAACCCTATGGAGCTCTCCATGCCAGTTTTCAGGAGGGGACTGAGTGCTACACATCCTCAGAGCTAGCGTTATGCGCATGAGCCATACCTGGCATTTTAAAATTAGGTTCTGGGGGTTAAACTTAGGTCACGGTGTTTGCAAAATGAGTGCTTCATGGACACAGCAGTGCCTTCAGCCCTCATTCTCATTTTTAGATTGTATTACACAGTGCATCTTATTGCACCCACAGTGGTAGGCTCTGGGCAAAAGTAAAGGAGGGTAGGATATCCGAGCAAACCTGTCTCATATTCCTGTCACTGAATTTCTAGTTATTTGACACACTTAAAAACAAATTTATCTTTGGCAAAAAGGAGTAAGGGGCAATTCTGAATTTTGCAGCCAAATGTAGTGCTCTTTCCAAACTGTGCACCTAATAACATACTTAATTATGACAAGAATTTTAGATAAATTTCATTGAGTCCTGTTCTACAACTATAATTTAAAAGCTATAGTAATAAAGAAGTATTTTTAAAGAAACAACCGTTCAGAAATAAATAACTACTCTGGTTTGAATTCATGAAGTTCAAAACATTTCAGTAAGAAAAGGTAGTCGTTGCTATAAGCAGGCAACTAAAATCATTTTACCAAGCTTTTATAACCCAAACCAGCTAACTCTTATTTAAAAATGTGTAAGTAGACAGGACATCACTTTTAGAGAATTCATCACTAGTGGCTTGATAAAAGTTAGCCTAAGATTACGCTCCAGATACCAACCACTCTGTACCACACCACACCTGCACAAAATGTGAGCTAGATTTAGAACCTCAGTTAAATTTTGTCTAGAAACTGAACTTGAAGGCAAATATGCCAGCCTGGTTGATGCTCTCTGCAGTCAGCGGTGACATGGTGCTCCTGCCTCTCTTCTGTCCTCTCTATGCACATGTGTGCACATCACATAGGCACAGCCTTGCAGACTGGCATGATGAGGTTGGAAAATGTTTCTAGAAAACCCATAGAATGCATTTTAATTGTATGGCTTCTCTAGTCTCTATTTAAGATAGCGTGTGACAGGCATGCGGTTCCCTTTGGCATCTTGATCAATAAACACATAAGAAATCAGGTGATCAGAAGCAGGGCCTAGAGAGATGGCTCAGTGGTAGAGTGCTTGCTGCTTCAGACCCCCCAACACCCACATAAAAAGCCAGGAGTGGTGGTGTATGCTTATAAGCCATGTGTTGGGAAGGAAAGGCAGAAAGATGCTCAGTCTGAGTCAGTAAGCTGACAGTGAGCAGCAGGATCAGGGAGGAGCTCTCTCTCAAGAATAAGGCAAAGAGTAGTTGAGGCAGACCCAATATCAATCAACCTCTAGCCTCACATACCCACACACACACACACACACACACACACACACACACACACACACACTCACAAATGCACACAAATACTCCCACACTCACATAGACACACACATTCACACAGATATACATACTCACACAGATACACACACTCACATAGACACACACATACACAGACAAATACACACATATACACACCATCCTACATATACACTCATACAAACACACATACTCACACACACAAATTCACACACAGATACACACAAATACTCACACCCTCACATAGACACACACATTCACACAGATATACATACTCACACAGATACACACACTCACATAGACACACACATACACAGACAAATACACACATATACGCTCATATAAACAGACAAACTCACACAGGCACATTACACACACACACACACACACAGAGAGAGAGAGAGAGAGAGAGAGAGAGAGAGAGAGAGAGAGAGAGAGAGAGAGAGAGAGAGAGAGAGAGAGAGAGAGAGAGAGAGAGAGAGAGAGAGAGAGAGAGAGAGCACGCACAGAGAGAAGAACAGAGACAACTACTCAATCAGTAAAGCCTTCTTCAGTCTTCATCTGTATAGAAACAACTTGACTGGAGTTCAAGTATGTTCCGGAAGGTCTACTTAGATGTTACAAAAGAGGGAAAACCAGCAACAAAAGCTCTGTGAAAATGTCCTAAACGTGATCAATGCAGGATAATAAAAATTTGTTTGACAAGACTCAGTACTTGTCTTTCAGAAGGGCTGCCAACAGCTGAAGTAGAAACACACATGGAAAAGACCACGGGCAATGTGGCAGAGGCAGCCAGACACTGAGAGCAGTAACCCTTTCCACTTGCTGTCAAGCAATGAGCATCCAGACCTCACAAGCCCAGCGTGTCACCATACCTTCACTGAAGACCTGCAGTTCAAAGCTGAGTGATGCAATACTTTTAAGTTCAGGGTCTGTTGAAAGAGGGCACCCATTAAGAGTACACACTGTTCTTGCAAAGCACCTGTGTTTGCTTCCTAGCGTCCATGCTGGGTAGCTCACAACCACCTGTAACTGCAGCTCGAAGGGATCCAATGCCCTCTTTTGGCACCTATGGGCACCTGTACTCACATGCACATTCCCAAGCATGGGTACACATGCACACACATTTAATTAATTAAAATAAAATGATTTAATGGGAGTGTTCCTTTTCACAAACATATCTTTCATATACATTCACAAATATGCATATTATTTTATACAAACTATGTACTTCAGTGTGGTTTAAAAGACCTTCAACAATGTGTGCCTTCCAGAGACACTGGCAGTGATCCCGATGGGTTAGGAAACAATGTCAATCACTGGAAAACCTACTCTTATTGATACTAAAGACAGTGTTTTCAGGTCAGGGATGTAATTAGAGTGTATTTGTCTAAGTAATGGAAAACACACAAAAGGGTTTCATAGGCACAAGAAAAAGGACCATTCACATGGCAAACACAGACAGAACTCAAACTCCACAGCAGAGCAAAACATAGGGGCTTTGTATAGCTCTGGGGATGTGGTGAAGCTTCTGCATGTATTTCTGAAAACTAGACCCACAGAGCAGGAGCAGGTTCTCACCACACCCTGCCTGATTTATTTATCGTTTTCCCTCCATTTTGTCTCTAGTTAGAGGGTGTTGCAAAGCTTGCAGAGAGAGGACAGCCCTTCCTCCACAGACCGCCCATGGCTGCCCTGCTGATGCAGTTAGAGGTGACAAAGCTAGCTCCAAGACTCCCAAAGATTTGTTTCCTTTCAATTAGGCCGTGGGGGGTGCCTTTCTGACAACTGCGTGCATCCTCCTCATGAACCTCAGAGATTCCAAGCCTGTGGATGCCAGGCGCTGGAGTGGTGAGGAGAAACATCTCATCTGCACAGTGCTGTGTCCCTGAGGGAATGGGTATGTCTTCCTCCTGCTTTCTACCCTCTACTGAATTCTGACCAGGCTGGGACCAGTTCTGAAGCATTTTTCAACCACTGTTTCTGTCCAGAGGGAACCCATCCGTAGAACCTTTACCTCTGTGGTAACGACTGAGGTCCTACGACCAAAGTTGCAAATGTTGATGTAGAGTTTGCTGGAGCCATAGAATGGTTAGATGAGAGTTTTCTCTGAGGGGAGAGGTATTTTGTTTCTAGCCTTTCCAATTCCTTAGAATCCGTTTCTTCCAAGACAGGGTCTCAGGCAGTCTTATGTAGTCTAGGTTGGCATAAGAAAATAACTATATATTCAGAAACAATGTTGACTTCCTTATGTACTTGTCTCTACCTCTGGAGTGCTGGGATGGCAACTGGGTACCAGAATCCCTGTGTCTGTGGCTTTGGGTTGAGCTAGGGCTTCATGCACAACAGAAAAGCACTCTACCACCCAAGAGGCATCCGCAGCAGTCTTCACTGTGCTCTGGAGACTCTAAGTGACTCTGCCGGGCCTCGGCAGTGAACTTGTTTGCAGAAAAACAAAGTTCACATTTTGAGTACTTGGTAGCAACTGAGTTCTAAAACTTATGCCTGCTTTCTTTAGTTTCTGTCTCCAGATCATTGACTTAAAGTATTTTTCTCTCTTCCACTGACAGCTAGTGACAGGCAATGCTTTAACAATTTGTTATCTTTGTACTAGTAGCGAATACAATTCTTATGTGTATGTTTATTTTATACTAAACTTTTAATACCATCCTTAGCTCTTATTTTAGAGACATTAATTTAAAGTGCCTACTAATGACCATGTCAAGTTTTTACTTTATGATCTTATTTGTTTCTCTCCTTTTGAATTAGTTCTTTGAGTTTTAAGTTTCTTACAATGAGTGGTCATCACAGTCACCATACAACATTCCCAGGATCCACGCCTCACTCCCTATCCCTATCCACCCAACTTTGTGTCCTTCAAAAGAGACCTTTCAAGACCAAGTTGTGTTAGCCAAAACATATTGAGTGTAGGATAGTCCACCGGATTATGGCCACCCCAGAAGGGGATGCTCTTAGAAACAACCGACTCTTCCTATGCTGACAGGTAACAATCGCCAATGGTCTCATGGTTATGGGTGGGACTGTGTTGCCACCTCCCTCTCCAAGCTGGTACATGGTCTAGCTTGGGCGTGTACAAGTTCTGTGTAATTCTTTAAAATTTTCTTAAAATATCTAACACCTTGACAAAGGTAGGAAGGGGATTTTTTTAATGTCCTCCAAAGGTACTTTTCAAGTTATTTTATACTTTGAGGTGCTGAGAATCTATACTACTAAGGTCTTTTGTGCTACAATTGAGGCTACAGCAGTTTGCAAAACCAAGCCTGCAGAATTCACCCCAGACTTAACATGGACCAGCGCCAGTATGAAAACACCACTCAAACTAGCTGGGCAGTTTTACCTGACAGACCCATGTCTGCAATGAGCACTTTAATATGCTTTAGACCAAGTTTCCCAAGCAAGTGTAATGCCAGCAATACCTAACTTTTGTGTACACGCCAACATTTTAAATGTGTATTTAAAATGATACATATATTTTTTATAATTTTGGATGCTAATGCATACTGATTTGTGGCTATCTAGTACACTCTCCTTTGTTTCTGAGCCTTATTTTGTTCTTTAGAAAAGTAATGTCTCTAATACACACTGAGAAAAAAGATTTTGAAAATAAGATTATGCAGTGTGTGTAAGTAATCTAGCAAGGAGTTTAGCACTTAAGCTGAATTTCATGGAGCAGTGATGCCCCAGTTTCCATCATCTGTGTGGAAACAGCATCACTCTTAAATTCCAGCAGTGGTTCTTATTACACCGTACAAAACTCTACCAGGCAGGGCAGAGGGGTAGCAGGATTTCTTTATTTAGAAAAATCTTCAAATTTCTAAACTGAGATGCTTTTCACTCCTGGCTGAGTTCCTTTTCCTGGTACACATGTTCCATGGTCTGCTGTGTCAATTTTTCTCAGTTGTATAATATATACGCCTTTAATGGAAACTGCTAAACATGGCGCACCTTAAGGCACAACTGCACAATATACAAAGTGTTCTTTCCATCTGGAACATGTTATGAACTCTTTACTTAATTTTACTGAAGCCTAATTAGATTAGCATTTATCTAATTAAAGTGCTCTTAGTTGCAAAGCGAAACCAACAGAAGCAAGAATGACTCTAACCTGCGGGAGGAACAGTCCCGTTCAAGTTCCCAGAACCGCTGAGCATCCCTCGTGATTCTTAGCTCTGCCCCAGGTTTTAGACACATTCATAGACTTTGGTACAGGAAGTGGCCTGCTCCAGTTCTGGTGAAAATACATTCTACTTAGAGTTTGGGTGGAGAATCAGAAATAAAGCCTTAACACTACAAAGGCTACGGACAGAAGTATTGAGCAATGAAGAAGATTAACTGGTGCACGGGTAGACAGGTGAGCTCTGCTGTAGAAAACTAAAATCCTTAGACAAAGAATGAATGAAAAGTAAGGACCATGAGATGATGGTGATGTTGAGATCCAGGCAATGAACTGACTCTCTAGTGAGCATGTGTGTGAGAAGCAGGAGGGAAAATGAAGTGGATGTGTGAGGGGGAAGAACGGGGGAGGGCAGTGAGGAACTGTGTCAGAAGAGCAGCAGGCATAAGACCCCAAGGGCCATGGGAACATGAACTGTACTCTTGATTTTCACCCCCTCTGCTATGGGAAGCTGTTTCAGAGTTCTGAATTATAGTCAGGGAGGCCTTTTGTCATGGGTGGGGTCGATAGTGAAGGAACAAAGATGGATGAAGGGGATTCTGGGGGAGGTGCTTATATGATCTAGGTTTAGAAGAGAGAATGCAATAGTGGACATTTTATTTTGGAGATTGTTTTGAATGTCAACTAAAAATTATTTGCTGACATGATACTGACTGGGGTAGAAGGCAGAGAGAAGAGATTTTTGAACATTTTGGAAAAGGGGCATAAAATCGCTTACAGGTTCATGGACATCACAATCCCGACAGGGCTCCCAAGGTGCCAGTTAAATAATCTCATGGCTATTTTCCCATGATCCTTAGTGTTTTCATCCTCTGTCATGGGTCTCATCTTTCACAGAAGTGTAATGACTACAGAAGCCACGAGGGCTCCACCTCCCATCATACAATTCAGAAGGGAGAAGTTTTCATCAAACTCATCAAATTAAAATCATAAATCTCTCTCAGATCCAATTATGTTATATATCTCCACCTGAGCCCTACACAAGGGGCCATGGAAGGCCAAGTGCTGAGAGCTTTTACAAAGGCTCCGCTACTATGTACCAGACTTTAATTGCATCTCAAAATTATTTGTTCCTCATAAACTATTAGAAATTTAAGTTCTCTGGGTTATTGTTTTCTTTAGGGTGGCAGCTTTATTTGTGATTTATGAATGATATGTGACATGTTTGTTCATATGCGTGGTTTGTGCACATGTGTGTGTGTGTGTGTGTGTTATGTGTACCTGTGCACAACTCAGGGGCCAGAAGAGGACATGAGGTGTATTATTCCTTGGCTATAAGGTCTCTCACTGAAGACTGAGTGAGGCTGTCCAACTCATCCTCCTGTGTCTGCTCCTCCTAGCACTGGGGTCTCAGGTGTGCGCAGCGTTATCCAGCAGTCTGTCTTCTACAGTGTGATGTTGAACTGTTAAAGAGAGAGGATACTGTGATGAATATTGTTTCTGCATCCACACATAAGGATCCTTTCTGAGAACATGCTTGTCTTTGAATGATCATTCTATCATCCTGAAGGCAGACATTTTGGTCTACGTAGAACTACGTTCTATTCCTTCGATGACACTTAATTTTATGGCAAATAAACTATAAACATTTTAATGGCAACTTTTGAAGGAATTTTTACATTAAAGACAGGAAATAAACATATAGATGATCTTTTCATTACAAAAGAATATTTCCAGTGAAACGCCAAAGAAAAGACACTGCTGTGGGCAAACGAACACCTGAAACAATATGTCAGTCACCCTCTGAGAATTGCCCATGGAAAGATAAGCAGTGTGTATAGCAATATCTAACAGCTAAACCATTGACACTATCAGTTGCTGACAAAGAAAAACAACACAGCTTTAATTCATAGGTGGTGGAATATAAAATAAAATGGCTACACCCAAAGACTTTTTGCAAAGATTTACACAACTAGGCATCTTGTTATAGGAAACCTAGGAACATTGTTCCTGAGTGTTTGCCTGACTTGTCTGAAAAGCATCTACACAGAAACTTGCACCTCCATTTATGGTCATCCAAACTAGAGACAAGCAAGGTGTCATTCAAACTCTGAATGGTGAAGAGTGGTGAAGAGTGGTGATGGTTCATGAAGCAAGGGGACCTGAGTTCAAATCCCAGCATCAATGTAAAAGTTGGAGAGTACTTGTAACTTTAGCATTGGTAAGCAGAGGTCAGTGGGTCCCAAAAGCTCACTGGTCAGCCAGCCTACCCAAAATGGAGAGCTTTTTCTTTAGCAAGAGACCCTGTTTCAAAGCAACAAGGCAGAGAAAAATAGAGAAAGACACTCAATATCCTATATTGCTATTACTTGTATACACACTCACATGCTTACAATACACATATACATGTACATAGTACATACACATGAACACACACATGTGCATGCACACACATGAATGGCAGAATAAGGAGAAGAATACTCAAGGAAGACGTTTGATATTGCCCTGTAACCTCCACATAAAACAGAGGTCCTCAGAAAGGCAGGCTTGCAGACTAGTGTAGAAAACATATCTGCTAAGTCTGGGACATCTTCTAATGACAGAAAGAAAAGCAGGCAGCACAGCACTGTACATATTCCATAAGCACTGTCTAATAATAAACAGGAAAGCCTGGTCATAAGGCTTTCTTCAGAATATCCAGTCATCTACTCAGAACTGTGCCAGACAGAGAAAGCAAAGGAAGTCTAAGAAGCTCCTAAAGCTGTGTGTAGTCCAAGGTATATGGTGACAGCATCAAAGGTGGTGTGACCTTGACACATAGCAAGGGCATCAGATGACAACCATTGAATCAGATTCGGCACTGTTTTTCCAGTTGCTCCGAGTATGCCATTAGGTGGAAACACTCTGTACTGTCTTTGCAAATTTTAAAAATTGAACTGTCCTAAAATAAAGAAGTGTAATTAAAAATAATTTAAATCTTTATTACTCAAAGAAACCAACCAAAATGCCATTGACCATTAAAATATGAACTTGCAGGCCCTAACCTATGTCGGCTCTCATAATAATAGCATACATGTTACAGATGAAGCTATGACGAACATTGTATGTCGGGATCATCTCTATAATCCCAAAGGGTTTCAAAGAAGTCAGGAGCAGACTGAGCTGAACGGTGGGGGCCATGACAACTTTGGAATGGGATGTCTGCTTTTGGTGTTTTTTAGCTTTTCATATTCTTCCTTAGAATATGCTTAACTGAAAATTCCAAGACAAAATTATATTAAAACAACAAAATCACACTCATGATATGTTGACATGGTAGAGTGGCCATGCTGACAGAAAGCAAGCATTGTCCAAAACAGTGAGGCTTGTATTAATGATGAAAACCCTAGCTCTACTGATAACACGCTTTCCTTCATTCCTGAAGATAGACCCTCGGAGCGCCCGCAGTAACTGAGGGTTCTGAAGCCAGCAGCCCGAATCGAAGCTGGATATGTGTTTGTGCAGGTGGCTTGCCAGTGGGAGTCTGAATTCTTTCTGCTTGGTCCACATCATTTCTTCTGAAACTCTGCCTGTTTGGAAGCTGCCAGCTTTTGTAACAACAGAGGGCTCTTTTAAAAAAGTGCTGACACACAATTTATCAAATTATCTTGACTGAAATTCTACTTCCAAATAAAAGAGTCAAGAGTGAAGGAAAATATTTATATGATTAAATACTGAGTTGGTTGTACAGTCTTCCCACATTTAAACATCTGAAATGTGTCAGCTAAGCTTTCTTCGTGATAACCTACCTACAATAGTGCTTCTAAGACACCTCGGTTGCTTTCTATGGCCACATTGTGACTAGCCCTGACTTCTAGATTTAGAGTTGTTATTTATATTGTCTTTTGCCTTGGATTTAGAAAACCATGATTCATTTGAATATTGCATTCAAACCAACAAAGTTTATTTTTTGCCATGTGCGTTTCTCAATTGTTTTTTAACTATTACTGCAAAGCTGGATCCTAGGAGTAAGGAGACAAAGGGGGCGTGGTTAAGGGTGCTATTGAATGATTCTTAAGTGGAGGCCCTGCACACTCAAGCACTGTAGATCAAATTGATGAGGGGAGGAAGAAGGGGAGGGAGGGACTGAGGGAAGGAAGGGATAACAAGCATTGACTTGTAAGAATGATAACCACCTTCCATCTGTCTGAAGGTGTGGTGTGGTCGCCATCGTCAGCTGCTGTTCTCAGCACTGTGCTTTTCATATGTCAACAAACTCTCAAACTGATCTGATCCATTTCACAGATGGTATTAATGAAGGTTGTGGGGAAATGAGGTTCACTCAGTACATCCTAGAAGCATCATCCATTCATGCTCTCTTAGCAGCTATGTTCCTGACAACTCACGATCAACACAGATGGACCAGCACATACTCTTAATAATAATTTTTTCTTAACAATAATTTTTAAAAATGACAAGAACAAGTCTCAGCATATGCAAGAAGTCCATGCTTGAAAATATTTACGTTTTAATAAAAGTAACAGTTCCATTGGCTATTGGTTAAGGGTAGGAAGAAGAGTGATTAACCAAGAAAACATAAAAGGATCAGATCAGGGATCAGAGGCAAGCGAAGGTAGTGCTCTAGGCAACAGAGCATCTAAGCATCTGGGAGGAGGCCAGAGTGCTGGAACTGTGAGGCTCCTCATTGGCTTGAACTGTGAGCTGCTGGTCAGCCAGCATGGACTTTTAGGAATTTCGTCTTCCATCTAAGGATCCTGAATCTGAACCACTAGGAAGGAAAAGAAAAAACAAATGGGAATCAAGAGCTTTTGGTACCACACCTACTTTCTGCTTGGGGAGACAGGTGGCTCTTGGTTAGTGAAGTTGTGTGGCCGGCGCATCCAGTTAGTCCTGTTTAGAAGCCTTGCAAGCCCGATGGACCTCATGTTCCTGCCATCCACACAGGCTTTTCCTGGAGAGGACAAGCTTGGGAAGAGCCATTTCATGGGGCCTGGAGTCTGGAAAGTACTGACCATTTGAACTGACATTTGGGGGGATCTGGAAGGACTTGATAGAGTCTGGGGCTGTGTCAGTTCAAAGAGATGGAAGCCAGGCTTCCCCTTTCTGCAAGAGCTTCCTGAAATCTAAGTTTTTTTACACTGAGCAAATTAATCAATATAGTGTGACTTCCTGCAGCCAGTATCAACAGAGATGGTCTGACCAAAAGCCTCTCAAGTGCCTAGTCACTTGATTGCAATGTAATAAATCAGGCTTAGATTTTAGAACCAGTCTCATTACCTCATTTAAAATGCTGGGCTCCTTGGAAACAGATGACTAGCATCCCAAGTCCATAATGACCTGGCTCAGACTTGCCACCAGGTCCTGAGACCCTAGGAAGCCTTTTTGAAAGTAGCCTAAACCTAGCATAGCTCATTCTTCTTGGCTGAGGCCAAGCCTGATCATTTTTCCAATGCGAGCTGTGAAATGGACACTCTGTATGGATTGAAAACTAAACAACGCTGTTGGTCACCACTCACTGTCATTTAAAATACATCTTCGAAGTTCATCACACTCAGTGAGGAAGCTTTTTGTGGAACTATTGTTCCATTCACTCATAGAAGAGGAGGTTAAAACTCCCTTGGGAGCTCCATGTATGCTTCATGTCTTCCCATTGAATTGGAAGTTTCTGGTTTCTTTGAAGACTTAGTTGTGCCACATGGTGTTTTGTTTGGAACTGTCTTGTGAGAGGGCACGTGTTGTTTTTCTGGGAGCTGATATGTGAGAGGGCATGTGATGTTTGGAAGGAGTAACTAGAACCCCTTGGACAGTGGGACGACATTTTTGCATTGCTACCCTGGCATACAATGCTTCACTGGTCTTCGCTGGTCTTCACTGGTCATTGTTTCACAGAAAAAAACATTACAGAGAACTTCTCGTGGTACCCTGGCTGATTCTAGCCACTTCCAAGGGCTCGTGCCAATTTGATGGAGCCTTGTTTCTATTGGATCCTGACACCTCTACAGATGTGTGTTGCCTTTTGGTGTTAGTTATTGGACTGGACTGCTGGTATCCTGACAACACAAAGTGGAATTGGCCTAAGGAACTACATCTAAACAAGTCCACAACCCCTTTTTCCTACTAACATTCTTTTTCCCCTTCCTCTGGCCAGTAGGTTAGAAGTGTGGTTGAAATGTTTAAGAAGCCTGAATGAAGTAGGTTTTGCAAAATCAAAGCCCACATGCCATCTTGAGTACTTTATGTGTTCCACTACACCACACTCTGGGAAGATGTGGCGTTGGGGGCAAGGTGCAGACAGTGTGTTCTGGTGAGCTGAGTGCTGTGGGCTTAGGCTTGTCTGGTTATGAGCATGAAGTGAACACTGGAGTGAAGAATTGAGCTTTCCTGTCTGCTAACTGACATTCATAAGATGTTAGTACCTGTATCACTATGGGTTAGAAAAAGACTGAAGTTTTGATTGGTGTTTGTTTCTCAAATACTCTGGAGAAGTATGGTTCAAATTTGCTATCTCTTTCCTTCACAATGTAAGCTTTAAAACTGGTTGGAAGTGCTACCAAGTAACAGGTTCTCCGTTAAAGTCCACAACAAAGGTTAGAATTGAACATTGTATTGTACCCCAAGCAAGTCATTATATATTCGAGGCATTTGATAAAAAGTACATAAATTAAGTTCATAAATCAAGTTAACATTCTTAGAGTTCCTTTAGGCTGGGAAAAGTTGTACCTGGAGGTGACAGATGAATTATTCAAAGAAATATTTTAAAGAGTTAGATGACCTTGGCGATGACTTCTTGTATGTGGAGAGGGGGTGGGAAAGTGGGGAAGATAGGTGTCGTTAAATGAACACACATGCTTCTGAATTCAACCAGAAGGAAAATATATAAGGGTGTAATGGCCAGGCAATCTACACACTCACTTCCCTGCCTTGTCTAGCTTACCATGGGGAATTATAAATGCCCACACCATCTCCATTTCCTTTGTAAAACCAGTGTAAAAACACCCAACTCAGAGATGTCATTTGGCAGAGATGTCAATGTGTCCCCCTTGCTATTTTCAAAGCAGCCAGCGAAACAATGCTGTGGGCATATGAGCGTGTGGGATTCCCTGATGAAATTAGCATCTCTGCTACAAAATACTTCAAGGCATTCCTTCTGCTTTACTGCCGACTGAGGGTTGAGTTTACATTTTGCAATTGTTAAGAGTTACTTTATTTTTTCAGTGTTCATGTTCTTACACTGGTCATTTCTGAAACTCAGACAATGGCGCTTAGTGTCACAGAAGTGCCCCCTAAGTTGCTCCTTCCACATGCATATTGCTTTCTGGTCTCTGCTTAGACATAAACATATTTCTTGATGCTTATCTCAGGGAACTGAGTCAGATTCGATAGCTGGCAATGGAGGAAAGAGGGGGCAAAGGGTAGTCACCGACTCCAGGGCCTTCTGCTTATGGAACCCCTCTCCCATAGGCTTTGGATCAACATCTCTCGGGTGGTGACTTTGTCCCCCTCTTGGAGACATTTTCCAGTGCCTGGATACATTTAATTTTTCATAGTATTAAGGGAAGAGTGTGACAGAGACTGGATACCTTGAGCAAAAACAATCTGACCCAAGCTGTTCATGGATCTGGAGTTGCACAACTCAGGCCAAGCCCGAGGACTTCAAATTCAGGGCTACCATTCCTAAGGGGTTCTAATTTATAATTATACATAACACATGTCTCTCCAGTATGTGTGTATATATATATGCATAGAACAACATGCATTGTATGAAATCTTCCTTGGAGACATTTATCTGTTAGAAAATTTAAAAAATAATTTATTTCTTTGGGTAATTCATACAATGTATCATTACTTTACCCCAATTCCTCCATGTAACGCATGTCCCATTTTATTTTAATAACCCATCTACTCCAATAGGTGCTGCCCACATCTCCTGGAATATGGTCTACTTCCTTACCAGGAGCCAAGTCTTAGAAGGAAACCACTCTCCTACCCCCAGGAATTTATTGACTGTCCATGGTTCTCAGTTACGGGTAGGCACCCACGCACCCTTTCTATTCAATGCTGACTTGCTTGGTTTTATGTAGGTCTTGTGCAGGAAATTACAGCTGCTATGAGTTCATGGGTATGTAAATCCTGCCTTGCACAAAAGACACTTTTCACAACTGCCACTCCAACTCTCTATATCTTAGAATCTTTCCCTACCTCTACCTGGATGATCCCTGAGCCATGGAAAGTGGTGATCCAGGCATTTCATTTATGGCTGCCCACTCCATTGACTCTGACTTTTTGCACTATTTCTACTTGTGAGCTTCTGAGTTAACCACCGTCCACTGCTCCAAGGAACTTCTTTGATGAGGTCTGAGAGCTGCACTTACCTGAGTCTATATCCTGAGCAATAAAAACACGGCAGGAGGTATGCCGTTTCTGATTTCAAAATTTACGGTAGGGCCACAGTGGTAGAAACAGCATGGCACTGTTAAAAAAGAGACTCACTGATCAAGACCCAGATGTATGTCCACATAACTATAGCCACGTAATATTTGACAAAGATGTCCAAGCATACATTGGAGTAAAGACAGCATCTTTTTAAAAATGGCATTGGGTAAACTGAATTCTATATGTACAGGAATGAAACTTGGTCCTCCTCACTCATCCTGCACACAAAGCAATGCTGTGCTTTCTGTGTTTGTCTATGTGGTTCACTATAATGCAGAAAAAAATGCCAGCTTATTGTGACAGTGTGTGCACTTGTCCTTCCATTGCAAGACTTCCACAGGTAAACAGTTTCTCACAAACAAGAAGCGATCCAGAGCCCAGGTCACTGTGTCTTCCTGGCCTTGCCCCATCTCAGCAAGACTCAACTTCAGGGTTTCACACTGTGCTCATATTATAAGCAGGAGAAAGAAGCAAGAAAGAATGAATGATTGAGGTTGTTTGCTCAGAACAAGTTTTTTGAGAGGTCCACCAACCAAAGCCCACCTTCATCTGTTTGGGCAGAAGCTGAGAATAGTCAGTCAACTCAGAGAGAGACAAAGAAGTGATTTTTTTTTCTCATAAAGCACATCATGTAACCCCAAAATTTAGTTTTTATTAGAAAGCCGGGGGAAGTGAACATGGAGGAAGAAAGTGGACATCTTTGGCAGGAGGGTTAGGAAGAAAAGTCTCAGCAGCTCTGAGATGAACTAATAAGGGATGGGCAGGCTTCTCTAAGGAAATAGCATTCAGAGCACATGAGTTCTGTTAGTGACGAAGAAGGTGACAGTGTTAGTGACAGACCACAGGCGGCCATGCCTTCTGAAGAGATAACTCCCTATGTTTACCTCTGTCTCTGGACTAAAATAATTGAGAAATGTCTATTTTTGTGTTTGTTCTTCTGCATCAATGACACAAAAGGAATTTTGTGTGCCCATGTATGTGCATGTGTATGTATGTGGTATGTGTCAACACCAGATGTCTTCTTCAATTTCCACTGACTTTTGGGAGACAAGGTCTCTTGATGAACCTGAAGCCCACAGGTTCAGTGAGATTGGCTCTCAGTGATCTCCAGGGATGCTCCGGGCTCCTCTGCTCTAGTCTTGGGGTCACTAACACATAGCACCACACCTAGCTTTTGAAGTAATCACCTGAGGTTCGAACTGAGATCCTTACGCTTGTATTGTGAGTACCTTACAAACAGAGCCATTTACCTAATGCAAACAAAAGAAATACTTAGAGCTTATTTTGTTTCTCCATGCATTCAATTTTAGAAGGCAAGATCATCTCTTAATTCTGTATGTCTTTTAAGCCAGCCTAAAAGGCTGAGCCCAAGCTCCCCTACAAGTTCCCATGCAAGGAAGCTAAAATCTCTGGCTTGGTGGTTTGTTCACACTTGAATGATCTTACAGAGTAATCTCACAGCCTTTGAGATAGCCCTTTGAACTGGCCTACTCTTTAACTCCACACACTGAATCTGATTTATATTTCTAAATAACACATCGCCCAGCATCCTCAACAGGAGTTTGGCCTTAGCTGCACAAATGTAACACAATGCATAATTTTGCCTTGGCTGT
This sequence comes from Acomys russatus, assembly GCF_903995435.1. Lineage (NCBI taxonomy): Eukaryota > Metazoa > Chordata > Mammalia > Rodentia > Muridae > Acomys > Acomys russatus. The sequence goes on from NC_067151.1 coordinate 18,189,134, forward strand.
GTATAACTTTGAAGGATTACAGAGAAATCACACTTCGATCTATTTTAGCAGCACAAATGATGTGTAGAAGTAAGATGTTGAAATAACGGTGGTTCATGAGCCACAGCTTGAACCCACTCTCCTGATTCTTTTGCGCATATTCTTAGGCAGTGCTTAGAGAAGCTGCCTGTGCAAGTCGGGGAAGATCAGTTCCCTTCCACCAACACTTGTACATGGAATTGTGATGGGCAAATGGCCAAGATTAAAACAAAGTTGTGAGTAATTAATCCCCATTATGGCCTAATATAAGAGAGGGAAATACAGAAATATGAAATTAAATTCTCTCAAGATATTTAGATTAACTAGCAACAGAATAAAGGGTGGGCCACAGAGAGCTAAGAAAAAACCAGAAATATCTCAAAGTGTTCAAATATCTCAAAGTAGGACTTTACTTCCAGAACCAGCTCTTGAGGAAGGACTAAAAAAGAGCACCCTGTCTTCTCAAATGCATACGAGAAAACAAGGATTTGATAGTTACCAAGGTCACACTTCTCCTCATGCTATTTGCTTGGTTCTTTTTATGAAATACGATCTGCACTAGGTGCTAAAACTCTGCTGGGAAGCAGGCTGAGACTGGACAATTACATTTTTTAAGGCCATCCTGGGCTATATGGCAAGACCCTGCCTCCCCCAAAGCAAATATATAAATAGAATGAAATAAAGGATTAAAAGAAAAACACTACCACCGCCATCAACAAAAACTGGTAAGAATATTTCATTGCAGCAGAAGAGGTGGTTCAGAGTATGTCCTCATGAGGAGTGGATTCAGGTCCCAGCACCCACCTGGTGGCCCACAAACAGCTGGGACTCCAGTCCCATGAGATCTGATGCCCTCTTCTGGTCTCCTTGGGCACCTGCATACAAGTGGTACACAGAACCTTATGAAGGCACACGCACACAAACATGTAAATAAAAATATTTACATCTTCAAAAATAAAGAGCATGCCATTATTTGTGTGCTGTATGCACTGCGTAGCTGTATAATCTGCGTGTTAATCATAGAGTTTATAAGACTGATTCATTTCGCTGATCAGACTCTGTTATTTTCATTAACAACTGAAGAGGAAGTCTGTGCCTCAGGAAACTGTATGTGCTTCATGTGCTCATTTGAGATCCCACTATGATTGCATGGACAGGCTCACTCACGTCACCTTCTTGAGGATTAAAGATTCTGTGAGCAGCCACCAGTTAAAAAGCCTGTCAGGGATCACCTCAGCCTGCTGTCTCTCGTTGACTTGGAGACTCTGGAAAGAGAATAGATGGCTATTGTATCCAGTTCTTTTTTGCGTTTTGTAGAACAGATGTAGAAATTCTATATAAAGGTACAAGACTATCGGCCTATAGTATGAGATTCTGGATTGGAAGAAAGGGATGGAACTGAGGACAGCCATGTTGGTGAGCAAGCATTTGAGTAGATAAATGGCCACACATTGCCTGGGGCTGCAAAGATAGTCTTGCATTACAAAGTAATAGCTGGACTGTGCCATAGGTGTGTTCTTAGTACATTTTGGAAACTGCCCAAATGGACTCTGGCCAAGAAACTAAACCTGCCAGTTGTTTTCCTTTAACTACATATATAGTAGCAGGACCCAAAAATGTCCTAGAGAAGGAGTTATCCAGCCCTCTGTATAAAGGGCCATTTCCCCAATATATTTTATCCTGTGACAACCAGGGTCTTTGTCTCTTCCACGTATCTCTACTGTGGTCACAGCCAAGGTATAAGCCAGGCAGTGGGCCTGGTCTTGTACTTACAGACGTTGAAATTACATACATCTCACTTTGCATGTATGAGAGTGTATTATTTTTCCCTTTGATTTTTTTTTTTTTTACAAGCATTAAGAAGTAATCCTGGCTCACAGCCTGTTTGAAAATACATGGTTGGCTGGATTTATCTCACAGTCCATAGTTTGCGCAAACCCGAATTGAAGAAAGTGGTTAGTTTTCGATGACAACGTCTTCCAGGGATTTAAAGTTATCATCTGTCTATCTAGGCAGCAATTGTCTTGGAATACACCGTCGTGAGGACAAGATCTAATTGGGTGTAAATTCGTGGGGCTCAATTTTACCTGATGACTGAGCTCTTCGGAAACTTGAGGCTTTTGCCTCCCAATCACCGGAAAGGCCAGCACAGCAGTGGAGAGCTGTCAGGTACAGCTTCCAAGTAACTGTGGATTTGGCCTTTAGAAGTGACTTGAGCTTGATTTACAGAAAGGCAACCGCATATTTAAAGCGAGTCGCAGTCTCAAAAGAACCCGGACCTGAATCTAGTTCATCCAGCAGGTGAGCAAACCTAAACTAAAACCAGAGCACCTTCACCAACGCCCAGCAAAGCCAAGAAGAGCTGCCAAGGTGACTGACAGTGACCTGTGAGGAAGGCGCCTGCTCTCCACAGGATCAGTACTCCAGTCGACCTGTGGGCTAGACTGAGGTCCAACACAAGCCTGCTTCCGGGCAGCTATCTGTGATGGCTTCTTGTAGAGAAGCAGCTGGTGCTTGTGGAGAGTTTGTGCAGTTCCTCTCCATTGCTACAGATGCAGTGTTCTCAGAACTGAAAAATACAGACAGACAGCAACTGGAACTAACCTGCCCCCACCTACGATTGTTAAAATTAAAGAAATGCTTGCTTTCCCCCCAACTCTAGGCAAAGCATATGCTTCACTGAGTCCTGTGAAGTCTTCTCGGAAGAACCAGGCAAAACGCAAAGACGCGGTTTGCCAGCTCACACAGGCTGCAGGGTCATTTGTTAAAGACAACCACACAGGGTCTTTACCTCTCCTCAGCGACCGCTCTCACAGTGCCATCCAAGCCCAGCTGCCATGATGCCTGGTGTTTTCTTATGAAGAGGCTGGTCTTAAATAATCAAGATTTTTGAATTCAGAATGTATTTTTTCTCACCAGGCATCGTCGTACATGCCTTTAACCTCAGCCCTCAGGAGGCAGAGGCAGGCAGATGCTTGTCTACAAAGAGAGTCCGGGACAGCGAGGCCTACACAGAGAAGCCCTGCCTTGAAAAACCAAAGTAAATAAATAAGTAAATAAGTAAATAAATAAATAAATAAATAAAATGAGAAAAACTAAAACCGATTGTATCTTTTCTCATTTAAAAACATGAGCACAGGCAATCAGAAACAACTAAACAGCGGATTGGTTATTTGATTAATGGGGTCTTGGTGACCATTTCCGGTAAAGCCAAAGCAATGACTTATTCACCATGCTATGTGGTACCCACTGCGGATTGGAGTTGAGTCCTTTCCACGACTTTTCCTCGTTGTTCTGTGGATCTTCCCACTGAGCGGAGAAGCAGCCTTTCCTGAACTTCTTTTCTAAATGATGTCCATTCGTGTGTTGCTCTTGGCTCAGAAAACCTGTTAAACCTAACTTGTCACAATGTTTTCTTTTTATGGTGCCTATTCGTTTTGTTTGCAGTCCATTTACTTTTGCCCTAAAATGCAGTCAAACACAAACCCTGCAAAGTGAGGCAGAAAATGCTTGTCTTTTCGTATTTCAGAGTAGATATGTGTGCCTTACAGGAAGATCCCTTCTCCGAAGAGGATGAACTCAGTGCTCAGTTCATAATGGCTGTGCTACACATAGTTTTCATCCACATAGTTAAAATTCACATTTTTAGACACTGTAAATTGTGGAGTTAAAAATCTATATGTAGATAGAATTAAGGTTTGAACCCAAAGTGGGCTAATCAAATAACCCACTACTGGACTCTAGACCATCTTTCATGGCATTTTATCTCCAATAGTGGAAGGAACTTTTGTTCCATTTTGTCATAATGTATCCAAGGCAGAAAGGACAGATCTACACCTGCGGGTCCTTTAAAACCACCATCAGCACCACCAGAAAAGTGTGACTTTTTAAAGGTATTTGCTTAGCCTGTGGGTTTCTGTAAATCTAAACTGTTCTGCTAAAGTAAGCAGAGCCAGCGAAAAGGAGAGGGAATTTGTTTCAAATGACCAAACTGGAAAAAATGACCAGAAAACCCCTCTGGCCATCTTTTTTAAAGCCTGTGTTCTCCTAACCATTGTTTATGGGCCACTTGAGAGAAGAAAGAAAGGATCTTGCAGACCCTGGAGAGGCAGTAGCTGTGTTAACTGAACACTGGAACGCATGGGAGAGGCGTGTAGAGCCGCTGGCAGCCCAGCCGCGCCATAAGCCCCCTCCCTGCACTTCTCATTTCCTGTTGTCTCTGACTCATTCATGGTTTCGTATTCTGGTGATAAAAATGCTGACCCAGAGGAAAACCAGAAACATGGAGATTTCCTGCGTTTCAAACTTATGAAACTAAGAGAAAATTGAAAGGGCAAAGATGAAAAGACTGTGTTTACCACCATTATCAAATATAAGTGTTTACTATGGCTTTGAATGACTTTGCCATTATTTATCATTTTTATATGTTATTCTGTAATCTATTATGGTGAATAGCACTCAGTAAAGTTTAAAAGATGTGTCTAAGTACATCACAATTTACAATTTTTCAAAAAAGGAATTATTGGTTATGATTATTTACTTCATGGCCAGAGGAAGTATTATCACTACATCTTTACATGAAGGACACTAAAATAACTATATTAATGGCCATTTGTATTAAATGGCATTCTCATAAGAGAATGTCATAAGGTATTTTGGTGATTAATAAAAAAGAATTGATTCTAAGGCTTTTATAAGGTCTAACAAGTGGAACAAAGGAAGTTAAAGATATAATTAAACAGAAAATGAAGTTTGAAGTTCTCTTTCATAAAATGGAGATAAGATAAGCATGCAAATGGGAGAGCAGATTCAGCTGGCTTTGCTCAAGTCTGTCACATGATCCGTCAGCATGACATGGTTGGACCAAGAATTTGAATGGTCAAGCAACTTTTGGTAGATTAGCTTCTATAAATTTGTAATTTAAAATTATATGTTATTATTCAGCAAAGCATGTTTCAAGGTAGAGCAACACCATAGATAAAGAACTGTAAATTTTATTAGAAGTTACAGCTTTTGTATCAATATTCATAGTCTATATTTTTACAATTATTTTTTTTTGGAAATTTATGTCTTCAGTATAAAACACCTGAAATTCCAAGATATTATGGCGATATATATATATATATATATATATATATATATATATATATATATATATATATATATTCATTCCCAGACAGGGTTTCTCTGTGTATTACTGGTAGTACTGGCCAACCCAGAATGCTCTTTGTAGACCATGCTGGCCTCAGACTCAGAGATATGCCTGTCTCTGTCTCCTGAGTGCTGAGATTGAAAGTGTGTGCCACCACACTTGGCTAGCTCTAACTTTTAAAATAATCAGATAATCAGTGAAATATCTCCTAGGAAAGCTAGCTCCACTTGAAGTAACTATTGCTAGTTTCCATACATTAATAGTCACACAAACGGTATGTACATAATCTATACCATAAAACCTACATGCTAAGTATTTGCAGTTTTACAGTATGTGCAGACCTCTGCACAGACCACACAGAGGAATTATAAACAAACAAACAAACAAACAAAAAGCCAAATAGCCGCGAATTGTCTCCAAGGGTGAGATGCTGGAAACAACTCACATGTCAATCATTTCAGAATATCCTTCTACAAAGAACTGGAGAAGTCGACACCCAGGGGTGACTTTTTTGAAGGAAAGGTTAATATTTGGAACTTCAACATAGGGAGACTTTAAAAATTGTCCCATCCTAAATGTTTTAGAATGCAATGAGCTAAAGTCAAAATTTGAAACAATACAGTTTTATGTTTTGTATGCAAAGTCTCCAGAACTGATAATAATGGCTTGTGTGGAAGATAACCTAATGGAGTCTATCGTCGGGTCCCAGCCAGCGGGAAAAATCGAATCAGGGTTCACCTGAAAGAGGGACTGGGGATTGAAACTAGGACACAGAGACGCGAGAAATAACGAATCAAGTCAGGAAATTTCTGATCAAGATTCACTTTAATGCCGACCAGCAGGAACATATAGAGGGCAAGGTCAATAGGATTTATTCTAATCTCACCCTAGCCTCCGGGCAAGAATGAAATAGCCTAAATCACTCCCTGTAGAACTTCCTAGTTCTCTGAGTAGTTCCCTGTAAGAAATTCCTTGACCCTCTGGGTGGTTCCCAGTTGGGATTTCCATACTTCTTTCAAAGGTAAATAGTCGAAGGATAGCCTAGAAGACAAGACCTCTTGAAGTAAAGGTCAGCAACTCGAAGGTCACAACATACAGCCTAAGCACAGGATTTCTGACATGGCAGCATTTGGTATGGGTTCCTACAGTCTATGCCTCGGAGGAATGCATTTTCATCCAGTGAGGGTTTTATACTATTTGTTGAATAATTTCCTGCAGATATACAATGCAACTTATTCATGTCCATCTTTCCTCCCACTTCACCTCCTCCCAGAATCCCCCATTACATCTCCCTCCAACTTCATGACCCCCTCTTATGACGTATTTATTTTTGAAACAAGGAGTAAAATCAATGCTTCTGATATAGGCAGAGGTATGAGGTCATCTACTGGGGTATGGATAACCTAGGAGTGGCCATGGTCCTCGAGAAATGTGATTGCCCACACCCCCATCTGCCATCAGCTGACAACAGCTCTTCAGCTAGCCGTGGAGTGTCAAGAGGCTCTTCCCAGCCCAAGGTGGGATTGCAATGGAGTAGAACTTGTAAAGATCTCATGCAGGCAACCACAGTGGGTGAGAGTTCACATGTGCAAAGGCCAAGACATATCTAGGAGACAGTATCTCTTAGTCTTTCTCCCTGCCCCATGACCCTTCCACTCTTTTTTCCCCTTCTGAACTTTTCAATGTATTCTATAATTTTAAAATAGTGAAGTACATCAGTACATCTAAATTTCCTCCTGTCTTCTCTTGGGTAATAAATAATGGACTGTCATTGGACCTTGGAATCAGCAATATTGTTTACATGGTTTAGGAATCACAGTCAGAGCATTACAAAGTAAAAGTTAGTTGGAAATGAATTTGGACCATGGTGTTGATGTGAAAAATGATTTGATTTTCTGGGAAGTCAGCAATCATTATGGAAAATACTACTTTATTTTTTTTTTTTTTTTTTTTGGTTAGGAAAAGTAAATTCCAGAAATAAAGATTAGGCACATCTGGATTGTATTAGAAGGTAGTACGAGGTGCTCAAAGGGACCACAGGTTTGAAAACTGGGGGATGGAGAGATGGCTCAGTGGTTAAGAGCACTGTCTGTTCTTCCAAAGGACCCAGGTTCAATTCCCAGCCACCACATGGCAGCTCACAACTGTCTATAATTCCAGTTCCAATGGCTATGACACTCTCACACTAAAATGAAATTAAATAAATTATTTAAAAGAAAGAAAACCGGGATCCCATTTTCATAGACTCTCAAATAAGTGATACTTGCTCATTTTGGTTGGTAGTTGAAGACTCTATGAGAAGTGTCAGATTCTCCCCTAAAATGTTTGTCTAAGCATGTTTTCAGACTGATGAAGTTGACACTCTGCAGGCCAGCAGAGAACCTTCACATTCATTCAGGGCTTTAGCTTCCAAATCCACTGTAATTATCATCTACTGGGCACTGAAGAGGCTTTTCTTCCTCTGAAAAGTGAGACATAAAAACATTAGTCCTATCTACACAGACAACCTAACAATCACCTTTGATTTAATAGTACAAATGCTAACCATATTCTCTTTATATTGATTCTTATAAAATATAACATTGCAGTAAAAAATTTAAAGTTGGCAGAAGTCACCTTTAAATTTACTTAATTCATTTAAAAAGAATTATAATCAACAGCAACAACAAAAATAAAGATGGCTGAATGTGGTGGTGCTCAGGAGGTAAAAGCAGGTGACTAGTTGTGACTTTGAGGTTAGCCTCATCTACATAGTGAACTCTAGGCCAAATAAAGCTCTCCATTTTGAACACCCAAATTTGCCTAAGTAGGTTTTAATTGTACTAATGCATCTGTAAGGGGCTCCCATGCTACAAGAGTCATTAGAGGTTTGTAAGAAAATGATGGTTTGGTGATGCTGACATGCGGCTTTGCATAAGGGGAAGGGATGTCCAAACACCACTCCTCATTTACCGTCACAGAGTGCCATTTAAAAACACCCTCAAACGGCTGAGTGCAACCTTGAACGTTCCGGGGAACTGCTTTAAACTGCAGGGACTCATGATGCAAACATGGCTTCTGTGTAGGTCTCAGGGTCTCTGCAAACAGAAGAGGCTCATGTTAGCATTTCCTTCCTCCATGCCAATATGAACAATAAAACTATTAACTGAATATTTGGTTTAAAAACCATAAGTTCTTCCTGTAGAGAAAAGGTGGCAAGATAGAAAGAAAATGAAATTCTTACCCTTGGGAGCTTTCCACATTTACTATGGGTCAAAGCAATAATTAATATTTTAAACTGTCATTTCACAGCCCCATTCTCTCGTGCAGATATTTGGGAGCCAGAAGTCATTCCCTCACATGCACATTTCAAATTTTTACTGGTTTTCATCTGTCTTTAAGAGTGTCCCTAATTTTTGGTAGTAGATTTTAACATTTAGAAAAGTGTTTATTTGCATATTTAGAACTTTAATAAATGCCTCATGCCCAGGAAACCCATTGACTCACTGACGCTAAACTCCCAGTGTGCTAGTAGTCACTTGGGGCTCACACATACTGTATTCTTGGAGGAGCCAACACCTCAACTCTGAGGCATTAGATAGGTCACATTGTTGGGGCCTGATCCATGAGCTACGAGCTTTAGTTAGCAACATTCTCTGATCATGTGTGCTTGTCTTATTTGCATATAGGAATCATTTATTTGCATAGTGGAGAGACAGTAATCAGGGACGACATTGTCTTTGTCAGTCTCTCCCTTATCTCTGAAGAAAAATCTTTTGCTTTGTAGTCAATGCCCCACCCCCCTACTTGGAAAACTTTTGTTTTTGAAACAAAACCTCATTTGTTATTTATATTCTTTCTTAGTGAAATTTTGTTCAGATTCTACTGAATAGCTTACTCATTAACACAAAACTAGATCATTGTAACTTGTTATAGGATATATGAAAAATGAATGTATCTGAACATAGGGGAAATTACTAAAATACTATTACATGAGATTTAAAAATTCAGATTCACTCAAATAACTGCTGCCAATTTGGTATATATATCATCAGAAGAGTCTTAGTAAAAATAGCTTTGCTGAACTAGTTAACTAGAAAATTTGAAATCTGGTTAAGGTAAATACTTTAGAAGGTTTTATTTGCTTTTTCTACTTTGATCTAGATAATTTTACTTCCAGATCTTTGCTGTAAGATTTGATTTTCTATTAAGGTTTGAATGTTCAAAATACATGTTGGGGCAGCATGGCAGTCTTTAAGATGTGTTAATGTAAGATGCACTACCCGGGACAGAACAGTCGTTTGAGACAGGGCCTTTACAAGGGTGATAAAGTCAAGTGAGGTCATTAGGGTGGCCTTAATCCACTGTGATGACTTCATAAGGAGGGGAGACGACAGGAGGAAGGCAGCATGGAGATAGCAGAGAAAAACAGCCACCAGCAAGCCAGCGGAAGTCAAACTTACCCCTACCCTTGTCTGGAACACTAGCTTCCGGTTACGAGAAAATCAGTTTCTGTTGCTTAGTCCACTTGCATCTTGTGTAGGGACGAAGTTGGGCTACTGGGCGAGGAACCGTTTTAATACTTTCAATGCTAACAGTTCAGCAAGGGGTTGGCAGATGACTTGTCGAAGCGTTATCAGCGTGAGGTCCTGAGTAGGCCACAAGGTGGAGCATGAACTGATAGTCATAAACTTGACAAGATATCCCTTCCTGTGCCAAAGCTGAAAGGTGAGTGAGTGTGGGGATGACTTTCTTCATCCCTGTCCTATGACCCTGAATCTCAACCACAGACCTCAAGCTCCTTGCAAGCGACAAGAGAGCTCAAAAGTGGGCTAGCCTACAGTTTTGAGCGACGATCCATGTTCTAGAAGCCTGAAAACGCGAGTGTCCTCACCCACCCCTCTCTGAACAGCCAGGACGTTTATGCGTTTGTAGCATTTGCTGGTGGTACAGTGGATCGCAGCCTCTGCATCTCCTGTGTGTCTTGGGCCTGCGTTGGCTCTTGTTTCACAAATCTGTGACGTCCGTGGAGAGGGCAGTGATGAGAGATGAGAAGGCCAGGAAGACAGCCTGATGAGAGCCTAACCACCAGGGAAGCCATGTCTAGTCACATTTAGACACTTAGACAGATCCCCCTGGCTGCTGTAAAACCTGATGACTGAAGGCAAGGTCCCTCCTAATACCTTGGGAAAGTGGGGTTTAATCTTCCTTTTCATAGAAACAGACGACAAGTGTAGTAATGGATACTTACGTTCAGTTCTTTCTGAGGGAGTGGACCAGGAAGATGAGCAATGTGTGAGAAATCTGTTGTTTATGTAAAAAGCAAGCAAATAAAAAGACCAAGAAATAAACAGCGCGTGCATGTGCGCGTGCGCGCGCACACACACACACACACACACACATACACACAATCTTGTCAAGACAAGTCTACTCCTAACTATTCCTTTTGAAATCAGACCTGAAATATTTATGTACATTAAACAAAAAGATATAGAATAGTGATATTGTTTTTTCAGCATTTTTATATTGCTATGTTACCTGTTTGATATTTTTATATTAATTTAGTTTCTGTCTGTGTGTGTGTACACTTATTTGTGCAGGTGCACAGGGGGGCCACCAGAAGACCTGAAATCTCCTGAAACTGGAGATGTGGATGGTTATGGGATGTCTGACATTGGTGCTGGGAACTGAATTCCAGTTCTGTGCAAGAGCAGCAAGTACAACAACAACACACACACACACACACACACACACACATAGAGGCATGTAGATGAATGGCATTGTCACCCTGAAGCTGAATTAGAAAGAACTGAACTCATAACAGAGCAATAAAATCTGTCCCCACTGTTTTCTTCTACGCTGTTGATGTATCAGGTGTTTTGTTTATAAGAACGATGGACTGGAGGTGTGATGCATATTGTGTGTGTGTGTGTGTGTGTGTGTGTGTGTGTGATGCATGTGTTTGTGTGTACATGGGCATACATACTCACGTGTACTTGGAGTTGAGAGGACAAAGTCAGGTGTCATTTTCAAGGAGCTTTCCACTTTTGGGTTGACACAGGGACTTCATCGGACTGCAGGTAGACTAGGTGACCTGGACCCACATATCTTTCACTTCCCATCTCAACACTACTAGGACCACAAGGATACCACTGGCCTCTGCTTTTCACATGGGATCCCATAATTCTAACTCAGGTCCTCACATATCACCAATGGAGATGTCTCCCAGCACTTCTTTTTTTCCTAAGGGTGACCTAAGTGACATAACAAATGCACCCCCATAACAAATACCCTCTTCAAGATTCTGCACTTGTCTTGTCCAGCAACTTCTGTGACACAAAGTAGAAATAGCCTGTCTCTAGAATCTTTTACATGGATACAACACTCATCTTTCATTGTGGCACTATTAATGGCAGAAGCGCATTCTCACATGTATATTGCCTGATAGACTGTCCTAAGACCCAGTGTACAATTTGTCATGTTACAACCTTACAAATGTTGGTGAAATGTACCAGAACCATTTGTCCCCGTGGCTCTGGGTATGCTCTGTATGAAGCACAGATTTGACACACGGAGAGGAGAATAAATCTTTTAAGTAATTTGTCAGAGAAAATCAAATGGATTTCCAGACCACAGAATAGAGGGTGTTGCCTCTCAGAGCTTGGTGCCTCATTCCTTAGAGGACAGTTCCGGTGTATTCACTGGGACATGTTGTAAGTGGAGACGGGTCAAATACTGGCTGCCATCAGGACTGTAAGAAGCCATCTGTTCTAATGAGATTCAACTTCCTGACCATCACTTTCATTTGACACCTTATATTCTTCCTCCAGAGTAGGAACACCAGAGGAAAAGACCATATTGGAATATGAATGTTTTCCGTCATGTCTTTTAATGTAGCATCTAAAAGATGACTTATGGAAGTTTGAGAATTGCCAATACATTTCAACCTGAACTTCAACTTAAAGTCATATTATTTATTGAAAACTACATATCAGGCCTGGTTAATTTGCTGTGTGAGGTTTGTTGTTGTTGTGTTTTTTGTTTTTGCTTTTTTCTTTTTATTCCCATCATGTTTTATTATGATGTTTAAAATTAAGAAAAACCCACTTCAGAATTTTCTAATGGAATTCTACTTTTTTCTGTTTTCATGCATGCGATTTGCCAATGTGAAAACACTACACTCCTTAGGTCCTCGTATTTCCAACCTTCTGTCTGACTCGCAGAAAGAATTCTGTGAGATTATTTCGCACTACTTTTTCGTTCCCTTTGAGTGGTTTTCCTCCTGAACTGCTTGCGTATGCAAGGGCAGGGCATTCCAGTGGCTACTTCATTGTCTTTCTCCCCACTTCAGTGGTTTTCATGTGGCCCCCTGGTAGTCAGTGCTGGCCAGCATCTCACAGGCATGAATATATGCTGACTCCTGGGTGTTAAAACTGTGGTTGTGAGAGTCAGAGAGTGATATTGCCCTGGTGGTGGTTAAACCTTGCTGGGCCACTGAACCCAGAACAGTGGTCAGTTCTGGGTGTTTCTGTGATGGCATTTTTCACATGCCATTAATATTTAAACTGATAATGTTTGGGGTAAACAGCCTTCCCTAATGTGCTGGGCCTCCCCCTCCCAGCTGAAGGGTCGTATGCATGAGTATATGCGTGTATGTTTGTGTGTGCATGTTCATGTGGATTTATGTAAAGTTAAGTGTAGGTGCACGTATGTGCATGAGGACTGGAGGTTGATGCTAAACGTCTTCCCTGGTTGCCCCCACCACATGCCACGTTGCTTTTGCTGTTTTTTTGAGACAGCCTGAAGTTCATTTAAAAATGGAAGAACATTTGTGGGGATAGAAGCTGGTGTAGGCGAGCATTTTACTGTTGTTTGCTGTTGTGAGCAAAGCACAGCTCTGAGGACTGTGGGGTCTGTGAGGAAGAGATCTGCCTGTTCCTAACCTCTCCAGTAAAAAAAGTATGAGAATGAATGAGCATACCATGGCTACCCAGGGCCTTGGAAGCCTTATGTTTATTTGGCTTCTTCTGTCTCCACAGCATCCCAGGTGTAGCTCAGATGCCTTCCTCCCAGAGATGCTGGAGCTGAGAAGAAACATGGTTTTTGTTTGTTTGTTTGTTTTGTTTTACAGCTGTGCAGTGTCTAAGGGCACCGTTGAATTCCCTGAGGTTGTAACTGCACACCCCCACAGTGGTTGTATAAAACAGTAGGTGTTTATTTTGTACAGTTTTGGAAACTCTCAGTCCAATACCCAGGTTTCTGTGAGGCCTTCATCCTTCTGAAGGAAAGAGCCCCACCTTGCTTCCTTCTCACCTCTGACTGAGATCATTGTTGTACATAAGACTCACACTCAACCAGCATGACCTCTCTTTAGCGCGCATCAAGTACACATTCGACCATAACAGAGATGACAGAAGCAGAGGGGAATAAAGAGGAGGAAGGAAGGGGGAGGGGTGGCAGGTGGAGGACAGGAGGGGGAGGGGGAGAAGATAGGCTTCAGTGGATGAGGCCTGTTGCTTCTGAGAGTCTGCAGACCACGATGGTTAAAAGCTTTCTAGGCATATTTTACCCTGAATGTCTGAAAGTGGCATCGTCGTTCTGTGCCTTTGTTTCCTATTCTACGGTGTACAGATAATAGCAGAACTTCCCTCACAGAATCATTGCGATGATCAATCAACATAAATTAAGTATATAAAATAGTACATGGGCGTGGTAGTACTATGTGTACTGTAGTGTACTGTAGACACGTGTAACTGATAAGACCGATTTGGAAATGCTGGGCTCTGAATTACTAGGGAACTCCGCATTGCAGAGGTCAACACAGACACAAACTAAAGTGAAGTCACATCAGTTTGTTGGGAGCCCTTCACACTGTACTGGTATCCTTAGGACAAGAGACATTTTCAGACATAGTTAGTAAAGCCTGGGAGGGGCATGAGACACCGAGGCTCCTGCTAGGAGCTCAGTTCCCAGCATCCCGGAGGTGGAGGCAAGGTGATGGTTGGAGACCCCAAGCCTGCTGTGAAGAGGAGGTCAGGAGATGGTTGGAACCTACAGAAAGGTGGTTTTGTCTCTACATGACCTTGAATGAATAAATCAATCTTTCCTTGTTACAGACTCAAGTGTTGAAAATCCGACAAGTGTATTATTTGCAAAGAGCTTATAATGACACCTGCCATGTGTCGATGGTATGCCATCTATGAACAGTATCCTAACCACAGAAACAAATCATCTCTAACTAGTCATTTTTACACAGGTGAAGCATTTTAGGAGAAGTCAACCTGCTTGTCAAACAAACATTATTTTAATGCGTAATTTACTTCCTCCAGTTAAACAGTGCACATTGCTTATTTTCTTTGAAGCAGCTCTAAAACCCTTGGCAGAGAAAGGTATTCTTTCCTTCCTGCCTCTGCCTGGGGACTTCCTACCCTTAAAGGGACAGGGAGCCTGGGCAGGTGAGGATGACAAATGACTGCCAAGGTCCAACTTTTCCAAGAGCCCCTCTTTGGTGTAGGTAGTGGGTGCTGCAGTCCTGGGTGTGTGTAAACACAGCATTAGAGCTGTGTGAGTGTCAGTGCTCTAGCAATACAGCAGCAAGGAATAGTTCTAACAATGCCTATGGTTCCTGGACTCCCAGCCAAGTAAGTCATTTGGTTTCAGTTAAGCCATGTTCAATCCAGAGAGATAATCTCTGCCACAGACTTCTCTGTGAAACCAACGGTCACAATTTGAATTTCATCTAGAATTTCCATAAATGAATGCCATATCTTTGAATTTTTGGGCTTCAAGATAACAACAGTGATTTGCCTTTTGGAATGAATTTGATGGTGCTGTTGGCCACTGCTATAGAAATTTGGGAATATGATGGATTTAGAGACATGGAGTTCAGTTTGATTAAAAAGGAATCTTGGCAGCTCCTGTGAGTTGTCACTGGGCCTGGGCATGTGACAAAGATGGATAGTTAGCTCATAAGGAACAGAAAAGGCTCCACTTGCATTTGGAGGCAATGGATAAGACTGAGTCTGTGAAGTCTTGTCACACAAGGTTGAGTACATGAGAGCACCTCCAGAGCTTGTGTAAATGCAGGTGCAGCTGCAGGTAGCCCTGAAGTCCCAGTTTTGGGAAAGTGGGGGCAGGTGAGCCCCTTGAATTTGCCTGCTCCTCAACTTCACAGATTAGGTAAGTTCCAGGCTCATCAAGAGACCTCCACCTCATAAACTAAGGTGGAGAATGACAGAGGAAAGCAACCACCCAGAGCCATCCACTTCTGAGCTCTTTATGTGCAGAGAGAAGAGGGAGGGAGGGATGGAATGAAGGAGGGAGGGAGACAGGAACAGAGAGACACACAGAGAGAGGAGAGGGAAAGACACAGAGAGAGAGAGAGAGAGAGAGAGAGAGAGAGAGAGAGAGAGAGAGAGAGAGAGAAAAGAAGAAGAAGAAGAAGAAGAAGAAGAAGAAGAAGAAGAAGAAGAAGAAGAAGAAGAAGAAGAAGAAGAAGAGTCCACTGAATGTTATCTCTTGCTTCAATAAGAATAATCTATGAGGTGTTAGTAAAATGTGACGTTAATTTACTGGTTCTACAACTGGAATAGCATAATCAGAGTATGTGGGAAAACAGTTGTAGGATCAGCTGGGTTTCATGGCCAGTGTAGTCAGCAGGCTGACAGTCTGCACAAAAGGAGAGGCTCACCCCACAGATTTACAGTGGGGAAGGTACAGAAGATGAAGTCCCTCCAGCCTAGAAAATACCAGCTTCTTTGTTCTGCTCTTCCAGGCCTTGGATTAGGTCTAAAGCACAGCAATTTTAGGGGAAAATGAGAGAAGAAATCTTTGATTTCTCTTTTAAGTGAGAAAACAGATTTGCAGTGATTTCTGGCAGTGCCAAACCCTGTCTTGAAATACAGTCCCCCTCTGCCTTTGTTTTCAGTTCAAAACCAGTGGCTTTGGAACAAGAGAAATGCTATAGGAGGAAGGGGACACTCATTCCTTCTAATAAATTAACAGGCGGTGGTGGAGGGGTGAGCCTGGCAAGGACAGAGCTTGGGCACTCATGATGCTGGGATTCCCCAGGACACCACAAAGAATCCCACAAGCCCCTGCTTCCTGGGGAAGATGACTCCAGTGCACCCTGGAGCACTTAATACCACTTAATGAAAATAAGCAGACCTACATGCCGAAGTGCTCGGGTGTGTTACAGCTTGCAGCTTTCTCCAGTAATATAATAGCTCCCCTTGGGTTTTACAGGCAGACAGACACACACGATACCGGTGGAAAAAGAAGCCTTTGCCTGGCGAGCTGTGTAGCTGAGAAAAGCTGATCAAAACAGAGGCCACCTATTTCACTTCCAAGAGGGAATTTTTGGTTGCCTGACAAATTTAATTTACTCTTTTTTTTTTTTTTGTAAAAAAAAAAAAAAAAAAAGAAAGAAAGAAAAGAAAAGAAAAAGAAAGAAAGAAAGCGTGTCTTAAGAGTAAGCACGGTGTGTGGGTCCATGAAGAAAAGCAGACACTAGCTCCATCAAAATGTGACTGACCTGATTACAACGAATCCGTTTTGCATTGTCTGGGCATGCATAACAGAAAAATAAGAATGTGGATAACATTTGCACACCGCCTTTACAATGTGTAACCATCCCCAGGAATGGGCATTTCTCCCACCTGAGGGTGGTGTGCCAGCTGATAGTAGTAGAGGAACCAGGTTTAGAAATTTCTTGAGACGCCACTGGCACCTCCCAGTGTGGACTTCCTAGATTCAGCAGGGTGGCATTGCCCGCATACCCAATGAGGGGAAGTCGCTGTCCTTTGGGGACATGTCTGCAGGTAGGTTGCCCGTGCCCCAGTGGACCACCTCACACTTCGGCACATACAGCCATCACTCACTGGACTCAAAGAAACAGTTATTAATACTAAGAAAAAGATGACATGAAGTTGGAAAGGGACAGAATTGTAGTGATTAGGAGGAGTTGGAAGGTGAATAGAATAAATGGATAGTGTCAAAATACATTGTATAATTATATGACATGTTAAGAGAATACACAAATATTGTTTTAAGACGTGTCTTCATGTCTTCATGACTGTGACCATGTTATTACCAAAGGACATATGGATGTCTGTGGTCTGTGCTGCAGCACGAAGCCATGTTGATGACTCTGGCCCATGCTGTCACAGGGGTCCATATTGATGTGAGTGGCTGGTGGCCATAACGATGTCTTTGTCCTGTGTTGCAGCAGAGTGCTGTGTTGATGTCCACTATATGTGAACATCTGCCACAGGAGACTATGCTGAGGTCAGGGCATGTGCTGACTTCAGAGACCATGTGGATGTCATGGTCTGTGCTGTCCCCAGAAATCATGCTTCCATGACCCGTGCTTCCGCTGATGACAAAGGGGAAGGAAGCTACTTTTGCCTTGGTACTGATGACTGCAGACTCATAGTTGAGAAAGATTAACATAGATGGCTTCTGTGATAACCCCTACCCCTATCCAACTCCATTCCCCACAAAAAATTAAGAGCCCAGACAGAAAGGCACTAAAGACATCTCTTAAAAATCTAGATAAGGATGCCAAAGTGTAGCTTTCCATAGTTGATGGCTTCTGGAAAGGGTGCGGGTAGGGAAGGACTCAGTTTTCTTTAAGGGGCTGACCACCATAGCTTGGCCATGCTCCAGTAAATATATGTACGATATAAATTGGACTTGTTTCCTTTTCTCTTTTTCATTTTTTGGGGAGGGGGTTGCAGGTAAGTGGAGCAGACCTGGGAGATCTGAGAAATAAATGAGATAGAGGTTCATGACGTGAAATTCCCAAATAATCAATAATAAAAAATACTATGAAAAAAACCCTTTAGCTAACCAAAACAATATGACAACAAAAGACATGTCCAGACTAAAATAGAATATATAGGTTATATTTAATAAAACATCCAACAAAGGGACATTTTTATTTTCATTTTATGTTCTTACACATTAAATTATTTCCCTAAGGCTTCTTTATACATCCTTGGGTTAGCCCATCACCATACACTGCCCTCTCAATTCCTCTGCTGCTATCCTTACATAACACTGTAAGAGGCACATCACTCCCTACAACACACACACACAAACACACACACACACACACACACACACACACACACACACACTTTTTCCTGTTGTCTATGCTCTATTCTCATCTCTAGCTGTACATTTTACTTTGATTACACACTGATAGGTGTAGGTCTCTGTATAGTTTTCAAATATGCTTCATTTTGCTAAGTTTTCCTCCCCCTTATTTTCCATCCCCTACTATCTCTTTTTGAGCATTTCTAACCTCAGTATATCTCCTATTTTTACTGTTCCTACATTTTACTATTTCTCATACCTTAGTGTGTCTACCTTCAATGGTCTATTTCTAATAACCTGGATTCTACTTGTCCTCAAAGTTAAACATACGAAACAGTGATTCAAAGCTAGGACCCATATGTAGGCAGTGTTTGTCTTTTTGAGTCTGGGTGACTTTGCTCAGTATAATTATTTTCTAGTTCCATCTATTTATGTGATAATTCTATAATTTCATTTTGCTTTACATCCATTCATTATGATAATTGAACATATTGTAGCCAGTAAAACTGATGGTTTCTCAATTTTCACATGTTCATTTTTGGCTGCTGTCTTGTGATTGGACAAAGAAATAGGGGAGAAAGAGAGAGAGAGAGAGAGAGAGAGAGAGAGAGAGAGAGAGAGAGAGAGAGAGAGAGAGAGAGAGAGGATAGATACATAATGCAGAACTGAATGCAGAGAGGCACAAGTGGACAACAGTCATGATGCAATTTGCAAAAGAAAAGAATGATGTGACTTGGCCAGTGAGTTCCCCTGGCTCACTAAAAGCCCCAGAAGTGGTCCATCTCCACAGCACAACAGGAGGTAGTGGGGGGGGGCAGGAGGAGGCTTCTCTGAGCAGACACATGTAACACCACCTTTTTCTTTTCCCCATGTCTTCCAGATCAACATCTTGGGGAAGTCAAGGCTGCAGGAACTTGAAAACAGTTGTTCATTTCTACAAGCAAGAACAGAGAGCAGTGAATTAATTCACACACACTGAGTTCAGCTCACCTTCTCCGCTGATATGGGAGCTACAGTCTCACTGTGAGATATTTAATTACTAGCAATGTATTTATAATAAAGTTTTAATGAACCAAAGCAAAGTCAATTTAAAGGCATGAACATCAAATTTCATCTATGCAGTCCTCACAAGGATGATATCTGCTGGTAGAGATCCACTGTCCCCAGGACTCCTTTTTGTGATTATTTTCAAAAGCTATTTGTAAAGAGGTGAGAAGTCAGGCTAACTTAACACTTACATCATATGGAGCTCCCATAGCCACCTGCCTAGAGACCAAAGGTTTATAGTGTGTGCTTCCGAGTCAATGAGTTGTGAGCATAGGAGGCACTTCCCCAGTCAATCCGCCAGTGCCAGCCGACTGCTTGAGGTAGACAGAGCCACTCTGTTGTTGTAGCTTGCTAAGCGTGTTTGTGTGCTTCAACTCACATTGCTATCTGTGTTGGGTTTCCGTTGGGCAGTCAGGAACTCTGCAAGTTTTTCTGGTCAACATCTCTCTGGCTACAATGGAGCCTGACAGATCTAGCTCAGCCTCAGGCGGGAAGGTCTTTACCTTGCTATCACCTGCCAGCGTCTCTGGACTGCTGCAACCTGGAAAAACATTCGATCCGCCTCTAGGAAGAAGAAAGCCACATACCCATTCTTCCTGTGTACTCCTGAGTTATATTTTTAGAGTAAAAATAGGAATACATACTGATTTTCATGGGACTATTCCGGTTTTAAAGTATGAGTTACAGACTTAAAACAAAATAACAGCAGTGGCAACAGCAGCAGCATCGCCACCACCACCACCGCCACCGTCACCACCACCAACAACAACCAAACCCAATAGCATTTTAAAAAATCAATAAAGGCAAACCATGGCTTTTGCTCTCTGTTTAAAAACTACATCAGGGTTTGCATATTAGAATGTACCGCATAGATAAATCATGAAAGTTGTTGCCTTACCGTTGATAAACAGGGCTTTGTAGGGGCGTGTGTGCACGAGTGAATGCCTGTGCACATGCACCAAACACAATCAGGATTTGCTTCAGGGGCTGCACTGCAGAATGCACGTCGAGGGACAGCCTTCAACTGTTACATGTGCATGGAAACACAGAGATCCAGCATCCCTTCCCACAGATGAGGTCCTCATCTGCTCTCCTTCATGGAATTCAATCAAAAGTGCACAGTCCTACCATTAACTGCCTCCTGTCTTTAGACCTACTAACGAATACACTACTAAGAAAACAGTTTTTTATTAAAACTCTAATGTCACTGAAAATTAATTCTGGATTATCCTGTCCATCTGTACCACAAATAATTTCTGTCTTCTCCCAAGTTTAATTCACTTGGCCCATAACTGCTTGAATGCTCTATGCCTTTTGTCTTCAAAGTAAGTCCTCAAAATAGCTCCATGCCTGTAAGGAGCAAAACAGCAAACTGGTTTTGCATCTGTCAATGCTTTTACCACCTTCAAGGGCTCTGCTTATCCTCATTCATCTTCCAAACTGTGAGACGGTGTTGAGTTTTACTGCCATGTCGCAAGGATAACCCCAGGATTCTTTGAGTATTCTGCTACCGAATACCAGTCTAGAACTAAAAATGAGAGTTATATGCTTGCTTTTATTGAGATAAAATTCTAAGATCTTTGTGCTGATGAGTGCCTACACACTTCATAATTTAGCAGTATCTTTTTCAAAGCCTAGAGGAGACAGAGCCAACAAATGTAAAGGAACATGATGTGAAAAATTCTCCATCAGTCTCAAACGGACTGCCATCCAGCTGTCAAGTCTTCCGGAAGTGGAGCTAAACAGCCAAGTTTCTGCAAAGGTGAGATGTGCTGAGAAGCTGGGTTGTAATGCATCCATCTTAATTTCTGAATGCAGTAAGGTGCAGCTCCAGCTAGCTTGGTGTAGTGTGGGCTCCTCTTTTTTTTTTTTTTTTTCAACTTTAAGGATGTGCTGTACATCCACCACTCTGGCAAGTTCATCAGCATCCCAACTGTCACTGCAAACAAAGGGAGTCAGAGCGAGCAAAGGGACTGTCCATTCCTTCACACTTTAAAAAAAAGAAAATAAATATGTACATACACATTCTGCATAATATCCTGTTTACTAAAAATTGGTGGCTTTGTGATATAATGAAGAAGTTTATCGCACCAAATGTTAAACGGTATGAAATGTTTGATTTCCTCTGGGTTTGGGCTTTAACATAGAGCCCAAGGGAAAGTGTGCGCACTTTGGGAGTGGAATTCTGGCAGTGCTTTTGGATGGCACTGATGGCCATGAAGCTGGAAGGCTGCTGAACATGAAATAGCATCACTCAGGGTGTGCAGCCCAGCGGCAATCTGTGCCAAATTCTGGTCTTCATAAATATTTATGAGTGGTCCCTGCCATCTCATTAGAATGGAATTCAAAGACGACAGGTGCAAAGCAGAGGCTGCTCAAGGGAGGCCAACTCACTTTGCTGAGCTCCAAGCGTTATATTTAGTACAATCTGTGCAGGACACATTCTGACACTCACTTTGTTCACTCATTTTATTTTTAAAAATGTTGGTTGGGCAACTGCTTGTGTAGGTAACTACAGTCTTTGAAAGGCAGCCCCTGAAGAAAACACACAGCTAACCACAGGTTCCACTGTGAAGCATGTAGCAAGGGTAACATACCCTATGGGTACTTTGTGTGGAGATGTGTCTCATGTATTCTGTTCAGAAAGACAGAGTGGGGGCTTGCAGGGTGCTCAGGGATTCTCCAAGAGGGGAAGAGATGAGAGGATGGCAGGGGAGGCTGCAAGCAGGGTGAAACCTGGTCGTTCTGAAGACTGGACTATGATGTGATCACAGCTGTAGTAATGACTACTTAGTGGTTTGGTGATGGAAACAGTTCAGGAAGGGAACAGGTGAAGATTGAGGCTAGCAAAACAGTAGAGTTGAGGCCTTAAAAGGTCGACAAGTTGTGCTGAAAGATCCAGTAACCCAGTGCATTCAATAGATGTCTTTTGAATGCCGTATCTCTGCCAGTCGCTGTTTACTTATTATTATTGTGGTGATTGGTGGTGGTGGTGATGGTGGTGATGTGTGTGTGTGTGTGTGTGTGTGTGTGTGTGTGTGTGTGTGTGTGTAGTGTGTCTGGTGTGTGTGTGGTATAGATGGATATGTGTGTGTGCATAGGTGCATTTGCCTATGTGTGCAGAGGTCAGAGGAGGACATCAGGTGTCTTAGTCTTTCATTCATAACCTTTTCCCTTGAGACCAATTCTCTCATTGAACCTGGAGCTAACCTGGTAGCCAGCCAGCCCTTGTGATCCCCTGTTCCCATCACCACCCACAATGCTGGGGTTACAGTCTTGTGCATAGTTGCATCTGGCTTTTTACTTGAATGGTGAGGATGTTTGGGATCTGAACTCGGCCACTCCTGCTTGCACGGCAAGAGCTGTTACCCACTAAGCCTCCTCTCCCTTCAGCCCCCAGGCACGGTATTATGTGGAGGAGATACAGCAGCAATGAAAGAAAGAAAGCACCCATGGAAGAAGGCTGGAGAGATGGCTCGGTGGTTAAGAGAACTTAATGCTTTTGCAGAGGACCTGGGTTGAATTCCTAGCATGGATGTGGTAGTTCACACTCATCTGTAACCCCAGCTCTCAGTGATCTGACTCCCTCTTCTGCCTTCCACAGGCACTGCATGCACACAGGGCACAGGCATACACAATTGTGCACAGGAGTACACAGTTATGCACTGGCACACACAGGCTTGGAGGTAGAAAAGGAAAAGAGAAGGTGAGCTAACTCAAAATAATAAAATAAATAAATAAATCTTAAAAAAGAATGCTGGCAGTGGCCAGGTTGATTCTGAGTTTCATTAGGGTACAGAACACAAACAGTAAATGTAGAATGCATTGATGTCTAACCAAGGCTGACAAGGACATAAAGTGATGTGCTTAGGGTGTGCTCAGGCAAACCCTGACAGAAGACGTGTGGAAGTCAGACCCCACTCTCCACTCAACTGTGGAGAATGTTCTGTCCATTGGCTAGATCTGGGTAGGGCTTTGAAGTTTATAGCCTATATTGTCCTTGGCTGGTGCCATAGTTTGAGCAGGACCCCTGGGCCCAAATCTGCCTATCATAATTTTCTTCTTGTAAGTTTCTAGGTCCTCTGGATCCTTCAACTTTGCCATTCTCCCATGCTTCTCTCATCTAGAGTCCCAATAGAATGTCCTCCCCTCTGTCCCAGTTTCCTGATTAGTGAAGACTTTCATGGGACATGCCCCTTGGGCTAGTATGCAGATATAAGTGAGTATACACCATTTAACTCTTTCTGCTTCTGGGTTAACTCACTCATTATGATCATTTCTAGTTCAATCCATTTGTCCACAAATTTTGGGAATTCCTGGTTTTTAATAGCTGAGTAATATCATATTTGACCAAGTCCCCTGAATAGGGAGATCTGATGGCACTCCGAGGAAGGATAGCAGGCTACCAAGAAGAGACTTGATACTCTATGAGCGTATACAGGGGGAGGAAGTTCCTCTCAGTCACCGTCATAGGGGAGTGGAGTAAGGAGAAAATGGGAGGGAGGGAGGAATGGGAGGATACAAGGGAGGGGATAATCATTGAAATGTAATATGAATAAATTAATAAAATTTAAAAAAAAAGAAAAAAAAAAAAAAAAAAAAAAAAAAACCCTGTCAGAAGGAGGTAGGACTTGAGTCATGGCAATATCTAGACGAAGAATGTTTCCATAGGTCACGGCTTCCAGTCTGGGCACTTCCCTAAAATTTCAGTAGCTTATCAACTTTAAACTGGAAAGAAAATTTTAAACATTAATCTTGATAACCTTTAATTGAGCTTGCTGTTCAGAGCACCACCTCTGCTTCCACTATCCAGTTGGCAGGTGTTCTTATTTCACTTTGGTCGGTTAAATAATTGGTTTTTGACCTGGGGTCTTGTGTTTTCTAGCCTGACTTTGTACTTCTGACACTCCACAGTGCTGGCATTGAAAACACACACAGCCACACACAAGGCAAGCAAACACTCTACCTGTTGAACAGTGTGCCCACACGCACAGGCTTTTCACATGCCCCTGGATGTCATGTTTGACATTCAGATGTCAATAGATGGTGTGATGGATTTTGTGACTTTTGACCCGTGACCCAGAAGCACTTGTGTGTTTCCACAGCATTGACTCGCGTGGAACTGTGGGCTTCTATGCACCACAAAACATCATGTGGAGAAGTGTCCCACTGTTTTAGTCAACCTCAAGGTTTACAGGTCTAGCTGCTGGCACAGGGCATATTAACACCTCCTCGTGTTAAAGGCTAGAAGAGAAATTATCCACACTCTGGAGTGTGTTTGGTGTTCTAGAAATAGCTTAGCGGGCCTGCAGGGTCTCATAGAGCTTAGGGAGCCAAAGCTCCATGGGATGACCCTGATAGAACTTACTGTGCACAGTGTGATGTTATCAGAGCTCTGCAAATTAGGAAGCCTGGCGCAGAGAACTCAGAAAGTTTAATGAGTCAAACTAATTAATACAGGGAGACAGAGTCATCTCTCTTCCTACGAAAACTGTTCCAGGAACTGTTTTCTGCTGGAGCATGTTGCCCCTTAGATATGAGGCCAGAGCCTTACCATGCTTATCAACATTGAGAACTGAGCCACATGAGCTGAAATTCTACCCAGCAACACTCTCTTCTCTACTCCAGTCCCCTCTACACTGAACTTTTCAAATTTTCTGTAGTTCTCTTTTTCTTTTCTAATAAATCTATCACCTCCCATCTTGTATTGATGTCATTTAATCCATAGCATCAAAACTATCTGGGTAAGATGTGAAGTTAGTGGCATTTCTAGTCTTGTATGCAAAGACAGACACAGTAATCACTTTATCATCTCTTCCATGGTCTGCTGTCTGTGCTGCCTTCCATGCCCCAGTTGTTCTCCAGAGCCCTGTCCTGCTGCTCAGCCTTGCTGCAAATCCCCATGGGTACTTGAGGTTTGGTGTGGACCAAAAGGATGGATGGAGCCTTCTTGTGGCACATAGAAGATATATCAGACCATTTGTTTCAAACTACACAGATTGCCATAGGCTGGCACTTCAGGCTTCTCGCTTGCCTGTTTCTTCCCTTCAGAAAAGGCCCAGAGTGGTCTGTTTCTTACTTACCAAGTCTAACTTTTCTTCTGATACATACCAATAGAGTATACATACCTCTTAGAAACATAATTCAGGGGATCTCCTTATGTTAAAGTCATTTTTTATTTTAGTCTTTTGTTTGAACCACTGGGAATTGAACTTAGGACATCATACACCCTAGGGGTGCATTCTGCCTATATGTCAAGTCCCCTATTTATTCGTTTGGTTTCTTATTCTTAGTTGATGTGTATTAGAATCATACACTAAAAGGCATTGTTGATATTAACAAGCCACTCTTAATCATATAAAAAATTGAAAAAATAATCTCACAAAAGCACCTGATTCAAAATTTCTCAGGGCACTCAAATATGTGGGCTTGAGCTCTTGATGTCCAGCTTAGGGCCATAGACCCAGCCATGACAGTAACTATCTCTGCTTAATCACCTGTCAAGTTAATGAGTCTTTCTTATTATTTGGCCATTGTGACACATATTTTGAGACACATAGTGACTGTTTTTACATGCTTAAAGAATCTTTGTGAGATTTAAAGTACAGTCTGAAGGGTGAGAGTAAAATTTTAAATAACATGATCATTATAAATAATATGATCAGTCATTGTGGATTAAAGCCAAGGCTAAAAGTGTGGAGGAGAAGCAGGGAAGGGGGACTCAGGATGACCTCTCTCAGGGTCTGGAGGTTATCCTGATTCCTCAAGAGTACATATTGGTAACCAAGGTGAAGAGCAAGGTACATTGTAGGCTCTATTTTAAAAATCATCTTACTGGCTTCCTTATATCTCTTTCTCCCTTCTTCATCACAATCTCTTCCAATACTGTAATACCAGGTAGGAGAGAAAGAAGGTTAGTGGAGGAAATAGACGTGGTTCTCTTTACCTACTTCCTGTTTGCTAGGGACGTAGTCCCTTGCGGCTAAGTTCAATCTACATTTCAGGATATCTCTGACTGCTCCTTGTCACACTGTGTCAACATCAACCAGGAGCAGCAGGGGGAAGCATCAGCAGCCTTCTTCTTTCTCCAAGCCCTCTGTCTCTCTCTGGGCTCTGGCATTTATCCCCTGTCCAGAGTTCTCGGAATTAAACTAACTACAGCTGGCAAAGACCATGCTCCCTCTTAGAGCCCCATGAGGCAAATAGTCTGGTGCTGTATACAGGGCCATATCCCACACTTGGGATTAAAACAAAAATATGTTTATATAACATAACTCAGAAACCAAAACTTCTATAACAGTACATTACAGGGAACTAATCTGATATTGACACACATTTGAGAGAGCAGTTTGGAGGGAGCCACTATTAAAAGCTGGAAGTGAGGAAGTAGGAAATGTCAGAGTGTGTGGAGCATGGAAGACCATGGTATGTGTTTTGGACTATGTTTCTATGGGAGATAGAGAACAGTTAAAGTTTCATAGCATATAAACAATGCGTAATAGTCATACTGTGTAGAAGAAAGGTTTTAAAAATACAATATGGAGAATGTTCTGACATTCTCATATACTCTGGTGCCTCATATTTGACCATGTCCCCTGGAGGGGAGGACCTGGTGGCACTCAGAGGAAGGACAGCAGGTTACCAAGAAGAGACTTGATACCCTATGAGCATATACAGGGGGAGGTAATCCCTCTCAGGAACAGTCATAGGGGAGGGGAGTAAGGGGAAAATGGGAGGGAGATAAGAATGGGAGGATACAAGGGATGGGATAACCATTGAGATGTAACAAGAATAAAGTAATAATAAAAATAAAAAAATACAATATGAAATAATTTAAGAAATAGAATAGAAATGCTACTTGTGCTGTTTAGTTTCTTTCTTTCTTTTTCTTTCTTTCTTTTTTTTCAACCTGACACAGACTAGAGATATCAAGGAAGAGAGAATCTCAGCCTAGAAATTCCCTTCGTCCCATTGGCCTATGCAAAAATCTATGAAACACTATTTTAAAAAATGATTGACATAGGAGGATCCAGTCCACTGTGGGCAGTCCCACTCCTGGGCTTCTGGTTCTCAGCTATGTAAGAAAGCAGGCCGAGCAAGCCAAGTAGACAAGCCAATAAACAGCATTTCTTCAAAGTCTTTGCTTCAGTTCCAGCCTGCAGGTTCCTGCTTGAATGCCTACCTCATCCCCAACTCCATTGGTGGTGGACTATAGGTTGTAAAATGAAATAAACCCTTTTCTCCCCAGGCTGCTTTTGATTATGTTGTTTACCACAACAGGAAGACAGACAGAACAGTTTTATGGGAAACGATTTCCGTGATAGTTGTAGCAATAAAAACTGGAAGAATAGACCCACTTTGATAATGTAATCAAAAGGAAAACTCAGCCAAATGGGTGATTATAAGTGGGATAAAGATGAGGAGGTCTAAGATGAGGAAAGAATGCCAAGATGTCCTGTGAGGAACAGTGGAGGGGGGGGGTCACAGTGCACTGGTAGAAATGGGTTTGCGGGGAAGCTGGTTATGATCTCAGTGTGAGACATCTGAGTGGGAGGTGTGAGTGAGAAAATAAAATTGAGGAGTTAGGAGTGTACCCCAAAGCTACCTGCTTAGGTGTAAGAACAGAGCCAGTGAATGCATGAGCTTTTGTAGACAGTGAGGCCAGGGAAGAACCCTCCGAAGGTCTGACATAATGGCCTTTTTTCCCCATGTTCCCTTTGGCTCAGGCTCTTAGATTAGGGAGTCAGTGTGAACCCATGCTTTACCATCATCAAGACAACATCTGAGATGCAAAACACACAGGTGACACAACAACACTGTATCATGAAAAGTCCCCTCTGGGACACTGTCCACGTGGAAGAGGGTCTCAAGAAAACATGGAGAAGCTTATTAGATCAAGTTTCCTCCCTGTTAGCTCATCTGAGTAAGCCTTCTCTCTCTCTCTCTCTCTCTCTCTCTCTCTCTCTCTCTCTCTCTCTCTCTCTCTGTCTGTCTGTCTCTCTCTCTGTGTGTATATGTGTGTGTGTGTGTGTATTTGTGTATGTGAGTGTGTGTTGTGCAGAGGCTCATGCAAAGTCCAGAAAACAACCCCTGGGTCCTTCTTCCGGAGCCATCTGCCTTTCTTTTTGAAAAGGGGTTTCTCACTAAACCTGGGACCACATGTTGTAGTTGGTTTTAACTGACAAGTTGCAATAACCTAGAATTACTGTGGAAGAAAGGAATTTCAGCTGAGGGATTGCTTAGATTGGTTACAGACATGTCTGTGGGGAATTATCTTAAACGCTGATTGATCTAGCCTGAAGAAGGGAGTCTCTGCCTTTATAAAAGTGGAGGGGGGCATCTGAAAGCAGCAGCAGGCAGTTGTACATGCTTGCACTTACTATATTTGCCCTTGACTATGGACATGTATGACTGGCTGTCTCATGCACCTGCTGCTGTGACATCCCTGTTATTATGGGCTGTGATTTGGAATTATAAACCAAGTAGAGCCCTTTTGCATCAAGTTATCTTTGGTCATGTTGTATGCCACAGCAACAAAGAACATTCTAAAATCTGTCCTATGACTCTAACTCTGCAGCAAAACATTAGAAACATTTGTAATGAATGGGATAAAATTGTAAGAAAGTCACACATTTCTATGTTTCTATTTTTAGCTTTCTAAGATACACTGAAAACGCAGAGGGTTAGGAGGAGAACGAGAAAGCTGACACAAGGGGAAAAAAAACACAGGGCTAGGCTTCTGGTGCTTATCACTAACTGCTCTACAAATGAGTGGGAATCAGTGATGTAAACGGACAGAGAAATCTGAGATTAAGCCTGTCTGGAGGCTTCTCATGGGCGTGGAGGACACCTGAATGTTTGAAAAGTGTGTGTGTGTGTGTGTGTGTGTGTGTGTGTGTGTGTGTGTATGTGTTTGTCTGTACGTGTGTGTACCTGTGTGTGTACCTGTATGTGTGTGTCTGTCTCTGTATGTGTGTGTGTCTATGTGTGTGTATCTGTATGTCTGTGTGTGTGTGTCTGTGTGTGTGTCTGTCTGTGTGTGTGTCTGTATGTGTGTGTGTCTGTGTGTTTGTGTGTGTTTGTGTATGTCTGTGTTTATGTGTGTGTATATATCTGTGTGTGTGTCTGGGAGAGTATTAATTCCTCACTATTCAGACCCAGGTGGCTTCACATAGACACAGGCTGGAGAGAAAATGAACAGGTGGGGGAAAGATCAGGGTGACTAGTCAGCTTTACCTTAGCCCTTCCAGTCCTGGCTTTTGTAGTATAAGCAAGTGTAAGCAATTCTGTCTGTGACTTCTGGGTGGGAGTTGAGATAGTGAAATGAAAACTTGTTTAAATTGAGAATTTTTCATCACACTTCAGCTTATTTGAACTTGCTAGAGCTTTCTGTCCAGGGGATTACAGTTAGTTTCACATGATAATTTAACAAAGAAGTTTCTAGAAATTATCTTACTGTAGTACTACTCCCCTCTTGCTTACCCAGTGTCTGTCACCTGCCATACAGCAGAGGCAGCATCCTTCTCTCATACAGGCCCAACATTCTTATGAGGAGAACTTTCAAACAAATAAGTAAAAAGCAAACATGTACAGTACTTTATACATTTAAGCACACAGAGATGCTAAGGGCTATAGAATACACAGCAGAGACGACCATGGAGACAGGGTGGAGTGAGCCATGGTTAGGGATGGCCAGAGGAGACATTTGATCAAGGTTCTGACTACAGGATAGAGAGAACCTCCAGCGCTTGAGGAAGGCTATTATGAGCAGAGCCTGAGGGGGCAGCACACTTCGTTCATCGCCCAGAAGAGCCCTTTACATTCAATATGTGACTTCCTTATAGCAAATTGATTTCTTTAAAGAAAACTCTTCAGAGACAACAACGAAGGAGCTGATTTCATTTATAGGTGCATGTCATATGTTGCTCCTGCTGTAGGAGTCTCTTCCTGGGTGCTCTCCCGATTGATGCAGCCCGATTATGGTAGTCAGGACAGGGCCACACCGAATGCTGATCCAACGCTCAGCCACTGTGAAGAAAACGCGCTGCTGTTTTAGCGGTTCTGATTCAAGCAGTGCAGGTCTGCAAAATAAGATGGATTCATCACCCCCAATATAAGGCTAGAAGAAAGGAGGGCCACACACCCCTTCCTTGGGATCTTGTCTTCACTGTTCAGTCCTGGGCAGCCTGTGTGATGTAAGGGGTCGGGGGAACAGAATACTGTGATCAGATCTGAAGTTGAATGGGTTTGGATCCGGAGACTTGCGGTGTCTGCAGCTAGGCATGCTGCAATGAATCTAAGGTCGGATCCCGCAGGTCCGCAGATCCTATGCCTGCCTGCCTTCCCATGCCTGCCTCTCTCACATGGAAAGGAGTAACAACTTTCTTTTCCTGTTAGTCTAGGTGCTTAAAAGTCACACATTCCAGCAAGCACGAGGGGAGGCTACGAGCAGCGCGACACAGTAAGTCTTGCCAAGGGGCCTGCATTTCCTGGTTCACAATTGCAGGAAAGGCCTTGCTCCGTTATCAAGGGGACCTGGATGCTTTGACAGGCAATTGTTTTAAAAAACTAAACAACATTAAATATTGTGTGTGGTGCACAAGACTTGTGGAGAGGAAGCCCCGCACCAGATGGATCAGACAATAGTCTTGTCTGCTGTTTTGTTCTTTTTGCTGGTGAAAAATAAAACCGCTGGGTAATGGCTGTACGGGACTTTGCTTTCAATAAACTTTCTGCTCTTGTAGAAAACAATAGCGGCTGGAACAATGGAGGTTTCCTTTTCAATAAGTGCTGATGTGAAAATGTACTGAGCGAAAATAGACACTGGCAAGCATCAATGGAATGGCTGCACAGGGACAGTCGCCTTGAGGGGAAAGGGCCCTAAGGCAGGACTTGGGGACTCCCATCTGCTGAGGAGGTGATGAAATGTCTCACTGTGTGGGGACAGACACCCCCTAATGGCCAGGGAAGACAGCAGACAGCGACTTCCAAACTGTTCCTTTAGAGTATGTGGTACATTACCTGGCCTTTGGCTCGACACCCTGTGGGAAACACAGAAACAGATGGTGTGTGCTCACTAACCGTAACATGACAGTGAACAATGAAAAAGCACAGTACCTAAGCTGTACGTATATTTGTGAATATGAATTATTCAGCACATCGGGTATTATATACATTTTCACACACACACACACACACACACACACACACACACACACACACACACACACTATCCTGTCTCAGAAAACTCATTTGTAACAATCTTTCTGACCACTGCATTAACGGGGAGAACAGTGTGCCACAGAACAGGATGAAAGTGAGCACCCATGCAGCTCACACCCGGCTAACTGCTGCTGAATAAGAAGCCATCAAAATGCTTCCTGAGTCAATGTGCATGCACCATTTATATTAACTCAGGGTGATTTTTATCTTATTATAAAATACAATGAGGAGCTGGAGATATGGCTCAGAGGTTAGAAGGACTTCCTGTTCTTGCAAAGGACCTGGGTTCAGTTCCCGGGACCCACATGGTAATTCACAATCATCTTCAACTCTGGTTGCAGCAGATCAGACACTGTGTTCTTGCCTCCTTAGGCACTCATATGGTAGTGGACATGCATATATGTTGATGAAACACTCATGCACATAAAAAATCTAGTATATATAGATATATGATATATATATCATAAAGTAAAATGAGCACCAGTGGCACAGCCAGTGCTTGTAAAAAATCTGTATAGAATTTCTGTTTCTGAAATGGGACTGGATATAAGAATTCGTCTCCCTTTATGAAAATCTCCTAGTGTGCATCAGACTCTGAATCCTGCGTGTGAAGTAGCAGCCATCCACATAGAACATTCTTCACCCAGTTGAATAATTTTGCAGGAAGAGCTTTCTGCAGCCACCATAGCACTTCTTTGAGATGCTTTGGTGTCCAGGAGATGGGACTGGCATAGGGAGGACAGCTTAAAACAAAGCGAAATAAAAAAGACTTCTTTCCAGGGAGAAAAATTACTTGACCTACAAAATGAAAAGAAAAATATTTTCTAATCAAGTTGAAGAAGTTACAATTAGAAGAGAGAAGCAAGTGATGTATTTTTTAAAATGAATGGCAATATTTATAAAATAGAATTAGGGTCAGACTTAATATTTACTTTCCTTTTAATGCTGGCTCCTAATAGAACTTGAAAACAGCTGGTCTTGTTGATGCAGTGGCTCCATGGAAGACTACATATGGCCTGGATCGTTAAACGTCCATTTTCATCAGATTTATGCTTGGGAAAACTAACTGTACTTGTACAGTAATTTATTATAGGCATCTCTTTGTTTGTCTGAGATAGATTGTAGGAATGGCAGGACGGGATGAGATGAAATAGGACCGCAATTACACAGTTTAAAATGCTTCCATAATAAAGCAACGTCCAACTGAATCTTTCATTACCACCATCTGCACTGTATATGTCATGTAGAGATTAATAAGCAAGCAGAACTCTGTTTGTTTCTATGTTTATAAGGAATTGAAGCCAAGACTGGCTTTTCCCATCCCTCAGGAATTGTGTAAAAAGAGGGGCAGCCATCTTCCCTGGACAGCAGGGACATTTTCAAGGGCTTTTCCCAGGCAGTTTCTCTCCCTGCAGACGTGCCTCAGTGCAGATGTATTTTTATTAAAAATAAAGGACTCATCACAGTCTAACCTCACTGAACATTCCGAATAGTATTAGTACCTTCTGGAACGTCAACTGCAATTCTGGCTTAAATCTCAGTGTTAAAGAGGGCTGCGCGTGGGGAAGATTTGGCGCTTGTGACTTCCCAGGGATAATTCAGTTTCCCGAGCAACCAGGATTCCTGATGAGGGCAGATCCTTCCCTCCCCTTTGTCTCGTTTCCATTCATTTGCATTCCATGCCATCCCATCCCAGTTCAATCCTGACCAGTCCAGTCTATTCCATGACCTTTTGTTCAAGTCTCTTGAAGAAGTGCTGACTAAAAACATATAGAATTCATGAATAATGAAATGTGCCATTCTGTAACTTTTGGAGCAAGCCTCCAGGAAGTGGGATAACGGTGAAGTCTTTGGCTAAAAGAAAATGATAGTTTCAAGTGTAAGCCTTGAGCAACCATTTGGAGCCACATGGCTACCCATCATCCATTTCTGAGGTAAGGCAGGAAGGGTGAAGGATCAGCATAGGTGTCAATCCCTGAGTTAACAGTGTCTGTGGGAATATTCAGGAAGCAAGCTCTCTCAGGAAAAAGAGAATTGTGGATGTTTTTGTGAGAGAAAGTCCATGACACCTATCAGATCTGTGAACTGGTCTTCAATGAAATCATGACAAGTTATGTTTAAGAGCAACTCAAGTTTTATGTATCCATGCTTACATTTTGGTGAAAAGGGGATTTGAAAATATTGTTTAGAATCTTCTCTCTAGGAATTTATGTTCACTACTCAATGGATAGTTAATCTTTACATTCTGCTCATTACATTTGTAAAAGAATAAAAAGACAGTATAAAGTAAAATAAAAAAAGAAAGAAAAGTGTGAAGGCTACTTGTCTTCACCTCCAGTTGACTATTTAGCAAGAATGGCTTCAGCTCTGGTAACATTTGTTTTACCTGATCTGGCCCAAATGTCTGTTTATAAGTCAGACTCCCAGGTTTTTCTCCCCAGTACCTGAAACTATGGGTGTGCCCTTCCCTGCCCATCTAGGGGTGCCTTCTGAGGTGGATTTACTAAATGTTCCTGTCCAAAGATTCCAGTTGGTAGAGTGCTTGGCTAAGGAAACAAGCCAGTGTCTGGAAGACAGAATTCTGTGCTGAGGCATCAATATCTGAATGCTAAGTATGTGGGTGCTTGGACATGACAGAAACATGCAGGGGACTCTCTCTAGGAAAGCACAGAGAAGGGTGGAGATATCTGTGTTTGGCTGGATATCAGTGTATCACTCCACAGTCCTGAGTCCAATACCAGTCCTGGGATTACACACTAGTTACCCAGTTACACTTAGTCAATCATCTCAGTCATAAAGTGAAGATCCAAATGAAGTATACACAAAGTCTCTTCTTATACTGGATTCTTACAATTGATGTAATTGCAGGATTTTTCTATTTTTCTTTTCCTCCCTCCAAGCCTTCCCACATACCTTTTCTTGCTGCTTTCTTTCAATCTCCTGGTCTGTCTTCTCATTGTTTTTTGTTACATGCATTTATGTGTACCTCTTTTTTAAATGTTTAATTTTTAACTGTGTGTATATACATGTTTCTTTGTGTGGGTTTCTTTCTGCACATGGATGCAGTGCCATGGATGACAGAACATGGCTTGGATCACGTCAAACTGGAATTATGGGCAGTTGTGAGCTCCTGACGGGAATAGAACTTGAGTTCTCTGCAGTAGCAGTATGAGTTCTTAACTACCGAGCCCTCCCTCCAGGCCCCACAAGTTCATTCTAGAAATTTCCTTCACATTTTAACAAATTTATTTCATCATTTCCTTAAATTACTTGCCTTTTATGAAGACACTTTATTTTTAAAGGTCTAAAAGTGAATAAATGGGGTGGGGATGTAGCTCAGTTAGTAGAGGGCTGGCCTAGCATGACTAAAGCCCCAAGTTCCATCCATAGGTAGGGTGGTGCATGTCTTTAATCTCAACATGGGACACAGAAATAGGAGGGTCAGAAGTTAACGGTCCTCTTCAGTTACATAGCTAGTTTGAAGCCAGGCTTAGCTACACGAGTCTCTGTAGCAAGTGAAGGAATGAAGAAGTGTAGGAGTTGAAATGAAGATGTCTCACTAATCGTTCCTGCCTTTGACCTGACAACCTACAGGCCCCATGGCCAATTGTGTTCAGGTTTGTGAACTCTTACCTCCAACATTGCTGCTCTTGGGAGCTCATGACCCCAAGCTGGCCTACCCATTTCTCCATTAGTAACTTGAAATTGAAACTCAAATACCTGGGGCCAAATTAGGGTATTGGCAAATGACTGCTGAGGCTGGATCGCAGCTGCTGACAGGGCCAATTCAGGCTTTCCTGGCCTGTTGAGCAATGAAGACCTCCCTCCAGGCTTGTGAGGTACATGCATTTCTTGTCTTAACATTTTGTGCTTTATTTTCTGTTAGTTGTAATCTTAAACCTGAACTAATATCACATAAGAGAAAAGAATGAGCCCGGAACAAAGAACACCACAATGAAAACAAGCTATTGGCACTCATCGGGAGCGCACAGCTTGTTTTCAGAACTGATCTCCGAATTTAACATGGGAATCATGCTGTGTAAATACTTTCAAACATTTCTTTTTTCCTTCTCAGTCCACCTTTGTAGCCCAGCATTGAATATCTTGGCTATTGGAGAGACAGAGATGGAGAGAAATGGGAGTAGGCGATGGAGGTGAGGAGAGAAGAGAGGAGGGAAGGAGAGAGAGAGAGAGAGAGAGAGAGAGAGAGAGAGAGAGAGAGAGAGAGAGATGAACGTATAGTTGTAAAAGACATGAATCATAAAAATAACAGCTCCTGCAATCGTGGATGTTGTCCTTAGATAGCAGACAAAACTCCACATTTGTGACATAAAGCCTGTATGTATTTAAGATGGGAACCTAAGGACGTTTATTTTCAGCACTCTTATAACACCACTCGCCTGTCTCGCCTGCTGTGAAAGGGGCGTCTGTCATACATGCACAGATGACAGATTCCTGCCAGCTTGTCAGATGGAAGGTTCTGGTCTCTAGGTTGAAATATTCTCTTGAATCTTGACCCATCTTGGTACAAGCTAGCTAACAACTGTACCTGCAGATATCACAATCAGCCTCTTTACTTCAGCCTGGAAATACTGGGAC
This sequence comes from Acomys russatus, assembly GCF_903995435.1. NCBI lineage: Eukaryota > Metazoa > Chordata > Mammalia > Rodentia > Muridae > Acomys > Acomys russatus. Next base: position 18,225,249 of record NC_067151.1, read on the forward strand.
ACTGTCAAGGTGGCAAGCAGATTCTGATTTTTCTGTTGAGATCCTTTCTTGATGGGAAGCACACTGTGTGTGGTTTGAATGAAAATGATCCCCCATAGGCACATGTTTGAATGCTTGGTCCCTGGTGAGTGGAACTGTCTGGGAAGGATTAGGAGGTTGTCCCTGTTGGAGGAGGTATGTCACTGGGGGTGGGATTTGAGGTTTTCAAGAGCCTAGGCCAGGTCTAGTTGCTCTATTTTTCTGTCTGCTGCCTGTGGATCAGGATGTAAAGGTTTGAGCTACTGCTCCAGTGCCATGACTGTCCTTTTTATGCCACTATGACCACGGACCAACCCTCTAGCACTGTAAGCAAGCCCCAATTATATGCTTTAAATGTTTTCTTTTATACAAGTTGCCTTTGGCTGTGTCTCTTCACAGCAATAGAACAGTAATGTCCCTTGCTTTGGTAGTGGTTGTGTTTCTTTCATTCTTTTTTTTTTTTTTCCTTTTTTTAAATTTAAATTTTATTAATTTATTCAGATTACAACTCAATTGTTATCCCATCACTTGTATCTTCCCATTCCTCCATCTCTCCCGCTTTCACCCTATTACCCTCCCCTAGGTCTAAGACCGAGAGGGACCTCCTCCCCCATTATATGGTCATAGGCTATCAAGTCTCATCTTGGGAGCCTGCTTATGTTTTCTTTGAGTACCATCAGGCCTCCCCACCAAAGGGATGTGGTCAAATATGGGACACCAGAGTTCATGTCAGAGTCAGTCCCCATGCTCCACATAACTGTGGAGAACGTGCTGCCCATTGGGTAGATCAGAGTAGGGGTTTGATGTTTACTACTTGTATTGTCCTTGGTTAGTGCAATAGCTTGAGAAAACTTTCCTGGGCCAGGTCAAGATATTCTTCTTGTAGGTTTTTAGGACCCTCTGGGTCCTTTTATTTCCCCATCTCCTATATTTCTCTTACCTAGAGTCTCAATAGGATGTCCTCACATCTATCCCAATCTCCTGGTAAGTGAAGACGTGCCTTTTGGGCTAGTGCCCAATTATAAGTGAGTATACACCACGTGAGTCTTTCTGCTTCTTTATCATCATTTCAGTCCCATCCATTTGCCCACAATTTTTAGGATTTCCTTGTTTTTAATAGCTGAGTAGTATTCCATAGTGTAAATGTACCACAGTTTCTCTATCCATTCTTCAACTGAGGGACATTTAGGCTGTTTCCAGGTTCTGGCTATTATGAATAAGGCCACTATGAACATGATTGCTCATATGTCCTTGTTGTGTGGTGGAGCATTTTCTGGGTATATTCCAAGGGCTGGAGAGATGGCTCAGTTGTTAAGAGCACTGTCTGCTCTTCCAGAGATCCTGAGTTCAATTCCGAGAAACCACATGGTGGCTTACAACCACCCACAATGTGATCTTTCAGTCATTCTTTAATTTTTCCTTTAACAAGGAAATATCTCACAGCTTGACTGTTATTTCTGGGTATCAGGAAGGCTGCTATACTGGTATTCAGGGGTGCTCGTTTGAGTTTCTACCTCAGCACAAAGAATATGAAACAGGCATGTAGTCAAGTTAGAGTGTGACAGAAGTTTGGCATTTGCTGCTTTCTTATGGGTATGTCAAAATGTAAACAGATCGCCAAGAAAGAAGCCAGGCTGAGGAAGAACACATGGGCTGAGACTGTAGCCAATTCCAGCTCCACACCTTGGCCAGAGTTTTACCAAATGTTGATCTCATGTCTGTGGTGCAGATGCTATTAAAGGATCCCTGAATCATGTCTCAGGGTTGTTCTGAAAGGACTTTGGTCTGTTTGTGCCCAATGAAGGCTATTGGGGAACACCAGACAGTTCTGATATCTTTTTGGGAAACGCTGACAGAGAGGAGAAGTATATGGAATATGAGTAGACATTAACTTCCATAGTTAACATCAGTACACCATCAAGATCGATTGCCTTTTTCATGCTAATTGTCTACAGAAGAGTGACTTGGTTCTTAAGTCCCTCAAGGCTCAGGGGATATCTGGAAAGAGGAAGTTAAGGTCACCCAAGAGCTAGAGGTCAGGAAGACCAGAGAAAAACTGTCTCATTTGGCTATGATAGGGCTGTTACACCCCAACTCACAGCATCTTTGGATGTCTACACAAGTCCTAAAGAAGGTCAAGCCAGTCAGCGTTCCAGCATGGAGTCCGGGAGGCACACACATCCTGAGGGAGGAGCTATGTATGCGCTGTTGATGGCTGCTGGGGGGGAAGGCATCATTTTCTTTGGGGGCGTTTCCACTGGGAGATTTACTGTGCTCCAGTGGATAGCACACATGCACTTGGAATCAGAATTAGTGGCTTATTACAAAAACAAAATGGGAGGATTTGAAGTTGGGCGGGAGTGCGGGGGAGAAGGAATCCAAGAGGTGGGTTGAATGTGATCAAAATACACTGTGTACACATGAAATTCTCCAAGAATGGATAAAGCTGATTTTACTTGAAAATGGGATTATATAGAACTTTCTAACAAAGATAAGATATGTGAGAAAAATATGGATTGAAACTTGACTATAAAATTGTCATAGGCTGAGTTAATGCCACCAAGAGAGTTAATGCCTCCAAAAGGGTAAGAAAGCTTGCTGTCCCCCTCAAAAGATGAGTGCAAAGTTGCACTGTTTGCATTGTCAGAAATCTACCATCTCCAAGGGAAGGGTGTATGTTTCCACTCTGCTGGTAACAGCCTTAAGCACAGGGTGTCCTCAGCTGGGGTTGTGCACAGAGGCCTCCTTCTCTGTCTTAAAGGAGTTCTTAAAAGTATTCCTCATGGTCACTTTTGATTTTTCTGGGGCTGGAAGTCTAGCAAGTTCTCAGACTGAAAATTTGCTGGTCATGGTGTCATGTCACATGAGTACACACAACCTGAAAGCCCTCCAAATGTCAGGGTCGATGCAACTGTCACTCAGGAAGCAGGAAGAGACAGCGATGCGCAGAGAACAGGGACTGTAACAGGAGGAACGAGTGTGAGTGTGTGAGAAAATGGTGAAAGAACCAAGCCTCAGTGGTGAGATCACGGAAAGCAACCGAGCAAGATTCCTGCTGCCAAGAAGACTAACACTAGCTGCAACTCACGCAGAGGAGCTGCACATTTATATTATCTCTGGTCCAGGTTTTGACAGGGATTATCTCAAAAATCACTGCGGTTACTGTTCAGCTCACAATGTGGAAAGATTTCTTACTCACAGCAGGATTTGGGATCTATTCTCAGATGGAAGTTTATCTTTACTTCTTGGTTATTCTGCTTCTTAGATGGCAAGTGTGTATCTCTCACCCACTTCTCTTTCTCTCCCTTTCTTTCTCTCTCTTCCTGTCTTTCCCTTGCTCACTCACTCAACATTAATTTTCCTTTCATGACTGTTCCAAAATTTTCCCTGGGACTAAGACCCCTCTCTCACTTCCCACCACTGACCTGGGTATAATTCACTTGTGGTTGACTCAACTGTGGGCACATTTAATTAATCTCTCTTGCAGAAATGATGACAGAGGCCAGATCCAACAATTAAGAAAGAAGAGCCAAGAGACAGAAGGACAAAGCCAAGACCAGTGGACCTGGCTGAGCCTTGAACCAAACCACATGTTCTGACAGACTCTTCCTGAATACTGGGCTTTGGTAAGATGTGATACTCCTTTCTTTCTTTTTTCTTTTTTTCTTCTGCTTACATAAGGTACATTTCTTTTTCTCTCCTTTTGACTTAGCTTCTTTGGTCCTATTAAATGTCATTCACTGTTTTGTTTATGTGTCTCCTCCTATTAGTGCCATTTCTTCCTGTCTCATCTTCTCCAGGACCTGGCCAGGCTAGCAGCCAGTAAATTCTTCAAATACTCATGGGAGAATTTTTCCCCAAAGCAAGTTATTTTGTCTCCCTTAATCGAATACTAATAAAGTGAACAGAAAAAACTGTGTAACTCTATTGACTTACTAGAGAGACATTTACCACCTTAATTATTTTGGCTCACAGAGTGACCTCTAAGTTTTAGCCAAATTGGCTCTAGTTATTCTAGAAGAATTTGAAAATTTGGAAAAATAAAGTGTGTGCATGAGATACTATGTGCATGAAAGGTAGTTTCAGTTTATTTTCCACTTAGTGATTAAACAGGAGTCTGCCTTAGCACATGCTTGGCATACCAGGCTGTGACACAGACACTGCCCCTTTCTTCTGGTCATCTGTCCTTTACATCCAAGAGAACCAAACTGATGAGATGTGTTGCACAGAATTCCAATGGGGTGAGGAGTTATTGGGCACTTAGTTTCCCTTATTTTTCTGAGATTTTTAAAATTGCATTTTTGCTGATTCTCCTTAACCCAACTATTCTGTCGTATGTTAACTAAAGAAAACTTAAATTTCTTTAACCTCTTCATCTTGCACATTTAATATCTCTGTTCAATAATTCATCTGAACTTGTCTGAAAGTTTCCAGGATTCTAAATCCTTTAGCGTTGTAGAAATTTGATATTGGGGCCAATTTTATGACAATATAATTGACAGCCTCGCTAAGGTTACTAAAACAAACAAATAAATGACTTTGTTTTGAAAATCTTGAATCAGAATGTTTGCTAAGGAATGGACCCAAACAAACCAGATTTGGGACTCAGTTTCCAGTTCTATAAGTTCTTACACTTGATTTCCTGAATACATGAGAGCTTGTATTAGAGTGGGAACAGTATTTCCCCATAACAGCTTTTATTTTATTTTAATTTTTAAATGAATTTAAAATTGAGTACCTTACACTGGAAAATAGTCTTTGAACTAAATAGGTGATTTTATACTATAGAATTACAATATTTTTTTAATCCAAGAGTATCACATTTATTCCTTTTATTTTACATAACATTCCTAAATTACAATAAAAGTTAATATTGCATTTATATTTATAATACAATTGTAAAACAAATCTCACATAAAGTAATTTGTCTGTTACCTTTGTGAATTTAAAACAACCAACAAAAGTAGCCTAATCTGGTTGCCCTGGTTGCAATTAAAATGCCTGCAAATCCCCACTAGACTTTCTCTTAATCAAAGTCATTCACTTTTTCCTAAACATCCCGGACCTCCTTCCAGACCACTATGAATGAGGTTAGCCATCTTAACATCGAACTCGATGACAATCCTTTTCCATAAATTCAGCTCTATATTGTCATGAGCTTTTATACTCACTCTTAAACCTATTCAGAGCAGCTTTGTAGCTTTATAATTGTTAAACACAGCTTTACTAGGTTGTACGTGCTAGGAACATACCTCACACAGATATTTCATATTAGAAAGCAATCAATAACTCAGACAATTAACTAAGTATTGCAGATAACCTTGAGATGTGCTGGCTTGTGTCACTTAACTACACCTTCTCATGAAGAATGGACCAACACTAACAAAGCAGTTTCTTTGAATGACCTTTTAAAAAAATCTTCTGAGAGGATAGGTACAAATTACTAGCTGCTTAACTTCCATCATGAAGACTGGCTATTACACTATTATAAACTGAAAATGCTTTATATTAGTATCCTAATATCACAGAGAGTTGAGGATTGTTCAAATAAACATAGTTTATTTTCCTAAATTCTGGTAGTTACAGTCCAGCTCCATGGATGATATAAATGCACTTTTTTACATCTTATATAAATTTGGGGATATTATTATAGTAATTTTGGTTTAAATTAATTACTACCTTTGCTCAAAGATTACAATCCCAGTCCCTTGCATTCATATTTATCTTCTTATTCTAAATAGAATCACTGCCCCAAGTGGTCCATTCCAATCCTGAACTTGATTATAAAAATAGATTTTGTAATTTCCTTGTTTTTAATAGCCAAGTAGTATTCTATAGTGTAAATGTACCACAGTTCTTTAATCTATTCTTCGACTGAGGGACATCTAGGATGTTTCCAGGTTCTGGCTATTACGAATAAGGCTGCTATGAACATGATTGAGCATATGTCCTTGATGTGTGGTGGAGCATCTTTTGGGAATATTCCAAGGAGTGGAATAGCTGGGTCTTGAGGAAGCCCTATTCCCAGTTTTCTGAGAAAGCACCAGAATGATTTCCAAGGTGGTTGGCTGTACAAGTTTCCATTCCCACCAGCAATGAAGGAGTGTTTCCCTTTCTCCACATGTACTGTCACCTGAGTTTTTGATCTTAGCCATTCTGATAGGTGTAAGATGTAATATTAGAGTCATTTCTATTTGAATTTCTCTGATGACTAAGGATGTTGAACATTTCTTTAAGTGTTTCCCAGCCATTCAATGCTCCTCTGTTGAGAATTCTCTGTTTAATTCTGAGTCCCATTTCTTAATTGGGCTGTTTGGTTTGGAGGTGTTTAAGTTATTGAGCTCTTTATATATTTTAGATATTAGCCCTTTGTGAGATGTAGGGTTGGTGAAGATCTTTTGTGAGTCTGTAGGCTGTTGCTTTGTTTTGTTGACAGTGTCTTCTGCCTTACAGAAGCTTCTCAGCCTCTTGAGGTCTCATTTATTAATTGTTGATGCAGGCAAAAGGATGGAACTTGTGTGCAGAACAGGGACTGACTCTGACATGAACTCTGGTGCCCCTATTTGACCACTTCCCTTTGGTGAGGAGGCCTGGTGGCACTCAGAGGAAGAGTAAGCAGGCTACCAGGATGAGATCTAATAGGCTGTGATCAGATGGTGGGGAAGGAGTTCCCTTTCTGTCACAGATTTAGGGGAGGGGAATAGGATGAAAGAGGGAGGGAGGGGAGAATGAGAAGATACAAATGAGGGGATAACAATTGAGATGTAATCTGAATAAATTACCTAAAGAAAAAATAGATTTTGTAAGAAATGAAATCCTTTGTTGTGAATTATACAAGCACAGATACCTAAGTAACAAATCACTGTTGTGAATACAATCTCATATAAGAAAGTGATAAATTTGATGATATGCTGGGTCAAATGAAATGAATGGTTTTTGAAGCCTATTTCTTTCCCTAGACATTGAAGCTTAGCACCTTTTATAATCCTATCTGTGATGTAACAATCTGAATAATAGTCTTCTCTGTGCCCTTTGCTTGCCTTCTCTGAAAACACCGAGGACCTTGAAAGGTATGTAGGTGTCTGAAGAAGGCAAATGAGAGATTGTGCTATAACAATTCACATGTGGAGGGCATTAGCTCATTTTCAAATTCGGATGTTATTACATGTGTTTTCCCATTTTTATGTTTGCATTTAAATGTGTTACACATATAGTGGCAGATCTACCATCTGAGAACTAGTGCTCGAAGCAGATTCAATTATGGTATTCAAGCTGTGACCTCTTTCTGTTCATCTCCATCCCTTTCTGTGCTACTCAGCATCTTCATCTCCAGCCCTTTCTATGCTACCACAGATCTTCACCTGTGTCTCTTCCTGTGTTACCACAAATCTTCATCTCCATCCTGTCTGTGCTACCCTGGTCTTCGTCTCCATCCTCTCTGTGCTATACCACGTCAAATAAGAAACAACACATCCATGTGATTCTGTAAATGATTTTCTCCATAATTAAAAAAAAAACAATTGAAAATAGTGATTCTCACATTTTTCTTAGAATTTAATTAAATGTTTTAAATATTGAAAAATGTGTTGTGTTTAAATATACTCCCCAATGGCATTGGTCAACAATCTGTATCTCCTAGTGGAAATGAAGGTGAAGAATTCTCTCTTCCATCCAGTTTTTACCCAGCTCTCTCTCTCTCTTCTTTACTCTCTTTATTTTCATCATTTCTTACTGTGTTTCAGGTAGGTTCCCTATATTTCAGCATTTGTCTCAGCACAATTGATTTTACATAGAAGGCATGACCGAGAACGTGTTCAGGAGGCGGCATACCACATGGAGAGTGAAGCACAGAGTCAGCTGCACTGGCAGCATGGCTACTCCATTGTGTAAGAACCGCTTCCTGTCTATCTTCTCCTTTCTCCTAGGATCGTTTGTCTTTACCTTCCCCCAGGGAGAATGCTATGTACATTTATTTACACGTGTTTCTTCACACACAACCCTCTTTTACTTAAGTTATTAAAAATAAAACTCATTCTTTTGTTGTTGTTGTTGTTGTTTTGTTTTTTAATACAGGGTTTCTCTGTGTAGCCTTGGTTGTCCTGAACTCACTTTGTAGACCAGGCTGGCCTCGAACTCACAGAGATCCGCTTGCCTCTGCCTCCCAGGTGCTGGGATTAAAGGCATATGCCACCACCACCTGCTCCCAGGTGCTGGGATTAAAGGCATATGCCACCACTGCCAGGCTATAAAACTCAGTCTTAATAAATGGAGACTTAAAATTAAGAGTCACCATGGAATTCATTACCATTCAGATAAAGTCACCACATTTCCTAGGTATAGCAAAGTCTTTAAAAAATGTTTTTATTTCACCCTGTGTGTATGATTATATTTTTTTGCATATATCTGTACATATATTAGGAGGCCAAAAGATAGTATCAGATCCCCTAAAGTTACAGGCAGTGGTGCAGTACCTTGTGAGGCTTGGGAATTGAACCCAGGTCCAAGGAAAGAGTGGCCAGTGACAAAGAGTCATCTCTCCAACCTCTGGTATGAAGAAGTCTTTCTGCAGAGGACAGGGGTGAGGTCATACCAACTTCATGCTTCAGTAAATATTACGTAGTTTTTCTTTGAAGACTCTATACATCCTGTGAAATTTCATTTTTACAAATGAAAAATCTGCTTTTTATAACACATTTACTATAATTACTCATACATCCAGATTAATATACATTTAGCCTTTATGGGTCACATATTTCTTTGTTGAATTTTCTTTCATTCCAGTGTTATCTATGAACTTTAATAAAATTAAACTGGAATAAAAAATACTGTCCTGATCAGGAGGCCCGTGGTGTCTTTTACATATGCATGGAATTGAAAGTTTTCATGTTAAGAAATGTAAAGAGCAAAGACTAAAAACAGCATTGTGAGAAACCCTTGTGGCTACCCACTAAAGTATAACTGGTAACTTAAAGAATCTGGATTTATTATTTCTGGCATATTGGCTATAAATATTCATAATGATTGTATGTGCTGCATATGTTTAATAATTTATGCTTATAAAAAGTAGCTGCTGTGGAATATGCTCATCTCTAATCCCCGTCCCCAGATGTGGAGACAGGAGCAAAGGTCAAGGTGGTCTTTGGCTACATAGCTAATTAGAAGTAGCCTGAGCTATATGGGGCTCTGTGTATGTGTGTGTGTGTGTGTGTGTGTGTGTGTGTGTGTGTGTGTGCACATGTGTAGAGAGAGGGCAGAGAGAGAGAGAGAGAGACAGAGAGAGACAGAGAGAGAGAGAAGAGCAAGAACATTTAGGTTCGGTCCTCAAAATTACTAAAAAGCTAGTAACTTTTAAAATAAAGAAATGCCATCGAGAGAAAAGGACAACTCATAATACTAACAGATAAGAAACAGGAAGACAAATGATACCAAAACTGAATAAAATGTGAACATTTCTAACAGCTGCACAAAATATAAGAAAATAATAACATTTGCCACTTTCCTTTTATGTACCCAAAGTGGCACACATTGATCCATTGTCTTTCTTTTTATTATTTTCAAATCTCAAGAGTAAAACATATATTGAGTGTTTTCTACACAAAGAATCACGTGTGATCTTTACATATTGGCCAAGAAGACTCCCTTGGGTAAAATACATATTAGCATGGCTCAGAGTAGATATTCTGCTTGCAATTTGTTTATACTATCTTAGAGTTTGCAAGTGAAAGGAGGAAAATCACTTTTTAATAATTTAAAAGTTACCAAAAAAACAATCTACAAGTGAGGAGTCAGTGGTTTCCCTTGAGGGCCCTGAGCTGGGTAAATCACTGCTGCCATGTGTCATGTGAGTGGAGCAGAGCAGAGCTCAGCTTGGCCCTGATTTCTGGGTCAGAAACAGGATGCCTCAGGCCTACTGAGGTTGGATCAGCCTCTACTCAGTGGGAGGTTTGGGCTGGGGGAGGGGAAGGTCATTGTGTTCTGGAATATTCCTGCACTGTTAAATTTTATAGGTGGATATCTGCCTTAAGATCTCATGTTAGTGACGGAAACTTTGCTTCCTAAGAATGCCGTTCACCTTGACATTATTCTAGAAGACACCTTGAATCCAGGAGTTAATTAGCAAGTAGCACAGTGATCCCGCTGTCCTGGCTCAGGACTTGTTCCCCTGTCCTTCCAGGTCCCATTTCATTTTGCAAAATATAAAGGAGCAAAGTTTTCTGTTGTTATAATCCTCAAAAATATATAAATGAACCATAAACATTGTAAAATTAACTCAGGTGTCACTGATAACAATGGAGACCCATCTTAAAGAACACAATTCACTTTATTTATTAAAAATGAATCAGAGTGGGTATCACTGAGTACCTGGGCACATTTGTCCAAGCAGAGAGTCTACGTTAATTCCAGCTGTGGCTACCATCTTCCACCTGAAAGGCATTTCTTCGCCCTGTGGTTATTTTGAGCTGATCATTTTCTAGATCTTAGTGAGGAAAAGAAAATGAGCCACATGACAAACTCTTTAGTGAGTTTCGGCAACATCATTCTTACCTGAATCCAAACTCCACTCTGTTTCCCATCCCCTTAACACGAACAACCTCTCCTCAAGCATGTCCATCAGGCGTGTCTGGGTCCCTTTGAGAACTTGCTCTACAGAGTACTCTGTACATCCTCCATGTTGGCAAATCCTCACCTTTCCCACTGCTTAATCATTCTCATATCCATAACAGTGCATTAAGGTTTTTAAACTCACAAAAGGGGGCTTCTCTTTAAACCCACAGATACCACTTTTTACTGTTGCCCCTAAGTTATATTCCTATATGTAATTGTCCACATTTCTCAATTCTCTTATAATAATGAAAGAGTTTATCCTTATCCTCCTCATCCTCAGCTTCTTCTTCCTCCTCCTATCCATTCTCTTCTTCCTCCTTCTCTTTCTTCTCTTCCTCCTGCTTCTCCCCAGGCTGGCCTTTAACAGTATATCCCCTAGCTTCAGCTTCAGGCTTGATTGTATTTCAGGTGTATATAACCCACATAATACTCTTTTTATCCCATGAAAGGAAATATTGTGTGCCCTACTTATAACTGAATGCTATGCCTATTTCCTACTTGGTATCTGGTTTCCTCTGTCATGACTCATCCTCCAGCTTAGGGCCATGAGCTGCACAGTAGACCCCAAACACTCCTTCTTGCTGTAACTCTTCAATGCACTGACAGAGAGATCTTTATAGGTTTTCCGAGTAGGATTCATTGTGCAGACACTTCCATTCCCCTCAGCACAGACCAGTGCTTCAAGATCTTTTGGGAAGGACTCTAAGATGGCAGTGCCTAGTGCATATAGTATCTGAGAAGCAGGAGATCAGAGACTGTGTACCAAGCTGAGTGACCTGACTGCTGACTGACTCCAAAACACCAAAATCTGATTTTCCCCGATGAGAGGAGGCATCCCTGGAGCTAGGACACACAGTTCCAGTCCCCTGGTGGACCACTGCCAAGCCCAAGAGACACACATTGTCTTAGGCTCCCAGCACCTGGTGCATTTCACCTACTGGAATGATTCCCAAGTTCCAGAAACAAACAGTTCCAGCATCTAGACAGACCCGAGACTCCATGCATGTAACCCGAGACAGCTCATTGATAAGGGGGACTTGGTCCCAGCCTCTGATCCATAGTTCTACCTGGGGATATTAGCCAGATAATAGGAGCATACAATGTCCCTTTCTAAGATTGTGTTGCCCAGCTGAGACTGAGTACCAGGAGCGAAGTGACTGCAGAGCAAGCAAGCTGCAGCACTGCTGATTCCAAATGCCAGGGACACCAGATGCCTAAAGGGCAGCATAAGAACACAATAGACAAAAACCAGAGCAATATGGCACCACTAGGATGAAGTGTCCTAATACAGCAAGCTCTGGGAATCCTAACACAACTGAAAGACAGGAAAACAACCTTAAATCTATGCTTATGAAGATAGTAGAGGTCTTTAAAGAGGAAATGAATAAATGCCTCAAAGAAATATAGGAAAATACAATCAAATAAATAGAGGCCTTTATAGAGGAAATGAATAAATATTTAAAGAAATATAGGATCTTACAATCATACAGGCGAAGGAAAAGAATAAAATGATTCGGACCCAAAAATGGAAATAGAATCAATAAAGAAAACACAAACTGAAGAAATCTTAGAGATGGAAAACTTAGGGAAGAGAACAGAACTACTCTTCAAAGTATTCTACAAAATAGAAACAGAAGGAACATTGCCAAACTCATTCTATGAGGCCACAGCCACCCTGATACCTAAAATACACAAAGACCCAACAAAGAAAGAGAATTTCAGACCAATTTCCCTTATGAACTTTGATGCAAAAATACTCAACAAGATATTTTCAAACTGAATCCAAGAACATATCAAAGATATAATCCACCTCGATTAAGTAGGATTCATCCCAGGCATGCAGGGGTGGTTCAATATATGAAGATCCATCAACATAATCCACCATATAAAAAAACTGAAAGAAAAAAACCCACAAGCATCTCATTAGATGCTGAAAAATTGTTTGACAAAATCCAAGACCCCATATTGTTAGAAGTCTTGGAAAGCAGCTATGAACATGGTTGAGCATATGTCCCTGTTGTGTGGTAGGACATTTTCTGGGTATATTCCAAAGAGTGGGATAGCTGGGTCTTGAGGAAGCCCTGTTCCCATTTTTCTGAGAAAGCGTCAGATAGATTTCCAAAGTGGTTGTACTAGTTTGCATTTCCACCAGCGATGAAGGAGTGTTCCTCTCTCTCCACATCCTCTCCAACATGTGGTGTCATTTGAGTTTTTGATCTTAGCCATTCTGATGGGTGTAAGATGGAATCTCAGTGTCGTTTTGATTTGCATTTCTCTGATGACTAACAAGGACAAGCATTTCTGTTGAGAATTGTCTGTTAAGTTCCAAGCCCCATTTCACAATTGGGTTGTTAGGTTTTGTGGTGTTTAATTTCTTGAGTTCTTTATACATTTGGGATATTAAACCTTTGTCAGATGAAGGGTTGGTGAAGATCTTTTCCTAGTCTGTAGGCTGTGACTTTGTTCTACTGACAGTGTGGAAACAGCCTAAGTGTCCCTCAGTAGAAGAATGGACTAAGAAACTGTGGTACATTTACACTATGGAATACTACTCAACTATTAAAAACAAGGAATTCCTGAAATTTGTGGACAAATGGATTGATCTAGAAATTATCATAATGAGTGAGTTCACCCAGAAGCAAAAAGAGACAAACAGTATATACTCACTTATATCAAAACACTAGTCCAAGGGATATGTACTATGAAAAACTTTACTTACCAAGAAAGTGGGTCAGAGGAAAGGACATCCTATTGAGACTTTAGGCGAGAGTAGCATGGAAGAATGGGGAAATAGTAGGATCCACAGGGTCCTGGAAACCTACAAGAAGAACTTTATGACAGGCAGATTTGGGTCCTGGGGTCTTCCTCAAACTAAGGCACCAGCCAAAGAGAATATAGGCAGTAAACTTCGAACCCCTACCAAGACCTAGCTGACGAACATGATATTCTCCACCATTGAGTGGAGAGTGAGATCTGACTCTTACCTGAACTCTGGTGCCCCTTTTCTGACCACGTCCCCTGGATGGGGAGGCCTGGCGGCACTCAGAGGAAGGATATCAATTTACCAATAAGAGACTTGATATTCTAAGAGCATATATAGGGGGAGGAGGTCTCCCTCAATCACAGACATAGGGGAGGGGAGAAGGGGGGAAGTGGGAGGGAGGGAGGAATGGGAGGAAACAGGGGAAGGGCTAAAATCGAGATTGTAATATGAATAAATTAATAAAAAAAAAGAAGTCTTGGAAAGATCAGGGACACAAGGCACATACCTAACAACAATAGAGGCTATATACAGCAAGTCTATACCAAACATCAAATTAAATAGATTGAAACTTAATGCAATCCCATAGAAATTAGGGACAAAACAAGTCCCCACTCTTAACAAATTTTTAAATATAGTATACTCAGAGCAATAAGACAATTAAAGGAGATCAAATGGGATACAAATTGGAAAGAAAGAAGCCTGGCCTACCACTTCCTGTCCTTCTTAGGTGCTGGTCTAACTGGCCATCTCCTTGTACAAAAATGCAAGTAGATTTATATTTATCACCCTGCACAAAGCTCAATCCTAAGTGGATAAAAGAACTCAACATAACACCAGACAAAATTAAGATATTAGAGGACAGAAAGAGGATCAGCCTTGAACTCACTGGTACAGAAGACAACTTGCTGAACAGAATAGCAACAGCTCAGACTTACAATTAATAAATGGGACTTCTGGAAACTGAAAGGCTTCTGTAAGGCAAAGGACACTGTCAATAGAACAAAATGGCAACCTAAAGAATAGGAAGAAAGCTTTACCAGCCCTACATCTGACAAAGGGGTAATATCCAAATTATATAAAGAATTCAAGAAATAAAATACCAACAATACAAATAATCTAACTAAAAAATGGGATACAGGGCTAAACAGAATTTTCAAAAGAGGAATCTGGAATGGCCTTGAAAAACTTAAAGAAATGCTCAAAGTCCTTAGTAATCAGGGAAATGCAAATTAAAAGGACTCTGAGATTCTACCTTACACCCATCAGAATGGCTAACTCAAATGACAACACATGCTGGTGAGGATGTGGAGCAATGGGAACACTCCTCCATTGCTTGTGGCAGCGCAAACTTGTACAACCACTTTGGAAATCAATCTCAAGACCTCAAGACCCAGCTATGCCACTCCAGGGCATATACATGAAAGATATTCCACCATATAGCAATGACACTTGCTCAATTATGTTCATAGAAGCTTCATGTAATAGCCAGAATCCAGAAACAACCTAGATGTCCTTCAGCTGAAGAATAGATTTTTCAAAATGGTGGTACATTTACACAACAAAATAAAACTCAGCTATTAAAAACAAGGACATTATAAAATTTGCAAGCAAGTGGATGGAACTAGAAAAGATCATCCCAAGTGAGGTAATCCAGACCCAGAAAACAACACATCGTATGTTCTCACTTACAAGTGGATTTTAGCCATATACTACAGGATAATCATACTATAATTCAAAGAAGATAAATAAAAAGGGAGACCCAAGGGAGGATGATTAAATCTCACTCAGAAGGAGGAACAGGATAGACAACAGAAGTAGTTGAAGAAATGGAACAAGGAATAGAGGGAGAACAGAGAAAAATGAGAGTGGAGATCAGACTTGGGGAGAGTGGAGTGGAAGGACAGAGGTCCTTCAAAGAGAAGAGAAAGTGTACGTGGGGGCATCTCTGTGACAAGCTAGAGACCTAAGACAGGGTAGGCTTTTGGGAGACTATCCAAGTGACTCTAGCTGAGACTCCTAGTAGCACGGGGTATGGAGACTGAAAAGGCCACTTTCTAACTAGACAGGACTCCTAGTGGAAGGAGGGGAACACCAACACACCCACAAAAACATGGACCTAAAACTTACCCTGGCTACAAGACATGCATAGATAAAGATAGAGCAGAGATTGAAGTAGTGTCCAACCAATGTCTTGTCCAAATCAATACCCACTGCATGGGAGAGATACAACCCATGACACCATCCTTTGCTTTGCTTGCAGACAGGAATCAAGCAGAATTGTCTTCCACCCAACAGTGAATCAAAACATATGCTGAGACTCACAGCCAACCAACCAAGGACATTGCAGGGACTGGACCTAGCCCCTCTATACAGATGTAGCTAATAATAAGCTCTGGATCCATGTGAGCCCCCTGGGAATGGGAGTGGGGACTCTCTCTGACATGGACTCTCTTGCCAGCTTTTCAATTACTTCCCCTTATCAGGACTGCCTTGCCAGGCCACAAGGGAAGAGAACACACTTAAAAAGATAGAGCAGAGATTGCATAAATGTTCAACCAATTCCTGGTTCAACCTGAGACCTACTCCGTGGGACAGAGCCAATCCCTGACAACTATTAAAGATACTCTGATATGCTTGTAGACAAGAGCCTAGCATTTCTGTCCTCTGAAAGGCTCCACCAAGCAGCAGATTAAAAGAGATGCTGAGACTTACAGACAAGCATTAGGCAGAGCCCAGGGAGCCTTGTGGAGTGGGGGGGATGAATAGAAGGACCTGGAAGGGACAAGAGCTCCACAAGAAGATCAACAGAGACAAATAACCAGGGTCAAGAGGGGCTTGCAGAGGGCCATGCATGGACTAGACCTAGGCCCACAGATGTAGCCAATGGGCAACTCAGTCTTCATGTGAGTCCCCCAGTAAGGGGAATGGGATTGTCTCTGACATGGAGTCTGATGCCTGCCTTTTGATCACTTCCCCCTGGCTGGGCTGCCTCACTAGGCAACAGGGGAAGAATATGTGCTCAGTCCTGATGCAACTTAATGAGCTGGGATGGGTTGGTTGGGGAGGGTCTCTTTTTCCTGAGGAGTAGGGGAGGAGGAAAAGGGGGAAAAGGGGGGTAAGTTGGGCCTGGGAGGAGAGGAGGGAGGGTACTCTAATTGGGATATAAAGTGAGTAAACAGATATTTAATTATAAAAATGTCCTTTCAGATGGTCTGCATGATCAATACCTCATCTCCTTTCCCACTCAGAGACAGCAGAGTCAGGCATTAGCAATGGTCTCTCTATCTGTGCTATTAAATATCCTGCAGCACTTAATATAAACTATACTTTATAGACCTACTTCCTATAAATGTTATACTAATATATATGCATATAAACATCTGTGGCTTCTAAAGGATGCTTCTGTTTTTATAGGATATGTCTAATGTATCCTATAGAGGGTTATATGTACTAAAATAGTCATAGAGAAGAGCATATCTAATACTATGGAAATAAAAGCATTATTTATTATATATATTAACAAAGTAGGAGTTTATAGTCACCAGAAAAAGTTCATTCACAATAATATGGCAAATGTCTACAACAAACGCTTTAGTGAAAAAAAAATATAGTTGCATGGTGTTCCATATAGATACAAATCAAATATTATTACAACAAAAGCCCAAAGCTACAACATCATATTATGTAGAAGAAACTGGAAGAATATAGGCCACATTTTAGTGAATTACTTTTTTGCATGTGATTTAGAAAGTTTTCTAATATTTCTGGTGGATGGTATATGTTAAAAATGAGATTGTGGTAGGTGTATTTAGCTAAATTAGCTTGAGTTGTGACTTGATATAACCTATAACTGCACTCTCAGTGAGCATCCTTTGATGCAAAGTTATGCCAATAATGTTTTTCTCTTTTCATATAAATACTGTTTTAAAGACATAATGAAAATCAATGACTTTTAAATTTACTTTCTTATGTCCTCTTTTTTGTCATATATCTCATTTAACATGTACTTTCACTGAATGACATTTCGAAGGATGCAGTATTCTACATATTTATTAAGGAGCATGTATAGAGAAGTCTGCGGCCCATTCTCTTGCCTCATTAACTAGCTTTTGCTGTGCCTTTACAGTGGAATTAAACCAATGACCTCAGATTTGCAACATCGCATTCCCATGCAGACTTGGTGATTTCCACCCCCCCTCCCATGAAATGAAATATTGAGTGCTCTGAAGAGAATTAATTTCAAACATTTGCAGTCTTACTAAATAAGCATTCTACTTTTAGTTTTAAATATTGTATGTATTTGTCTTCATGTTTTTGGTTTCTTGGTAACCCAACTTGCTTTGGTTTCTCTACTTGGCTTCCAGCTGCCTTCATTTTTCTTTTCAATCATTTTTCTGCCGAATTGTGTCTTAGGAGATACTTTTCAGGTTCTCCAACAAAGGAATATATGCCTGTGATGCTCCAAATCAGTGGTTTGCACTATATCTTTTTACACACTGTTTTTCAGTCTCATTTGATATTTTGCAAAATGTTTCATTTTTAGAGTTTTTTTTTTAAAGCTCTATGTGATGGAAAACAAATAGTTTATTGGTAAGTGGGTTGAGAAGGCAAACATTTTATTTTTACAATGGGTCAACATCAGTTTTTATGAGTTTCTTTAGTAAAATACAACCTAGGAAAATAAAAGGCAAAATTATTTTGAAGGAAATGACATCATCTGTGCTTCAAAACAGGAGCCATTATTTGGAGCTCAGGCCTTTTCTTTCGGGCTATCCTCTTTTCTTTTCACCAGCCTTTTCTTCATGTGTTTGCACACACCACAGTCGCTACCCCGTCGTTACCTTTTTCTGTGGGGAAACTTTTGGAACACAGAGACACACACTGCACTCTCACTCCACAACTGCAAGGAGGAAAATGTGGTTTGGAAGTGGGAGTGTGCAACTCACTGAGGAACGTGGTTACATTGCTGCGGAACGAGACACTGGCATCTCATGGTGCCTCGCACCCAGTTCCAGCATGCCGCTAGACTGTGCGTGCTACCACATATACTCAGTGCAGCAGGCTGAACACAGGTTCACAGAGTAACAAAATGGAGTCAGGTAGCTCTGTAGTATGTAGTCAGTTGTAGCCACTAATGGATATTTTTAAAACTCTAATGTAATTTTTTTTTAGAGTAAGAGGTTTATTGGGGGGGAAGGGGGAGAGCAAAATGTTGTCCCAGAGTGGAGACATGGGTGGGGGGAGGCAGAGCAAGGAACAGAGATTGAACAAGACAGGAATGAGAGAATAGGAGAAAGAGAACAAACAAGAGAGATAGGGTGTGTGAGTGTGTCTGTGTGTGTCTGTGTGTCTGTGTTTGTGTGTGGTGTCTGTGTATGTGGTGTGTATGTATAGTGTGTGTGTGTGTGTGTGTGTGTGTGTGGTGTGTGTGTGTGTGTGTGTGTGTGTGTGTGTGTGTGTGAGAGAGAGAGAGAGAGAGAGAGAGAGAGAGAGAGAGAGAGAGAGAGAGAGATTTAAGTAAAAATGGTCATTTGTATTTAAACTGCAGTGTTGGAGGTGTGTATTAAGCCTTTTAAGGAAACAGAAGCCAATGCACTTCAGTGGAAAGAAAGCAAGAAAAAGCAAGCAAGCAGGAAGGAAGAAAGGAAGGAAAGGAGGGAAGAAATAAAGAGAAAATAATAATTTCATCTCAAAGATTCTTTTAGGTGTTTAGAAATTACCAGTAAAGGCAAGGAGTTGGACTTTGAACACCCTGTCTAACTGTACTGTGCTCAGAGATGCCAAGTTGTAGATACCAACTGTCACTCTGATATTTTATTTAAAAAAAAATGCTGAAGTACAAGGAAAGTTAAATGGTACTTGGGAAGGCAGTGTCTCCTGCAGATTTTTGGACTGAATTTAGATCACTGAGTGAGTTAGGTATATGGGGAGCACCCTGTTGTTGTCCTTCCCCGAGTCTCATTCATTGCTTCCCTTCTTTCATTTGCTCAGGATGTTAAATGATAGAGTCAGATACTGGCATTGCAGGACCTCAATTTAGATCACCTAGGAGCTGTGTCATGTGTGGCTTACTTGAATGTGGGTGGTCTGAGGGGTCGTTTGACCTCCTCAGAGGCCAGCAAAGGAAAACAGCATCTGAGCCCTTTATCCTGGTCCTGCTTACACAACTGCATCGTGAGCTGCAGGTTTCCTGCACTCTGGTATGGGCCATTTCTCCCCTGTCTTGCCACCACACTCCTGGCTCTTTCCTAAGAAGTAGTTCTCTGTAACATGTAGCAATAGGGCTAATGTGACACTCATAGAATCTGAGTGTCAGCAATAACCACTCACACCGTTGATATAGTGAAGGTCAGCTCTACCTCATACGCAGGTTAGTGTTTGTGGTTCAACAACAGCGATAGTGTAGAGTTGAGGAAGGTGATGTGGATTTTATAACCCCAGAAGAAGTAATTGTTTTTAAACCTGTTACCACTGGCTGGATATTAACTCTGTATTTCTATTGATTATCGGAGTTATGGAACTTTTGAATCTTATCCTGTACTCAAATCATTTTGGAGGCTGTCTTCTGGCTTTAAAGCAGTAGGCTGTGAATAACTTGCCATATCACAGAGGGACATTAGCATAATTTTTATAATATATTATAATAGTATTTCATTTTGATGTGAATAAAGTCCAAAAAGAAATCACCAAGGCTTTCTTGTCTGGCCCAATAACCATGTTTTATGTAATCAGAGTTTATGCTGAGGATGTACCTAAAAAAAATCACTTCATTTTAAAATCCTAAATTTGACAGTTCATGGTCCAGACCAGTTTTAAAGAAACAAATCATTCTTTAATGAAAGTAAGGTGTATGCTAGTTAGAATATAGTTTAAAATATTGATAATGCTAGCAATGATGACTCATTCTTAAATATTTGGAAAATGTTCATACTCATGGCTTTCAATGAACGAAGAGTTGAATAAGTACAGGTCTAAGGGAAGGGAGAAAGGAGATCAGGACTATGTGGGAGACTGTGCTCCAAGGAACTGTATACTTACATGAGGATGTCTTTGTGAAAGTCAGGGTTATGACAGTGAATATACAGCGATTAATAAATAGCTGAATTACAAATGTGCATCTTACTGATTTATTCCTCATTTGTTAACCAACCACTAAATTGGTGAATTTCAAGGTTTTGACCACCATAGCATTGTTGAGGGAGCCATAGTCTTGTGAGAGTGAATGTAAAAAGGGTGGACTAAATTCCACTTTCTACTTGGCTTTGACCCATCCTCCTGACATGAAGAAAGCCCTTCTCCGTCTTTCTATCGTCTATCTCTTTCACTAATTTTATGCTCACTTTTGTTGTTAGGGACAAATGATTTATGTCCCTCATTCTGGCCACATCCTGCACCGTCTCTCTAGGCACAGTGGCAGAGTGCAAGGTTTGACCTACAGCTTGGCAAAGAGCTGTGCCCCTAATGCAAGGACCCTAGAGACTGCCCTCTTTCTTCTGTTTCTCACAAGGGACCTTCTTATCCAGTGTCTTTCTTCCTCCATAAATCCTAACATGCTGGCACAGGGCTGCACAAACAAAGAATCTTAAAGGACCAGAAAAACTCTTTGTACTTCAGACCTGAGGGTTTGCTGCAACCTCCAGGGCCCCTACTTTGGCTCTCTGAGACAGTGGCACTCAGAACTCTCCTGACTGAACTCTCCTGAAGGCCGGATCTCAGCTTCCTTTCTATTGAGCCTGAGATATCCATAAGTTTATCTAACAGTTGTGGAAAATCTCCCATACATAGTAAGGATTTTAAAACACAACAGCGGGAAGTGGCTTTCAGAGATACACAGGAAGCAAACCCCAGTATCCTCAGGACCCTAGTGATGCCATGCATGTAAGGATCAAGGAGGGATTGGAGATTGAGCTCAGTGGTAGAGTGCTTGCCTAGCAAGTGCAAGGCCCTGGGTTTGGTCCTCAGCTCTGAAAAAAAGAGAAAGAGTAAAGGACCAAAGATATTCAGTTGAAGGAGAGATAAACATGTTTTCGTTTAGATCCCCAGTGTGAGATGAGGAACAGACTTGTGAGAGAGTGGTGATGTTTATCTCCTTAGAAGTCAAACCACTTTGTCAGGGAGCTTGGCTGTTACCAGCTGAACAGCATCCTTGAACAAATTCTGAGAGGAGATATAAGTGTGAGGCAAAAACAGGAGGTATGGTCTTTGGAGACTTGGGACTGAGTGGCTGTTCATCGCTGGCTTTGGAGATGCTCCTCAAGAGAACCGCTCCAGTGAAGGCTTCGGGGCTCTGGGCTTTGGCTGCTTCTCTGGGCTCCGGCTGAGGCTCTGGGCTCCAGCTGAGGCTCTGGGCTCCAGTTGCTCCAGGTTCCAGCAGAAGAAATCTTGCTGATGGCTCCAAGAGAGTCGTTCCTGGGAACTGATACCCAGAAGGTTTCATTTTTGTGTTCTTTAGTCCTCTTTTACTTAGGTACTTAGGTCGATGCTAGTCGGGTTATGAAGGAGGTACACTTGTATGATAATTTCATAATGAAATATAATTGTTAAGAAAATTGAGCCTACATTTGGTCACACAGCAACTCCCCACAATTTTTATGGTTTACAACTAACTAACTAATTCTTGAAGTTAGATGTTTGTTCACAGGGAAAACAATCATCCTTTGTATAGCAGACACCAATTCGCTCAGTCAGTCCCCATTTGTCTGTCCAGAGCTTCCTTAGACAACCTTTAGTGCTCCCATCATAAGTGATAAATATTAGGATTTGCAAACACACTGCAGAATTTCAAAACCTCAGCCAATATCTAGGCTGTGGCACAACCATGCAACAATTAAAATCAAGCTTTGGGCTGTTAAGCACCTGCCACTGCCTACAAAGGTGTCTTTGCTACAACGGAACCAACATTACACATCGTAGGTAGCATTAGAGCTGTTTCAGTGGCACAAACAGCACATTACTGCTGTGGGCTTCAGCTAAAGCGGAAAGAAACAAGATTGATGGTTCAAGGGCAGAGGAATGAAGCAGGAAGGGGAAACCAGATTCAAAGTCATCTTTGTTGCTGAGAGACCTTCAGCACCAACAAATGCTATGCTGATCTCGTTCCTGAGGAGGCTAAAGCCAGACTGTCCCAGGGGGATGATTCTTGGAAAATGGAAAGCCACTTGCGTATGTGCTCCTGGAGCCTGAATGATTAAGTCTTCCCTCCGAGATAGGATATGAAATGGCTGCACAGGCAAGAGCATGTGGTGCAGACTCAATGAAGACGTCGGCTCCTCTGATAACACAGGGAGGTGGGCAGGCTTCTATGGGAAGCCAGCCAGTGAATGAGGGGTGTGCTCACAGGAAGTGCCTCAAGATGAGAGCGTGCATTAACCGTGTTCCATCTCTATTGCTCTGTATTCTGCAGTGCCCCAAGACTGAGGAAAATGAAGCCGTTATCTTACACCACCAAGCTGCTAATCTAATTTTCCTGAGGATAATGAGACACAGATTCTTCCTAGATCTCAACATTTCTTGTTTCTAAACTTTTGTATCTCACAGTTGATTCCATTGTGAGGTTTATTATCTCCAAATGAAAATTACTCATAACTTCTACATTAAAGGACGGGTTGAATGTTGACTTTGGTAAGGGACCCCAGGGATTTTATTTAGTGTAACAAAGTGACACCATTTTCAGCTTAGTCTGCTCAAACACTGTGTCTTCCATATCTCATGGGCTTGCAGTTTCTTGGGCCCCAATTTCCCTGAGGCCACCATGTGTTTTGGATACTAGAATTAGACTGAAAGGAATGTTGTTTTTCTCTCCTTCCCAAGTAAGAATGGTACCCACGCCTGACCAATTAGCACCAGAGTGGTAAACCAGTACTTCAGAACCCATCTTCATTTCCTCTGAGGAAGGAAGTTCTCTGTGCCTCTGTAACCTTTTGATCAGGGTCAGTGCAAGTGGACTAGGATTGGAGGCTAGGAATTAATCACTACTTAGTTCAATGTGAAGAACCTGTGGACGATGGAGAATGCGCCGCTTTTCTAAAGAGTCAGACTCAGAATACATTTGACACGTTTTCACTAACTACGCACAGAAAGTACAGGATTATATAGAGATAAAATATCTTACGGCTTGTTTTAGGAAAATGCAACCATATATCTTAGTAGCTGTGAAAACGTATTACGTCATTAATCTTAGGAAAGTTCCTATTCATGACAAAACCCCATCGACTATTCCTGGGAGTTCCCAAATGCCACACGAGTTAAAGAGAAAGTCCCTTCTACAAATTAAAGCCAGTCTACAAGTCACTGCTCTCACTTAAGACCACACTAGGAGCACTTTCTGTGGCTCAGCAGAACCTTTTGGCTTTCTGCAGTGAGCACTGCTCCCCCTTGGTGTTGTTGAGACCTCCCAGATGGCATAAGCCTGGCCATGGCCATGATGTGCTAAGGGAGGGAGGGCAGCTTCTCCCCTGCCATGCAGGGTTAATGCTTTTGACAGGTCACCCATGAGCTGCCTTAATCCAAGGCTCTAAAACAGAGAAGGATTTTGAGCATTGTGATCTTTGGAAATTCAATTTTCTGCTATTTTCCAGCAATAAAGATGTAGCTACCGAATGAAGCTTAATTGAACCTAACTTACTCTTTCCTAAGATGGCCTCCACGATTCTCTGACCACTTCCTCTGCGCCATTTGATTTGCATGCACTAGGGTGTTCAAAAGCAACTCTTCAGCTATCCTATCAAAGGACTTAATTTCAATTCAAATTTTCAGTCTACATTTAGACTACATTTTTCCTTATTGAAAAATATAGAATATTGTCATGATAAAAAGAAATTTCAGGATAGGAGTGAATATGTACAAATGAATTTTCTTACCTATTCAAAGAATTCATAAATCTATTTCCAGTGTAAGGAAAAAAAAAAAAAAACGTTCTTTTAAATTTTGGCCATATTGAGAAAAAAAAAAGTCCATGAAATGTTACCCTTTACAAAAACCTCTATGCTTGTTGGGTTGGAATTCAACCTGATTTTGGATTGAGACACTTAGGAAATTAGTAAAGCATGTGTCTATGTCTGCCTGCACAGTGTTTCCAGAGATGGCATGTCTCAAAGCAGCCGAAGAGGGAAGACCTACTGCAGACGTGGGCAGCCTGACCTGCTCTCTTCCATAGAGTCCATGGCTGTGGGCAAAAGCCCTGAGACAGGCGATCCCAGCTGCTTCCCTGAGGGGAGCCTCACTTTACTTGAGTTCCAGTTTTTCACTCTCGGACTAAAAGGTTGGTTTCTCTTGTTCTGAGGCCCTCATCACAAAGATACACAGGGAGGCAAAAGAGGGAAGCTTGTTGATGAGATCGCTCGTCAGAAACGGAGGCAACACAGGGGCCTGAAATAGACAGAAAAGGATCTTCCCATAGTCCCTTGTAGGAAGCAGAGCCTCCACTGCCCCCAAACCCCGACCCCACACTGTGACTTCTGAATGTGCCTTAAGCATTGAAAGTGCTTTCAGTTAGAATTTGCTGGAGTTTGTGGGGGTAAAAGTTTGTCCTGACTAAGCTTGGACTCTAAAGCGCCATTATTTTTGTGAAACACGAGAGTACTGAAAATTCTGGTTTTCAGGTGTTTTTTTACTTTTTGCTCTTGGATTTTTGTTTTTCTCAGTATATAAAAATGTACTAAAATCGGTGAGCATTTGAAAAATATCTTGGTGTGTATTAATTCTGTGACTTATCTAGGCAGTCTTTATGAGTTGGAGTTGAAGTAGGTTCTTTTTTTTTCTTTTTTTATTAACTTATTCAGATTACAACTCAATTGTTATCCCATTCTTATTGATTTCAATATTGTTCTGAGTCAACCACTGAGAAGCCATCAAAATGCAGCTACAAGGATCAGTTCCTCTTCTCATTCTGCATGTGCTGTGTCTACACATGAAATTTCCACAGTAAATCCATACAAGTAGAATTAATTTCCAGGGCTTTAGCAAATGTTAACATCTCCCTCCATTCTAAACTGCTAAATATATATAGTTTTTCTTTCCAACTCTTTCGGTTGCCTGCTGAGTCAGCAGAGGAAAAAAAGAGAAAGAGAAGGATGAAAATGAAATAATCAACTTACAGCTTTGGGTAGGCGTTTTAAAATTTTATTGACATTCTTCAAGGAAAAATCAAACTCGTGTTTTCAAAAGTGGGACTGTCTAGGCTTCTTGTCGAATTCTGAGTGGAATAAAGTGAGCCCCAAATCTTAGTTGGCAGACGGTGTCAGCGAATCCTTCCTGTAATGCAGAAGTTGCCTTCAGAAAAGAACGCCTCCGCCATCGCCGCTCCCTCGGGGCCCCCTGTTCCTGAGTGCACTAATCAACCCTACTTGTCCTTGTCCTTTGAAGGGCTTTTGTGGCCTATCTCACATCTGTTTCCCCCTTTCTCCACACTTAACTTTCCTTCTAACACAAAGTGCAGCTTTTCCAATGGTTCTGCTTCCCAGACTAGCTTTCTCTCTGCTATCCACAGGGTTCGGGTGTGACCTCAGAGTCTGAGATCCATGAACCCTCCCAGCCTTGTTGGCACCTGACTTGGCTAAGTCTCAGCTCAGGGCCGGGGCAGCCAGCACCCAGGAGCACACTGGCCTTCGCCAGGATTTCCTGCCACATCCAGTTCTGTTTCTCTCTATAAGGAACCTACTTCCTTCCTTGTCTGACGTGTCTGTTACTACAAAGCAGACATCGCGGCTTCCCTTTGGGAACTCACATCTCCCTCTCTAGGCAGAGCACAGGGCTCTGTCCTCATAGCCCCGTGTTCATATTAGGTTTTAGTTCCAAGATGGCACTTTCTTCCCAGAATTTTTATTTTTTATTTTTACCTCGGAGACCACCATTTTTACTGTGAATCCTGCCTCAGCCTGTTTCCTGACACATTAGCCACTGCTTTTGTAATTCCAGAACAAACAATTAACTGAGCTTGCTTCTACACAAACGCTATCTGCTTCAGCGAGATACCCCTGCTCTTCATGTAGCAGAAGTTCACGGAGGATGTGGCATTTCTCTGGAAAACTGAGATAGTGAGATAGTGATAAACGCTTTGAAAAACATATATAATTCTGTCCTTTGAACAGTTATCCACATGGCTTTGCTTTGAACCTAAACCCACCAATGTGTCAGTATAGGAGCTGCTGTTTTTACAACATACACAGCTTATTTTGAAGGCATTTAAAGCTTACCGGATGCCTAAAGGAAGTCATGATCTGACTTATTGATACCATTGTTAGTCAAAGATTAGCAAAATCAGCTGCATTGCACTCTTTAAAGCTTGATGTTGGGTTGTTCTAGCATCAAATTCAGTTTAAGACCTCGGAGGAAGAACAGAAGGCATTTGTGTGTGCTATAGCAGAAGATTCTCCACAGCCACAGTCACACCGAGAGACCTGATGAAGCCAAGCACCGCCTGAGTCAGCTAAATGCAGGTGGCATTTTATGCCTTCCCACAGATGGATTAAGAAAGGTCCTTAGGCTTTCAAAACACAATGTGACACTGAAATATGACAAATCATTTTTCTTTTCAGTTTAAACAAAGTTAGTCTTTCCAAATGTTTCCTGTCTTTTCGACCATTATGTCCTGTCTTCAAAGAAATACAGTTAACCTAGACAGCTCTCTCCAAGGAAGAGAAGCAACTCAAAGTTCTCTGGAGTCTGTGGTGACTTCTTCACCACTTGCAGACGGAATGCTTGTGCCTGCTAACACCCCCCCTGTGTCAGAGAGCATCATGTATAATAAACTTAGCTTCACATTGCTTCGATTTGTGTCTCTGCATCTCTTTTCTACCAAAATATAAATATGTTCTGTGTGTTTGACCCCTGGCAT
Organism: Acomys russatus; assembly: GCF_903995435.1. Taxonomy (NCBI): domain Eukaryota; kingdom Metazoa; phylum Chordata; class Mammalia; order Rodentia; family Muridae; genus Acomys; species Acomys russatus. Next base: position 18,252,470 of record NC_067151.1, read on the forward strand.
TCGAGTATGGCATTTCATGATTTGGGTCAATAATTCAACTTTTGACTGATCAAGTGAACAAATTATTTGGCAGTTAAACGTAGGAGAAAATCAGAGACTGTCATGGAACCCAGGGCCTTTGCCATGCTGCTCAAGTTCTTTACCCCTAAGTTATATGGCTAATTTTTTTTTTTTAATTTTTAAATTTTGAGACAAACTCTGGCTGATGTAATGTAGGCTGCCTTCACTCTAACACTGCATCCCAACCAGGTCTGGGGCTTTAGAATTTTGAGTCCCATCCTCCTGGCTTGCTGAGATTACTGGCCTGCCTCAACAAGGGAAATTATGTTTTAAAATTCTATATTACTTTTGGAGCTTGGCATGTATCCAACTTAAGGACATTATTTCAGAGCTACAGCACATAAAAATTAATAGTGAATCCCTAAGCGGGTTTTCCTGTGGAAGAAGTCTATGGCAGTGACAGTGCCTGAGCCTCAACTTCATAAACTTTATCATTCTGTCAGAGGCCTTATTCTTGTGATAACATGAGAGCCCTGTAATCTCTCAGCCTAGGCTAGGAATTTATGTTTTCTGTCTCCTTTATCTTAAGTCACTTTCCTGTGCTGGTGGAGTGACTCCTGAGAGATAAACTCCAGGGTTGCACTGGCATGCTCTGTCCCCTTACACTAAAAAAAAAACAAACAAAAAACAAAAAACAAACAAACAAACAAAAAAAACCACCCCCCCACACACACACACACAAACAAAAAACAAAAAACAAAAAAAATTCAACAACAAAACAAAACAAAACAAACAAACAAAAAACAAACCCAGGGAATTGCTTAATAACTGTACAAAACTTTTGTGATTGTAAGTAGGCTTCTTTATGTTACTTGCACAAAGTCAAGATATATTTATTTCTTTAGTAAGCAAAGGTACCTATTAAAAGGAGCCAAGAGTCAGGGTTGTGGATAAGTACAGAGATGCGAAGCAATACAAGGAGCCGGGAAGGAGCTTAAGTCCATGCATGTATCCTCTCTAATTAGTGCTGGGACTGGTCTTTCGTGCCTTCTCTGCCATAGCTCCCACCCACAAGGGCAATGGCTTCCCTTTACTACCAGGCACAGTTGCTGAGGTGAACTCCAGGGCAAGATCACGTGAGGGGTGACTCTGGCTTCCCTCCAGACTGTCTAATAGGAGGGCCCCACAGCCCTGTCCCATGCTTGATCCTGCCTTGTTTATAGCCACTTTAATGATTGTCTGGCTCTCACTGCTGGCACAAGGCATTACACGTCCCCATGGTCACTGGCTCAGGTTTTAACCACTGTTCCAGAAAAAGGAAAGATGGAGGGGCCACATTTGACTACTGCCCAATCTTGTTTATACCTGCTCTGTCTCGTAAATCTGACAGACTGGCTACTGCTGCTCAGGGTGGGCCTGGCTGCCCATCCCACATGGCGCTGGGTTCAGTATCACTTTCAGAAGACTTCCCACAGGTGGATTTTGATGGGATCGCCTCACGCTCAGTAACTGTGTTCCTCACAAAGATTAGTGTCCTGGAAATGTTTCAGAATGGTATTGCAAATCCTGATAGAGCATTCTCAGACCAAGTATAAACTAAATAAAGAGTTTAATGTCCAGTTAAGGTATAATAATTTCACTAAGATGCCAGCAAAATTCTGGGCTTTCATTATGTCTTTTTGTGTGACATTGCGGCACATTACCAGGAGTGATCTGTACTTTGTAGTGGGAAAATATCTGATGTATTGACTGATGCTAATGTTATGGTATCAATTTAAGAGAAGTTAAGCATGCATTCCTATCTTTAACCTTTTATTTACTGCCCAGAAGCAGAGTATTTGGAGCTAACACAGATTATAAGGAATGAACGACACTAGATATTTGTGTTGGCTTTTTGTGTCCATGTTTCTACATGTTTTTCTCCATGTCTTCTGAAAAGACACCTCTGATGCCTCAGTCAAGTTTACCCACTCTACATTATGGATCCAACATGCCTTGTCTCAAGGGAACCATAATAATAAGTGCCTGATGTTTCATGTCTTATATCATCAGAATATATTCAAAAGGAGCCTGCATTATTTGATCTGTGACAAAGGATCAAGGAATAATTGGGAAAGCTTCAGAATGGAGTTTATTTTATCAGGAAGAAAGTAATTTAATTATCGAAATAGATAAAATAATGATAGATTTGATTTGCCTAATAATATAGCAAGTTATGAGTTAATTCAAATATGACTCAGTTAAAGATTTGAAGGGATATTTTACTATTTAAGTTTTCTTCCCCAGGAACCAGATCACCTTCTAAGGGGCAGAGAATAACTCAGCAGTGGAAATGTTCTGCTGTTATTATTTTAAGGTCATTACTATTATTTCATGTGTTTGGAGATTTGCCTTATGTGTACCATGTGTGTACAGCACCCATGGAGGTCATAAGAAGTCTGAGCCCACAGAATTTGCATTTCAGACAGCTGTGAACAGCCATGCGTGCACAAGGGCCCAAACCCAGGTCTTAGTGCAAGAACAGCAAGTGAGAGACAAGCCATTTCTCCAACCTCAACTCTTGTCTTCTCAACAACAGCATAAGAACCAGCTGGGAAGCTGATTGTGACTGGGTGGTAGTGACAGAGTGCAAGAAGCACACACCCACTTAATTACTTCTGTGCAGTGACTGCCCAACAGCCACAACCCAGTCTAATCAAATCCAGACTAGAATAATTCCACAAAACAGTTTCTGATCTTAAATCATCAGGATTATCCAAGAAAATGCAAGAGCAAGGAAATATTGAGTCACAGTAATCCATGTCTATCTTCTGAAATGTAGATTCTGGCAATTACAATATGTATGTTTCTCTGAAAAGGATTGTGAAAGGCCTATAACCTCTGTTTATTGACCTCTATACAAAGGCCCAGTATGATTAGAAGATCTGTATTGTTGGAGTGAACTTGTGTTTGACTCCCAGACAGGGTGTCTGAGCTCTGGCCACTTTCAAGCACATTAGAATTCACTCATTCCACCTCCATTCTTACTAGCTTTTCTTAAAAAGGAAAAAAAAAAAAAAAAAAAAAAAAAAAAAAAAAAAAAGCTCTCCAGTGTGATCCACATACTATTATATTCCAGTGATATAAAACAAAGAGAACGTGTTCCTCATCACACCTTATTGTGTTGTTTCATAAATAATGCAAGTGGAGCTCTACAATTTTGCATGAGGTCTACTTGTTTGGTGAAGAGCTCATAATAGTTAAATTATCAAATGGTTGGACTATTCCTTCGTGTTTGCTCTTAAGTAGCTCTTTCTCTCTGTTGTGTCATGCTCTTGCTCTTTTGAGAGAGGACTTCTATATCCCAGCCTGGCCTTGAACTCTCATGTAGCTTAAGTTTAGCATGATGTTGAACTTCTCGTTCTCCTGCTTCTACCTCACTAGTCCTGGGATTGAAATATGCATCATCGTGACCATTTTTGTGTGGTCCTGGGGATGGAACCCAGGCTCAGTACATGATAAGAAGCTACTCTCCCAACTGAGCTATATCCTGAGCCCAGCGCTCTAAGTGTTGAGGTGCAGTATTGCTAACAGATTTCCTCCTCATATACCATTATAAGTGCAGTGCTGAGGGTCAATCAGAGGTGGAGCCATTCACAAAGGAAAAGGAGCTCGCAGTACCATGACAACTAGCTAATGACTAAATGACTGAAGTAGAAAAGACTACTAAGAACATCCACAAAAGAGTAGTCAGATTGTAAAACTCTTTTAAAATTTGTCTTGCCTATGAAGAACCAAGAGAGAGGAGAGAGAGCGAGAGAACACTCACTCAGCATGGGTTGTGAAGTTCAGAGGTGCAATACCAGGGAAGGTCTCCAGGAACTACAGGCATTGGGACAGGGCCCACATCAAATCGAGTTCTCACAGCAGGTACAGGAGTTGCCTGCCAGTGAACTGGTGAGTATAAATGAAGTTGCTCACTCTGGGCCAAGCCAGTGGAGCTGTTCCTGCTAACAGAGCACAGAGCTCCCGATTTGAACAAATCTAGATTGAAGTACACATTGGCAACCTTCATACTTGGCACAGCTGGTTGTGTTTTGTTATATATTCATGGTAATATGAGCATATAAGAGAGCCTTTCATTTGAAGGTTCCAAAATAAAGATAAACTCTATTTCCAAATTTATAGAGGTTTACCAATGATAAGTGACCATTTCCCCAAACCTGACACACCAAATAAAGCAGTGGTAGCATACAGAGTCAGCTGACTAACACAGCTCCTGTACGTTCTTCCAGTTGCAGAGTGAACAAAGGCATCATTATTGCTGTTGTTATTATGATTACTATGGGCATCTTGGTTTCTACACTTGCCCTGCTTGTTCTTCAGGAGAAGCAATGCTTTTCTTGATTTCCTGTTTTCCCACATGGAGCTTTAACCCTTTTTATGTTAACAGTTTAGAAAAACCAAGATTTCCTCATCTAGACATCTCACAAGCCACCCCACATCAGTTGCCTAGTAAAAACATTTCAACCACATCACTTGAAAACTGGCTGAAAAGGAGAGAAGGAAAAATAACAGAGACCATGGGTCAGAGCAAAGGCTCAGAACACTGAGGAAGAAGGGCTTGGATGGGTGGGAGGGGAGAGTTGAATGTGAGAAGTAGAAGCTCCTGAGAAAGCACAGGGATGTAGGCACCCACTCATTCAGGGACAGTCACCTGGAAAGCAGAATGGGAATAATTGAAACAAAATTTGAAGAGAAAAAGAGAGAGAGAGAGAGAGACAGAGACAGAGACAGAGAGGCAGAGATAGAGCAGAGCAAAAACTCAGATCTATAGAAAGCCATAAGTTAATAATACAGGGAAGTACAGCAAGAGGTTAGGGTCATAAGTTCAAATGTAGTTTATACACCAAAACTTTGTAGGAACATCAATAGCAACATGCTTGATTTCATAAAGGCCATGTAATCTCTTGAATAGATACATTTTTTAAAAGTTACCATAGCCTAGGGTAAGTTCAGATATCAAGAATGAAACACTGGGGCAAATCATGTACCATTAGAGAAATAGAACTTACTAAAGAACCAAAGAGAAATGTTGGCCTTTAGACATAGTGTACTATGGCATAGTCTTTCCAAGTCTCCACAAGCGATAAAAATTGGCTCACATTTTTAGACTTAGTTTAAAATGACTATTGGGATGAGATGCTAAAAGTCATGGCTACCAGGTAGAATTTGCATCCTTTTCTTAGAATCTGCCTCTATTCATCATCTAATTGTTCCCATAGCAATCAGTAGCATGAGCCCTCTATTAGTTCCAGCCAGTAAATTTCTAGCCATTGGCCTCAGTATGTTCTTATACTGATACACAGTGTCCAGGGAATTAGCAACTCATAATCATTTTTTTTTATTTTACAAGACAGGGTTTCTTTGTGTAGCTTTGACTGTCCTGGACTCACTTTGTAGACAGGCTGTCCTTGAACTCACAGAGATCTGCTTGCCTCTGCCTCCATGACTGCTGAGATTATATGCATGTGGTATCTGGCTCATAATCATTTCTATTTTACATCAACATATCTGTCTTCACTACTGTCTACAAAGTCAGGACTTCATTGTCCCATAGACATTTCCTGCTATGTAGAGACACTATAAACTTCTCTTATGATAAAAGCTTTATTTATAGAGAAATTTATTAAAATCTGAACATACTTTAGGAGGCATCAGTCCAAACAAAGCCATTTGCCTTTTTGTGCCTAAACTGAAGTTAATATAACCCATCACCCAAGATTTAAATATTGAGCCTCTGCCTCCTTCGTTCTGCATATTTTTGTGTGTTAAGAAAGAAGCATTGCAGTGGCATTCAGGAACATCTTTGGATTGATTTTTTTCTCTCTCCCAGCTCATAGACTCACCCTGGTTATGTCTCCTTTTGGCAAAGCTAGCTGGGTCTCTGTCTGTTGGGACACACGCATCACCCATTCAACAGAGTGACAAGCAAAATTGCACATGGACACCATGAAGACTGCTCTTCTCTGGGTCTTCAATGCTTTCCTGTCTTGACGGCACAGAATGGTACTGATCGTGTTGTTGATCTCCCAGAGCTCTGCATCTCAGCTCCTGGTTTGCCTTTTAGCTCTTAAATTCATTGACAAGTAAGGGATCAAAGAATATAATAAAAAAAAGAAGATATGTGAGTATGAAAAATGATATTTAGAGAATCTCAGTAGTTGGGAGAATAGAAAGTGTAGTGTATTATGTATGCGTGTGTGTGTGTGTGTGTGTGTGTGTGTGTGTGTGTGTGTGTGTGTTGTCCTTTCAATTTCTGGAGTCTTTGCACATATGTGGTGTTGCAGAGAGATGTGTATATATACCAGGCTGAGGAGAAGCTGTGAGAAAGATTTTTGTTGCACAGGAGCCCATTATCCAGCATGGGAACTGATGAAAGAGGCAGTGGAGGAAGGTGCCTCAATACTGGAAGGAAATAACTTGCACTGTGTTTTGATATGCATGAGCTCTGCCAAGTAGTATCCTTCCAAGGTGTGTGCTGTGTGCTGGACAAACATCCAACCTAATGTAGAGTGTCAGTGAAGTGAAGCCTACGGTAATGGTGAGTCATCCTGTGCCTGTTGTCTTTGGACTGCTGACATTAAGAACCTACTACAAACCACTTACAGTGCAGTGCAGTGCCCATGCCAGGGAACCCCTAGGAAAAAATACAGATGATGGCTTTGTTCATAAAGAGAAAGTGTGAACTGGGAGCCAAGGAATAAATAAATAACGGAAAAGGAATATTTCCTTGGTATCCATGTTTGGACTAAGAGTCAGTGAGCTCCAGGTGCAGTAGGAAACCCCTTCTAAAAAAAAAAATGAAGTAGAGGATGATGTTGAGAGACATGCACCATGCATATCTGGCCTTAATATATATGTGTACAAATGTTCAGGGGCGGCTGCACACACTCAAACATCATGTACATGTGTGTGTGTGTGCACGTACACACATCACAGTTATTGAGTTTTTAAGGAAGATCATTTCTGAACTAGAAATAAATTAAATTCCTCAAAATTATACCTTAGTGACTTAGCAAACTGTGGCTGGAGCTCCTGGGAGACTTCTCACTAGGCACTGTTGAGCTCAAGAGTATGAGCAGTTTATGATGAGAAAGAATTTGAGAAATAAAGCACTGAAGAGTAAATTTCAACACGAGGCCTAGAAATTGCAGAGGAGTATGAGGTCAAGCTGGAAATCCCAACAAGATTCGATGTCCAATTCTCTGAAGATTATAGAAGAAAGAAATCTGCTATAGCTGACTTGTAACACTCCCATCAAAGTGTAATCTTAACTCTAATGTACATTGTGATAGGCAAAGGAAGAAAAGACACCCATGATCAGGTAGTAAGTCATTTCAGTCAGCATGCTGGTCATATGGTTGAGTAATTTACCCCATGAACAGTCTGTTCAGGTGGCACTGCACATAGGAAGTGGTTTCCTGATCTAACTAATTATCTAAGTAAATAAGGTTTTGGTACAGGAATATGGAAGAGTGTTGCTTCCACTTACGGGTTAGGGGTGGGAGGACAATTTGCATGCTTTAACAAAGTGCTAATTGTAGAAGGCAATAAGAAGTCATAGTAATTTGCATTAGAGTTGTATTTATAAACTAAACCCACCAACTCTCCCCTGGTTATTCATATCTAGGGTTCCCATTTTAGTTGAGGATGGACAGGCTATTTCTTTGCCTAAGAGACAGTACATCATGAGATACAACTTCTGAAATAAATAATTAAAATAGTAAATCACTATAGATTCTCTAGAGGAAAAACCACAAGAGAGGGCTGCTTAACGTAACGGTTTTCTTGCTATAAGTGTTGGGCTTTTAGGGGATTTTTCAATTGAACAAGAAAGGAAACTTCTCAGGATGCAGAACATTAAAAGCCTGAAGTATGTCAAGAGCCACTAAAGCTCAAGCCTGCTTCCAATCAACCCATCAAGGGGTAGGAACAGCCCTCTGAGGGGAAATGGTTTTATGGCGTATCTACAAAAATGTTCCTCGTGTCACAAATTGGGAGAGATCTTCAATCAGACAATAAATGCTTAGGACTCAGGGCTGGAGAGATGACTCAGTGGTTAACAGCACTTGTTGCTCTCTCTGGACCAAAGTTTAGTTCCCCAAATTAACATTATCTAGCTCAAGAAAAGCCAGTGACTCCAGCTTCAAGGATCGGATGCCCTCATAAGACCTCTGTGGGCAGCTACTCAGACACACATAAAAGTAAAACAAGTCTTTTAAATGTTTTTATTAATATCTTAAGTATCAATGACTGTGCCTGTACCTAGACAGATGCATTCACACCATAAAACGGGTAGGAAAGCACACCATGATAGACAGAGACACACTAAGAAGAAATGGTGGTTTAATTCATCCATACACAAAGTCCCAAAAGGATGATTGGGAAAGGAGAGTTCCAGGGCTTTAGGATGACTAGATGTTTGAGGGAGCTACTATACTTGAAGGCATTCTGTGGACAAGGGTAGCAGGCCACTCCAAAAGCTTGTACCAATGGCAAGAGAAAGGAGAGTGAGTCCTGGCCCATAGCACACGCACCGAACTCACAGAACTTATCATTGGCCCTTCAGACAGGAAACTTTCTGCTGGACAACAGGTCCAATGAGAACGTCAAGTCCAGCTTTATGGCATCTCTAAAGAATCAAAGTTAAGAGCCTTCAATTAAGTTGAGTGATACAAATAAACCTTTAGAGTGAGAGTCATATATCCTTGTAAGCCACAGTAGTGGAAGTTTTCACTGTAACCTGTACATACAAAATGGAATCTCAGAGAAGAACCCCTGATTACCATGTGACAGATGATCATTGTATTTTCCAGCGAAACGCTTGCAATCAACACTGCCTCACACAAATGCATTAGCTTGTGACCTTATGTCTTATTTCGAAAGTCAATGTCATGATCAGTTGACTTTAGCACAAAGGAATACTTTGCCCTAACAGTGGAGATGAGTATCTTTTTAAAAAAATTTTTTTATTAATTTATTCTTGTTACATCTCAATGTTTATCCCATCCCTTGTATCCTCCCATTCCTCCCTCCCCCCATCTTCCCATTATTCCCCTCCCCTATGACTGTTCCTGAGGGGGATTACCTCCCCCTGTATATGCTCATAGGGTATCAAGTCTCTTCCTTGAACAAATCAAACCATATCAACTCCTTGACACTTTTCAAAATGAAAACAAATCAAACAAGATGAGAACATTTGATTCCTTCTGTAATTTTCCTACTATAAGACCATTTCAGATCAAAGTTTCACAAATTCTTAAGATATAAAAGTTGTACTTTTGCAAAATAAGTTCCTACCTATGAATTAGATGCAAAAATAGGACTCTAAAATGATGCTACAGAATCTCCCCTCCCTTCACAACTCCTTTTAAGGCCCATGTTCTCGGCCATGTCCTCCACAGAATGCCCTGAACTTCTTCTGACTCCCCTGTAAGATTCGTCTTTGCACCCAGCCTTGCTGGACCTCAGAAGCTCAGTCTCCTGTATTCTCAACCCTCCTCCTCTGGCTGTGTCCTTTTCCCCTCCCCACATCTTCCACAGTTGCTCCCGTTCTATCGTTCTCTTTTTATGACCTAAGAACCAATTCTGGCTTCTTCATTTTCATAAGAAAACAGATGGCTTTGTCTTGGGCATGTCTTAGCTATAGATACCATGACCACAGCAACTCTTATAAAGGAAAACATTTAACTGGGGCTTGCTTACAGTTCAGAGGTTTAGCCCATTATCATCAGGCCAGGAAGCATAGTGGTGTGCAAGAAGGCATGGTGCTGGAGAGGTAGCTGAGAGCTCCAGATTTTTATATGTGGGTAGCAGAAAGAGACTGTGTGACTCACGGAGCAAAACTTGAGCATAAGAGATCACAAATCCTGCCTCCACAGTGACACCCTTACTCCAACAAGGCCATACCTCCTAATAGTGTCACTCCCTCTGGGCCAAGTATGCAAACACACCAATCTATAGGGGCCATACCTATTCAAACCACCACATTCCATTCCCTGTCCCCCATAGCCTTGTTGCCATAACATACTCCAGAAATGCATTCAGTCCAACTTCAAATGTCCCTATGGTCTATGACAGTCTCAAGAAAGTTTAAAAGTCTAAAGTTCAAAGTCTCTTCTGAGATTCATGTACTGTATTAACTGTAATCCCCTATTTAAAAAAAACAGATCACATACTTCCAACAGTGTTACGTATTACTATTCCTATATGTAGGGAAGGAAACATAGCAAGGAAATACTGAACCAAAGCATGACTGAAAGCCAGCTGGGCAAACTCTAAACTCTGCATCTCCGTGTCTGATGTCAAAGCGCTCTTCAGATCTCCAACCCCTTTCATCTCTGTTGACTGCAGCACACTTCTCTCTCTTGGGCTGGTTCCACACCTGTTAGCAGCTCTCTTCAGCAGGTGTCACAAGGCTCTGGCATCTCCAGCCTCTTGGGGTCTCCAAAGCAATCCAGGCTTCACCTTCATAGCTTCATGCAATGGCCTTTCTGAGTCTCCAGGCAGGGGCACCCCTGACACATGCCTGGCCTCAGTGGCTTTCCGTAGTCAGGAAGGGAGATCCCACAACCCCTTTCTTCTATCCTTGACTCTAAAGACAAAACCATGTGTCTGAAGCTTCCAAGTTTTGCAGCTTGCTGGGACTAGAACATGGTGGCCTTGTTCAATTACATCCTAACTAGCTTTCTATGTTTAATAGCTTCCTTCACTGCTTAAACATGGCTGTTCTAGAACTTGCTATGTAGACCAGGTTGGCCTTGAACTTAGAGATCTGCATGCAGGTCTCCTGAATGTTAGGATTAAAGGTGTATATCACCACACCTGGGCCCAAGATCTTTAATTCCCTTTTACAAGATGAAGCTTAGCTGGATGGGGTTTTCCTCTGACATCACCACTCTCCTTATTACATTTCTTAGTCTGTTTCCTTCCTTTAAAATAAGACTTAGCTCCATTCCACCTTTTTGGAATTGCCCATTTTCTCCTCTAACTGTACATTTTTAATTTTTCCTTCTTCAGCTTGCTTCTTTTCATCAAAAGGCTCTTCTTAACAATGAACAGTAGTAACCATGCAACAGAGTTTATAGTAGGCAGTTTTGAGATTTCCTTTGCTAATACAATTAGTGTAAATCTCTTCACTCTAGCCTTTAGCAGACTCTTTGGTCAAGGGCAAAAACCAACCACATTCTTTACCAAAATATTGGAAGTATAATCTCTAGACATAGTACAATCCTTCCCCTCTGAAAGCTCTTGATTCAGGCCTCTACAGTTTAAATCATCCTTAATAGGTATTCTCCACAGATGAAATGGACCAGTTCAAGCCAAATTAAAGTATAAAAGCAAGTTTATTAAGGGCAGCTCTTGGGTGGGTTCACTTGTCCTAGGGAAGTTACCATGCAGAGGGAGCAAGAAAAACAGGGGCAGTAGAGAAAGAAAATTTGGGAAGAGATAAATGTCTGGATTAAATACTGAAGAACTTCTGGGATAGAAAGTTAAGGTAGGGACTGAGGAATGATGCTAGGAGATTCTGAAGGCCAGGTCCATTTCAGTATGTTAAATATGTACCTCAGCAGTTTGTTCTGGGTCTGCCAACAATCCTTAGCACCACTGTCTTCCAGAGGCACTTTGCACAGAGGGCTGCTCTTTCTGTCCCTATCTCCCTTGACCAGCCACATACCCCTTAGGAGAGTAGCTGAGTTGACTTTCTGACTCTCTCAAGCCCGTGCAGATCCTGGCACCAGGTGGCAGCTGTGTTGGAAAGTGAGTGGCAGATGGTAATTTCTATATCACGCCCTGCCTAGTCACAGTCCTGCAGTGATGGGGCTCCAAGGCATTGTGTATTTTAAACAAAAGGAGTGATGTCAGTTGCATAGTCATCACATTGTAAGAAAAAAGCATCTACATTTGTTTTACATTTCAGTGAAACACTTCTATTTAAAAAAAAAGTTAAATATTTTATCTCATAGATGTTAGTAAGAAGTGTGTTGCCTGACAAAATGAGGCACTGATGTCCATATAGATAATTACAAAGCAGGGCTGCCTCAAGTGCTAGTAATACTGTGTGTGTTCTCATAGGTAACATGATATTTTCAATATGACACAAAGGCACTAGGAGAGGGCTGCCAACCCTTGGCACTGCCTGAAAGCCTGGCTTCATGGGTGCTGCTGAAACGTGCCAGTTCTGGGCAGAGAATTGCATTTAAGCATTTTCCGTTTTAAACATTTACCTAAGACAGAACTTAAAAATGTTCTCTGCCTCCTGAATGATGTATGTTATAGCAATAAAAATGAGAGATGGGAAAAGAATATTTTACATTTATTTCTTTAAGTTAATGATATGGATTGCCTAGGGTATGACATTTGATTTTCTATTTTAGTTGTCAACTTTAATGGTCTAGGCAGAAAGTGTACATGTAACAAAAAAGAGAGAATGAGTTATAATTTCAATTCCCAAACGTAGGACAAGTACATTCACAGCATCATGACTTGGGATTACTGAAAAGTAACAAGGAATTTTCCTCATATAATGCAGTGGATGGATTTGTTCTCTGGATGTTAGGACAAAGTTTAATAGAGTGTGGACTTCCTAGCTGTAATGAGGGATAACTTAGGAGGTGAAGCCAACCAAGGCCATCTCCTGACTTCACACTCCAAAGCCTGCCAATGTCTGTGGTTAATGAGGCTCGTTGGAGCTGTGCCCTTTATTAGCCTGGCCCTGGGAAGCCGTGTTCCTCCAGTGTTTTAAAGGCATGGTCTGCTACCGCCCTTGTCCTGAGTATTAACACCAGCCAAGAGGATCCATGTCTCTTTTCTTTACGTGTCATAGACACTTTTCCACTCTTATTTGGCCTACTGGTGATGTTGGCATGTATTGCCAGTGAGGGGATGACACTTACACCCAGCTCTGTGAGAAAAGCAGGAGCTAACAATGACAACAGTTGCATGAGTCCTACAAGGTAGTCTCCCCATCATGTCTGTGTCCCCTGCCCTTCATGGCCAGCAAAGCATAAACATTACTGACACAGCTGAAGCTAGGAGGATGCTAATCTTTTTTTTTTTTTTTTACTGCAATAGTCAACTTTATTCAGAGCATCAAACAATTTATTCTGAGGGTTAAGAGTCACATGAGTAAAGTGTCCAATAACAAGGGTAAGCTGTACATGGCGGCAAGCCAAAAGTGGTGGACAGGCTGCACACGGCAAAAACATGTTTTCCATAGAGACATATAAGCAAGTAACAATAGAGGATGCTAATCTTATCTGCCTTTTTGTTGGACTTCAAATGCCAAATATATAGTCATTATATGTATTCTTCAAGTATAATCCACTGGAATGTAGTGGATGTGCCCACCTTATGTGCTTTATCTACTATAAGACACAACCTTAATTCTCATTGTGTAGCTCACCAGATTTGGGTAAATTCTTCAAGTTGTGTTATTATCAAAGGAAGGCTTGAGTGTGGTGCAAATTAATAATGTCATTGTTACTAGAATGCTATATACTACTGAAGAGAAGAGAATGTAATTGTCATATTTGAGATATAGAGAGAATATTCTCTGCCTGAACTTTAAGGTTTGTCCTCCATTCCCTCAGTTGTGCCACCATAGGTCATCTCACTAAATAATATAACAAATCTAAATGAGACATAGGCCTGAAGTCTGGGGTCTGGTTACAGAATTATAATTGCTGAATATCTGTGAACTTTCTGGACTGGAGTGAGCCAATCCTGAGATCTGTGTTGATTGCTTACTTTGATGGGAACCACCTCAAGTTCATAGCTATGAATGGATTCTTTGGAAAAGAGACACAGGCCAGCAACTGAGTGTATTTGACATGGTGTGAGATAATTCTTATGTAAATCAAAGAAGGAGAGGAACAGAAAGAGAAGAACATTTATTGTAATTGTCTTATTTCTAAATCTGGAAGCTAATGATATATAACTAGATCACAAATATTGCTCATGTTGTCATTAAAGAGAAACTTTATTTAATGCTGTAAATATCTGGTTACACATTTATTCCCAACATTTATGGATAGTGGATTCAAGCAATTCCTAGGCATACAGATATTCTTTAGATAATACAGTCACTTGTCATATCATTTTAAGTTGTATTGGGCATCTAGACCACAAGAGAACTACATGAGAGATATGATTGAACTGTAAAAATAATCAACATGAAGATTTTTCCCCTACATTCTCAAATGTTCAGACTCAGTTTCTGGGATTGAACATAGAACTCTGCATTATTAGTTACAAACCCAAGGTATTGCTCTAGGCAATCTCAAAGTACTCTAAAGGGTAAGTCTTCAGGTAAATTTATTCCAGGGCACACATGTAAGAATTACATATGGCATAGTATGCTAAGGTCCTGTGCATTGCAGTAATAGAGTGAGCACACTGAACTGTCAGATAACTAACAGATAGTCTCTGGTTGCTTTTCTAAACCAAGAAGTAGCCTGGGTCTTTGAATAATAGCCATGTGGAGGATTGGGCTCAGAAAAAGGACAGCAGGTTACCAAGAAGAGACTTGATACCCTATGAGCATATACAGGGGGAGGTAATCCCCCTCAGGAACAGTCATAGGGGAGGGGAATAAGGGGAAAATGGGAGGGAGGGAAGAATGGGAGGATACAAGGGATGGGATAACCATTGAGATGTAACAAGAATAAATTAATAAAAAAAATTAAAAAAAAAAAAGAAAAGGTACAGCCGTATCCCAGAATGGGATAGCTCTGACATATTCGATGGAAAAGAAACATATCTCATCATCTTTGAAAACCTACACATTTGGTCAACAAAACATACACTATTTTTTTTTATGTCTGGCTTTGGTGCCTAATTCTCTTCTCTCTCACTGCACCTCTTTGGGACCATACTTTAAAGTCTTTAATTATGCCCCCTACACACATGGACACATACATTCACAAACACTCACACACACCCATGCACACATACATAGACATTCACATAATGCACATACTCAGACACTGACACACACACACACACACACACACACACACACACACACACACACAGAAGAGAACAATCTGGGGAAGTCGGTAAAATGGAGTTTGGAAAGGAGGACCTGTCCTGGGGTCAGCTTGCTGACATCTAATCCCAGGGCCCCTCAACTATGCTGATGATTGTTCCTTACATGTTGTCACTTGTGAGTCCTGCTGAATATTCTTATTTCTGTCAGAATGAATCTTCTCCTGACTTCTTTTAGCAATACATATGCATTTTGACAGATGTGCCCTTGAAGAAACAAGAAAATAAAATTTACCTGAGGAGGTGGTGGTGTGTTTAACCACAGTGTGAGTGCTGGGAGCCACTAATGAGAAGATGGGGAGATGGATGGCATCCTTAGGTGTCCCCTGGGGAGTATCCAACTATCAGAAGAAATGCTTGTGTGATTGTGTGTGCAGACGCTATATGAAGGATGGAAATGGAATAAGTGACAGTTTTGTCTACATGAAAATTTGGTGTAAGCAAAATATACCTTTACATGTTTGGTCTTGAACTACTTGAACAGAGATCAGTAGAGGCATAGAGCTGCGCTGCAGAAAGGAGTGGAATTCTTCGGCCCTCAGCCAATGCAGAACCAAAAAGTTGACTCAACATTTCCTGTCAAATTTGAGTATCTGTTATACAAGGTGCCTGAGGCCTTTGTTCCTTGACTTGGAGAACGTAAGGGCAAGGTGGACACGGTGCCAACCTTTCCTCCCCTAACATCTGCAGGATGAAATTGTGAAGCCTACAGTGGGGAAGACACGTTAGCCAGGTGCAGTCCAATGTAACTTTGGAAAAAAAGAGATGCTGTGTGTGAAGGCCAAGCCAGGCTTCCTCTTGCCGTTTCCATGGTGAACACCTTTTATTATTCCTCGGGTTAAACATAGGCAGTAGATGATCACTGTATTTCAGCCTCCTCAGGACAAGTCTGTTGCATCAGAGTGTGCTGTTAGACACCACATACACAGAAGAAAGGGGAGTCCAGGAGCCTGCTTTCATGGGAAAAGGAGAGGTAGAGAAGATAGGGGGTGTGCATCCTTCTCTGTGTTACCTCAAGATTTCAGGAATCTCCTTTTCTTTCTCAGAGCACAGGACAAGATAAAGCAAAAGCTGTTTACTACCCAATTTTTGTTTTTATCTTTTTTTGAAATAGGGTTTCTCTGTGTAGCCTTGCCTGTCCTGGACTTAATTTGTAGACCAGGCTGGCCTCAAACTCACAGAGATCTGCCTTCCTTTGCCTCCTCGAGTGCTGGGATTACAGGTGTGTGCTACTGTGCCTGGCTCAAGTTTTGGTGTTTAAGTCAATATAAATTGTGTAAGATGTTTAGTATGAATTCACACAATTATAAATAATCGAATGAATGCAAAATTGTTTATGCATTGCTAGACCTAACTGCATACATATAGAGATCAATAGTCAAGGGATAAGGTTGTAAAACCATAGGAGCCAGTTTACAAATTTAAGCTGAATACAAAGGTAGAAAAAGCCATTGTGCTCTTAACTCCAAAGTTATCAGACATATTGTTTGACCCTGGAAAGTGAATAGTTCAGTCATGAGAAGAAAACTGTATGTCATTTAATGACATCAGACTGTAGTGTCTCACCTGCATATAACCATGTCTGTAAGGATGAGATTTGGGGTCATCCATGGTTGGAAGCTACAGTAATAGTTTTCTAATGAGGGGTTTTACTGAATCTAAAGTATCTATTACTTTTTTCTATTAACAACAGGGCTGCTGACTCTAACCATCATTATTAAGATTAAATTTGGTTAAAGCATACTTAATTTTCAATGACAACCAATAAAAAAGATTGCCAATTTTTCTGAGGTCACTACCATCAAATGAATTAAGTTGTAATACTGAGGGGTGAAGTATACAGGCATGTGAAGAAATTAAACCTTAAAATAGTGCTCATCCCTTTGTTGGTACAAAACTTGCAATAGAGTTTATAGCCCTGACACTGTGTGGACAATTACAGTTGTAATTTCTTGAATACCCACCACGTGAAAGTGTCATTTCACATAAGGAAATAATAGTAGTTTTCCATTAGTTTCAGTTTTTCCTGGGTGCTACCTGTGCTGCTTTTACTAATAGCATACTAGACATGGTGAATGTTAGGATTCTCCTTCAGTCTACCTACTTGTGATGCCATTGCCCACTGGCTATGGGGGTGTGGCCTTGCCTAGGGCTATATAAAAGGACAGCCCCTCCTCATGTCTCTCTCTCTCCCCTCTCTCCTCTTACCTCCTGTCTCTCTTCCTCTGTCTCTGTCTCTGTCCCTCTTTCTTTCTCTCTGCGGTACCCCTCCCCCTTTTCCTTCAATCCAATGCTCACTTAATAAGCCTCATATAATATAATATCTGTTGCCTGGTATCTTATTACCTTATCATCTTATTTTTTAAGTCATAACAGTGAAGACATCCACAACCCGGCTCTTTAAGAGAGACACTGACTTGTAATGTGGATGTGCACTCAAAGCAACGTCTTCATAAGAGTTTGATATGGTTTTGTGCTTACCTAACTTTCTCAAAACAGAATGAAAAGCTGCATGTACATTGGAGTCTCTCAGGACAATGGGCAGACAAGCAAAACAAAACAAAACAAAACAAAAGCACAATACCCTCTTACTCAATCATGAGTAAGAGTGCAGGTCACTGATCTTGACATCTGTGTCTCTTACAACTACATTCCCAGTCAGAGCTGTACAGGAGGTCTGAAATCCTGAGGTACACATTCCCTATGTTGGTTTTGTGTTGTGTTGTCTACATAGTATTAGTTTTAAAGGTTCATCATTTACATTACAGAAGGAAAAATTGAAATTGCCCCATCCTTCCTCCCCATGAATGATCACATAATGACACTCATTTTCTGGAAGTTTCCTAGAATTACTGTGTTATTGATGCAAATCATAACTCTCACTTCAAAGGGAGTCAAAGATTTACTCTGAACCAAGGAGTGACCTTGGCCCAAGAAGAGAGATTCAGGTGGCTTCCAGTAACCTGTTCCACCACAGAAGCAGTGACATGATTTTTCTAGACACTGTGGCGGTTTGAATAGGTTTGGTGCCCATAGACTCATGTTTGAATGCTTGGACCATAGAAACTGGCACTATTAGGAGATGTGGCCTTGCTGGGGTAGGTGTGGCCATGTTGGAGGAAGTATGTCATTGAGGGAGAGGGCTTTGCAGTCCCCCTATGTTCAAGTTTTGCCCAGTGTAGAACAGTCTCCTTCTGACGCCTTTGAATCAAGATGTAAAACTCTTAGCTCCTCCGCCAGCATCATGTCTGCGTGCACACTGCTATGCTTTCTGCCATGATGATAATGGACTAAACCATTGGAAATGTAAGACAGCCCCAGTTAAATGTTCTCCTTCAGAAGAGTTGCTGTGGTCATGGTGTCTTTTCACTGTAGACTCAACTTTATTATCCAAAATATTTTATTAACAACTTAGTGACCGAGCCTACGTCAGTTATAACCTGATTAACCAAAACAGTAGGAAATGAGGATTAATGGACACAATAACAAAACCTTAAGGATATCAGTTCCGAGGAACGATTCTCCGGTAGGGAGCCACAGGATTTCTTCCACTGGAACCAGGGGTAACCAGACCCCAGAGCATCAGCAGGAGCTGGAGCTCTGAAGCCTTCCCTAAAGCGGTTTTCTCTAAGAGCGTCTTGAAGGGCAGCGATGAACAGCCAAATCTATCCCAAGTCTTCAACCCTCGCTGCCGCAAGTTCTGGGCTCATTTATATGTCTCCTCCCAGAGTCTGTTCACGGGATCTTTTCAGCTGGTAGCAATTAAGCTCCTGCAAGAGGTGGTTGCTCTTCTAGTGAATTAACCTCACCTGTTCTCTCAAGAGACCGTTCTGATCCCACACTTGGGATCCTAAAGAACAGGTTTCTCTCCTTCACTTTACAGCAATAAAACCCAAGTGAAGACAGACACAGGCCAAAAGAAAGACATAGATCAAGGCCTTTACCAATGTATTGGTGTGGATTTCAAGTAGGAGGGTGGTAATAACATATGAAAATATATGCCGTTTAGAGGTTATCTGATAATATTCTTAGATTTTGGGAAAGTAGAAGTGAATAGTGTATGTTGTGTGGCTCTTCCTGGAGAATGTGAAAAAATATAAACTCACTCAGATAGGGAACCGATGATACACCAAAGAAACCTCAGTCACTTTCTGAACCTGGGAGTTTTTTGGGTCAGTTACGGAAACATGGGTACTGGTTACATAGAGCAGTGTGGGTGGGACAATGTATGCAGTAAACTTAGCCCCCACTGTTCAGATCTAGCCAATGGACAGCTCATTCTCCAAGGTTGTAGGGAGAGCGGGGACTCCCTCTAACATGAACTCTAGTGCCCCACCCCAAATTGATCACTTTTCCTTGGCAGGGAGGCCCAGCAGCACCCAGAGGAAGAGAGAAATGGAATATCCAGATGAGACCTGATATACTGTGGTCATATGGTGGGGGAAAAGGTCCTCTTCAGTCAGAGGTCTAGGGGAGGGGTAATAGGGCAGAAGAGAGAGGAAGGGTGAGAATGGGAAGATACAAGTGAGGGGATAACAATCAGGGTGTAATCTGAATAAATTATAATAAATTTTTAAAAAGCCCAGCCAAACATAGGCCATAACTCAGGAAAGCTGCATCTCTGGGGCTCCCTGAACACCTTATAGCCAGGTCATCTCTCTGTAGTCATGTCTCCCCAGCAAGTGTTACTGCTTGCATAACATATACTCTTAGCCAATGAGTGAGCTTGGCCCAGGAAGAAAGTCTAAGGTTGCTTCGAGGGACAGGTTCCACCAGGGAAAGGATCACATGATTTTTATAGACATTAAGGTGGTTTGAATAGGTTTGGCACCCATAGACTCATGTGTGTGAATGCTTGCCCCTAGGGAGTAGCTTGCGAATTGGGTAAGTTGCAGAGCTTTCCAAAGACTTGTGACTTGTTTCCTTCCTGGTTTGTATTTCTTTTGCTCTACTTCATAAGACTTTAAGAGCCTCCATTGAGAAAGGAACGCTTCAATCCTGAGGAACTAGCTAGACATCAGACTGTACTTGATTGCCAATTTGATGTTCACTTACAAAGCAAAACATTGTAAACAGCCACCAAGGAAGCTACAGTTCACCCAAGATCATGTTGCTTCTCAGTCTACTTAGTATGCAACCATTGAGTTTGTGGCAGCCTACCAGTCTGCTCAATCTTTAGCAAAGGCACTGTCAGTTCACAGTGACCAAGCACATGAACATCACCAGGCTAGGTCTCCACAGCAGAACTGCCAAATATTAGTATCTTAGTCTAACGGATGATTCCGGTGTTCTTCAGAACTCTTGAGCAAATCACAGAATTGGTGAATAGCAAGAAACTGCAACTATGTTAGTGCCTCCTGAGTTCATGTACTCAACGCTCTTGTCAAATATCTCCACAACTAATATGGAAAGGTACGTCAAGGCGGAATAAATGTTGGTGCAGCAATCTGTAGGTAACAACTGAGATGAAAAGGGCTGAACCAAATTTTAAGTTGTATTTAAGGAGAGCTCCAAATTTTATTAGGTAGGAAAATAAAAGGATAGCTGTGAAAGGAAGAAAAGAAAGTTTAAATTTGTGTCAAGGACCGAACTAGAAAGAGGCATCATGGGAGAAAAGCTGAAATGGGTTAATCCTGGAATACAGGAGTTTGGGAACTTGGGTTTCACATGGGAGCGGACACAAGATGGTCTTTAATATGGACACACCTGTGCCCTGTATGGAGGAAGGCGATGGAAGAACAGAAGCCTCCAGTCCCTGGATGATACAGAACACAAAGAAAGAATGGGAATTTGTGGCTGATTTCATGTTCCTTTTGGAAAGAATCAGCCTAGGAGTTCTCTCTCTCTCTCTCTCTGTCTCTCTCTCTCTCTGTCTCTGTCTCTCTCTCTCTCTCTCTCTCTCTCTCTCTCTCTCTCTCTCTGTCTCTGTCTCTGTCTCTCTGTCTCTGTCTCTCTTTCTCTGTCTCTCCCTATCTCTGTCTCTGTGTGTCTCCACCTAACATCTATCTATCTATCTATGTATCTATCTATCTATCTCTATGATGCATCTGTCTGCCTATCTATCATCTATCTATCATTTATCTATTTATCATCTGTCAACTCCCTCTATCTCTATATCAGTCTACCTACCTCTTTAATCTAATCTATCCATCATCATCATCTATCACTATTTCTATCTCTGTCTGTCTGCCTGTTTCTATCTTTGTCTCTCTGTCTCTGTCCTACATTTCTGTCTGTCTCTGTCTGTCTGCCTGTTTCTATCTCTGTCTCTCTGTCTCTGTCTCTTCTCTCTGCCCACCCACCTCCAGCCTCTGTTTCTTTCTTCTGTTATTCTGGAGCTGCTGAGACCTGAAGCTCTATTGGATTTCCACCCACACCTTGGCAATTCTGCCAGGAATTGTGGGTATGGTCATTTGGAGCCAAGTCATTTTTTCTTACTCTTTAACGTAAAGAAATTATGTTTGTTAAGATTTCTTTAGACATAATGATGCCATCACCTCCCTCTTATTTATAATGAGTGAAGATGAAATGGAGACTTCAGGGGCCAAAGACAACACACTGGCCTAAATGTAAGAAACATCTAAGCTCCCACAATCATTTTCCCTGTGTGTGTTTGTACCTGAGATCTTGGGTGATAAAGTTGGCTAGTAGAATTATAATTTTTAGCCAAGGTCCTGAGGCCCAACTTCCCAGAACATAGTGGGAAATTTTGTTCTTTATATAAGCATGTTTGGCAATGCTTCCTGCTGGTGATTTTCAACACGCTCTTAGGTGGCCATGGAAACATTATAAGGGAAATGCACTTTGCTCTAGGAGTCAAATTAAAGATGCATTGCTCACAAACTTCATTGATTTAGCACTACCAGGCTCATAATCTTTGGCCTGATTGACATTTGAAGTCCTCTTTATGTTTGTCCATAAATGTCTGAAGCAAGATCATTTTAAGGTTCTTGTTACTGTGTTCATTAACACTACAATTTTCCAGTTTCATAACGAGGTAGCTGGCATTAAGTGTATTTTAATAACTATATTCTCTAGTGGGTTGATTCGCTTCATATACTTAAAGTAAGTTCACCTCAGCCATGTTGAACAATGGTCATCCTAATCCTTTGTTCAAAACCAGTTTATAAGTGGCTTTTTTTCTGTTACTGAACAACAAGTTGTCTCCAAGGCCGCTTTCCTCCTATGGTGAAGGTCCTGGGGACCCGGGTGTCCTTCCTCCTTTTTTTTTCCGTATACAGTTACTGCTGTCCCAGAGGACGCAGGGGCATGATGCTTGCCACATTTAAATGTTTAATTGTTCTCTGGAGTTTCTTTGCAATTTACACCTTGCAAAAATGCAGCACACTCATAAATCTTAGAGTTTAAGAGTGTCCCTTTCCCCACAGGAGCCACTAACCTCACAGGAAGGGGCAGGGGTACAATCCTACACAGTTTGGGGATTTACAAGTCTGTGGTGAAGGTAGGGGTGTGAATTACTGAGAAACCCAAGAGTATATTAAACTGTTTAAAGGTACAGCACACTGAGATGTTTTCTCGGTTTGAAATCTTATTAAACAGAATGGGAAAGGGAACAAGACTATGCCTACAGTGAACCCACTATGCCACACCTGCCTTCTGCCTTAAAGGCGACACTTGATGGGCCTTTCTAAGTCTTGTTTTGTATGTTCACTTGATGTGAAGAGTCAGCAGATTCTCAAAGCAGGTGCAAGGTCTAAAAGTACATAATTGATGTATAACCAGTAGTGCTTTGCTTCTAGAAAGAAAATAACATTTAATTTTTAGATGATAATTCTTCTATAAATTGTTTCAGATGGTATCATCCATATTGGGGCATTATTTAGAGTAAATGAGAATATCATTAGTAACTGTGTAGAGTCACCAAAATTTACACCCTTAATAATTTCAACACTCAAGAGCTATAAATAAACTGCTGAATGAAGCTTGGTCATAGTAAGGTCACCATAGGATATACAGAATAAATATTTATTAATTATGTTTCTCCTTTCTCTGGCAAAGAGGACTGATCAAGCACTTTATCCAACATGTAGGCTATACATGTGTTTGACAACATAGCCATGCAGGTCTTGAAGATCTTCCCTCTTGCTTGCTGTTCCTGGGGACTAGCTTTCTGAGCCAGATGTGTATTCAGTTTCTCCTTCTAAGACAATGTGAATCAGTCATCAGTAGAGGACGGGGGCTCCTCAGAAGCCACTCAGAACTGTAATGTGCAAAAGTGGAGGAGTGGAACACCAAGGAAGCAGTTTTCCCTCAACTCTTGTGCTACAATTGAAAAGGCTTTAGCTCAGGTGGGGCCTCCATCCCAAGGGACACCTTGAGGTGCTGGCAGTTCATCTTATAGCTAAACACACTAATTGCCAGTCTTTTGCTTCAGACTTCTGTTTCGTCTTGTCTATAAACTGTAACACAGATGGAGGAAAGGTAGAGGGAAAAAGAAGAACTTTTCTTTTCCCAGTTGTGGCCAGACTAGAACTAACCAGTTTCCCTGATAAGGTCATAGATTGTCACACTTCCTTTGAATGGCAGCAGGGTGTGGACCAAGACCTGTCTTTGTGTCCAGAGACTTTTGGTAAGCTTTCATCTCCCTGTGGGCCACCTCTGAAGAGCCTCTGGGACAGACAACTATAGCTTTTTATCTCCCCTCTAGCACATCAGAGCTGGGGTGGTGTCTGAAATTGATTTTAAACCTTCTTCTTAACACTGGGATGGCAATAACCCTACCCATCTGTCTTCTAATCACCTGGTATGTGCATCAAGGGACTGATAGGGCGGGGCTCCTGGCTGTCCCAGGCTCATCTAAGCAGCACCAATTGACATAGTCTATTTACCCATCTGTTTTTGCATTACAGCCAGACTGTCCCTCATCTTTATATCAATGCCCTTGCAAGGCAATGCTTCTTCTCTGCAGCCTTGCTCAGTTATGGACCTCTAGCAGCTCTCTGAGTGGTTTTGTGAATAAAGTATCTGACCATTGCACACAGAACTCTCCGCATCCTCTTGAACCCTGCCCCTGTCTCCAGCAAAACTTCTTTGAGGTTATTAGTTTACCCTGATGCCTCATTCGTGCCTTTGCAGTCACTCTGTGAACAACATGCATGTGTGTATTGTATGTGTATATAAATAGAGACGTTGCCTCACTGTGTGAAATATGTAGGGGTAATTCACATTGGAGTAAAAGAGTCTCTGTTTGCCAAGAGCCAGCTGTCAAGGGATGTGATGACCACTTGGCGAACTGTGTCCTACAAATGCACATACCTTGTGAATTTATTGTCATTCAGTAAATTCTGGCATTACGGAGAGACACGAGCTTGTCCATCTAAGTCTCTGGCAGAGAACACTCATGATCCCTGGCCATATCTCCTTCTTCTTGAGTTCCCCTTCCTTACACTTTTATTGTTTATTCTAGCACAAAACATGTAAACAACCTGTTAGAGGTGCTGTTTCCTGGCTTATCATCTTTAGAAGTTGCTCGTGGCCTGTTTACCCTCTTACCACTTCTGTGGTCATTAGTTCCTGTGTCTTCTACTCTCATCTTTTGCTGTGCACTAGATTGCCTTGCTTCTCATCACTGTCCTCCTGTGTATGTTAGGTAGTTGGCATTTTTATTACAACTAAATCTTCTACTTAATTAAAATGTTTGTATTAGCATTCTGTGTGGGAAGCTGAAGCTATCGCCCTCGCTAAGATGGTGCCTGGCAACCTGCCAGGCAGGATAACTTGCAATTCTGCTCCTGGTAAGCAAGTCCTTAGTCGGGTTGTGGGCTGCGCTTTGTTCTGACGTATGTATCCCGCCTTGTCGGGAACCAATTGGAGCTACCGACGTAAGGGCTGCTGATTGGGTGAGGCAGAGGATATAAAGGGGCGCGGAGGTGTTGGGGGAAGGAGAAGTGAGCGAGCAAGAGAAGAAGAAGCTTGCTGAAAAGGTTCCTGAATAAACTGGCTGGAGAAGAACGCTCGGGTTGTGTCCTTATTTCCCTCTGGTCGGAAGGGATGCGACAATTCTGCTATAGGCTTTACTCCTTTGTAAAATTCACATTGGCTTGTTGATACTTTTGCATTTCCACAGACAGATGCTGTCATGTATCTTTCAGACTCTCATAAAGTATGGCATTCTGAACTTTGATGTTACTAAGATTTGCATTTATGGTCTTAGTATATTTTTAAAAACCTCTATGGTACATTGAATAATATCTAAGTTCTGTCCCAGAAAATCTCTATAGTATATTGAATAATATCTAACTTCTGTCCCAGATCATATCCATCACAAACTTCAGAGGTGACTTTAAACAGTCTTTGCAGGAGTGAGATGTAGCTGACTTCTGGCCTTTTCTACCTCTCTATACCATCCATGGTGCTTCCAACCCCCAACACTGGATAGGAGAGTAAGAAGGCTGGAGGGGAAAGGAGCAATAGATATTGCTAGACTTCTTCCTGCTGATTAAGGTCATTGAGTTCCTTGGAGCAAATTTGATCTTTGTTGCAAGGATATTACCAACCAGAAACAAGCAATCCAGCAAACAGCAACAACATCAGAAACAAACCGCAACTAACAGCAGCAGCAGCAGCAGCAGCAGCAGCAGCAGCAGAAGGAGCCACAGCAGAAGGGGCAGGAGAAGGGGGGAACAGCATCCACTGCCTCACTTGGGGCTCTGGCATTTATATACCTTCTGAACGGTCTCCAGAATTCCAAATGTAAACTGTTCCCACCTGGAAAAATCACAGTGCTGCTAGAGCACAAGATAAATCATTGCTGCTGTGGAAAATCTGAAGCAGCCTAATATCCCACACCTGGGATTAAAATGAAAACATATTCCCATAATGCTTCTGTGTTTGAAAACACAAAAACAAAAACAAAATTCTCACTACACTAAGCTGAACTTGTATTGGTTTTATTTGAGTCATAAATTGAAAGAAATTACCCTGGGAAAAAACAGAGAATGGCACTGGGCAGAGGCCACGAGAGAGAGACCAGAGGGCTGAGTGTGTAGCGGAGTGGCACAGCAGTCACCTCGCCTGCTCAAGGCCTTGGATTCAACCCCCAGACCAGAAGAAATGGAGGCAGAGATGAACCTTCTGAGGCCACAGACTCAAAAGTCCCTAACAGAGCCAACAGAGACTAAGAAGACAGAAGAAGATAGCTTCAAGGGTCTTCTGGCTAGCACTGCTGATAGCAGCTTCCTCAGTGCAGAAGTGTGAAGAATTCAATTGGATAATGCACCATTTAGGATAATCTTTTCAGGTGTCCTGAGGAATCAGCCTGAAACAACAGCTTAACTCAAGTAGGATGCATTTCTCTTTGGGCACTTTCAACTTATCCATGCTAAACTGTCATATCCAGGAAACTGTCTGTGTTGTCCAAAGCTGTCCTGGCTCTTTGACCTCATCAGACCTCACATCAGTTAGCACAGCCCTACCACTAAGAAGCTTGCTAAAAATGCCTCTGCCTCAGTTTTCTCTCCTTGAGTGACCCATACTCTTTCCCCCACCTTTTGAATTCAACATACATCCTTAATGAATCAAGAAGCTGACCCAAATTACTAATGCCAGGAGATGGTTTCCATTTCAGTCACGGTTTCATATGGGTTGTTTTTATGCATAAAATGAAAAGTGTGTCTTTTTTCACTATAGCTATGTTTTTATATTAAATTATCAAAATTAGACTATCCATATTACTAATCTCTATAGCACTATATTAACTCTATGGTTAAAATTATTTCTAATATGATAATAATAAAATGTGCATATGCTGTGTTTTGTTGTCAGGCAAGAAGAAAGAAAATGGTGAAGTAGCTGATTTTTCAGATGTATCTTGGCTTTCTTTGTTTCTGCCTGGGGCTCCAGAGTCCAGAGCTAATGGCACAGGGAGATTGCAGTCAGCAATTATAAATCTCTTTGACAACAAAAGTGCATGCAAAGGTTCAGAAATTACACTTCTTTCTGTACACAAAAGAATCTTTCCTACTTCAAACTACTCTAAGGAGGCAAAATGTATTTACCATTACTAATTATATCTATACTAGATTAGTTGTGTAGGAACAGAGAGAATGAGTTAA
This sequence comes from Acomys russatus, assembly GCF_903995435.1. Classification (NCBI taxonomy): domain Eukaryota; kingdom Metazoa; phylum Chordata; class Mammalia; order Rodentia; family Muridae; genus Acomys; species Acomys russatus. Next base: position 18,279,634 of record NC_067151.1, read on the forward strand.
AATCTCATTGCGTTAGTTCTTATTTCACTCAGTGGAAAGGGAAAAGTCTCAAATGTTTTGGTGCCTTTAACAATAAATATAGCAAGCATTAATATAAGTGGGTATTATGGAGACAAACTCATTATATTTAAAACATTACTTTTGCTTTTTAAAATAAAATGTACAACTATTTATTAGGATATTTTTAACCTCCAATAGCTGAAAAAAGCAGAGAAGTCAATACAAATTAGACATCCTATGTTGAGCCATATTTACTGCTCAATAAATCCTAATTATATTAGAGAAGATTTATTTTCATGTCACTGAACAATTGATAATTTTGCAAATGAGTAAAATGTAAGTGCTGGCTGAGATTGAGATTTAAAATGTGTGCTTTATTTGGTTGCTTTGGTTTTTAATGTTTAGCAACTATATTAACATCTTTTCAGAGGAAGCTAAAAACAGGACAGAATGAGTGAGTAATCACCTCATCTACATCACAAGACCATTTTCATGAGACAACAGACTTGAAAGCATCTCATAAACTAGGAAACATGCTCTCACTTCCTGTGCATTTGTTTTGTTTTTATTTTATTAATTTATTCATATTACATCTAAATTGTTATCCCATCCCTTGTATCCTCCCATTCCTCCCTCCCTCCCATTTTCCCCTTTACTCCGCTCCCCTATGACTGTGACTGAGGGAGACCTCCTCCCCCTGTATATGCTCATAGGGTATCAAGTCTCTTCTTGGTAGCTTTGTTTTATCTGAACCCAGTGGTTTGACTGTTTCCATCCACCCTGGACTCTTTGTTTCATTCTAATCTATAAGCTACTCCTTAGATTACCTTTTGCATCTTAACAAACTTTTTATTATTTGTGAGCTTCCCATCATGTAGCCCAGTCCTGCTCCTCTCCCAGTGCCCCACCACAAAATAAAACCACACAAAGAATAACAACAACACAACAATAACAACCAAACCATAGAAAACATATCCTCATGGAAGCTGTACTATGTCACAGTGTGTCCCACGATATATCCCTCTGTCCACACATCTTCACTTGCAAATGCTCAGTGCAATGACTCCCTTGTCTGGTTCAAGATCTCTGGCTTCTGTGATACCATCAGTATTGAACTCCACCCAGTTTTCCTGTTGTTTCCCTGTATCATTGATATTCTGTAGCTTTGGAGTAGAAAGACTGACCCTTTCATGTGTCCCAACCATTTGCAGATAACATAGTTTCAGACTGGATCATCTCAGAACCCTGGATCTGAGCCTGGGTGGTAGCAGAGATGGTCAGCCCACTGGCTCTTCATTATCCGTACCACCAGGGCAAGCTCTCCAGCACTGCTCTGGATAAGCCACCCGATGCACCATCAACTCGAGAGGCAGGGTCATCTCTCTTGCTCTTGAGGCCTCAGGGCTGGCTTACTGACACCCATACCTCTACAACCAGCTCTACTATGCTGCCCAAAAAAGGTGTGGAGCCAACTCTTAGTGCTGCATGCTTTGAGGGGCTATCCCATTCTCACACCCTTGGGGCGAGCTCACCCATGCCTTTGTTCTCAGGGCCAGCTTCATTATGATGCCCACTGGAAGGGCCAATTCCTCTCAATTCTGCAGCTGGGGAGAGACTCGATAGCTCTGTAGACCTTAGGGCCATCTCTCTCAACTGCAGCAGGTGGTGAAGAGAGAGGCCATCACCCCCACCCCCATACCACATCACAGAAGAAAAGTGGCAGGGCCAGCTTTTCCTTATCCTGTCCTCAGGGCTGGCTCATTGGTGCACCTTCTCCCCCCAACAGGGAAAGCACTACTGCTGCCAAGGAGAAGTGCAAGGCCCAGTCTCTCCCAAGTGCCACTGGTGATGAGGAGCAGGGACAGTTTTCTCTCTCATGATCCTGGGGCCAGCTCTCCTGACTGCCATAAGTGACAAGGGGCAAGGATGGGAGAGAAGGCATCACCTCCACATCTACATCACTTCATGGGAGATGAGTGATGGGGACAGCAATCCCACACCCTGTCATCAGGACCAGCTCCACGGTGCTACCTGGGTGGGGTGCAGGGTCTGCTCTCCCGAGTGCTGCAAGGAGTGAGAGATGAGGCCAGATCTTCAGAGTTCCACATCCAGTGAGGGGCAGGGCCAGTTTGGCACAGCCCCTGCATATTCAGGGGGTCCCCAGATGCTGCCCTGATGAGGGACATCTCCATGTTCCCTAGTGGTACTATGACACAGATATCAACACCCACTCCTGCCCCTGCATGGCCATGGATTCAGACATGACCCTGACTGGGACCTCACCATGGCCCCATGTGGCAGGACTGGCCACTTACATCAGGTTGCTTTTTCTCCACCTTTGGGTCCCCAGTGATGTAATTATTCCTAATGCTCAAGCTGCTGCACTTCTCTGTTTCTCTCATCTGACAACCACATACGCACACATTGTGATGGCTCCAGTTGCAGGCTAGTCACAATGCTGGCAGGCCTCTGGCTGACATTCTCATCCACTCTGCATGGTGCGATGGCGAGCAGGTATCTGTGGCCCTTGTGTGCTCTGCATCGGAGGGCAGGTCTGTGGGTGGCATGATGGTCCTCAGGTCTCTGTCTTTCTTCTTCCATGCTGAACTGTCTGGGTTTGATTTGATTGGATTGTTATGAGTCCTTGGAATAAAATAGCTTTGGACACAAGACATGCATCAAGCCAAGATGAACAAAGGACTGCCATTGGCTCTGGCCCTGACTTACATAAGAACACCACCACCAAGAAGGTGTCTCTTTGTCCATTGCCTGTGGGTACCTTTTTCATCTTAAGTGTGGTATGCAAGAAAAGGATACAGAAAAGAGCAACAATAGGACAAATGCTCACACATAGGATCCAAAATAGTCATACTTTCCCTAAGTTTTCAGTGATAGATCACATCCATATGAAAAAATATAGACCTCTTGGTTCTTCATCTTCTCTTCTTTTTTTTTTTTTTCTATTTCATCAATTTATTTGTTGCAGGGTACACTGCTACAGTGCACAGGTGGCCACAGAGGACCACTTGCAGGAGTTAGTTCTCCTCCTCTACCATGTGGGACGTTTGCCTTCAACGCTGGTCGTCAGGCTCTCTGGGAAGTGCTTTTGCCCTCTGAGCCATGTCACTGGCCCATCTTGGCTGTTTTCTGTTAAATAGGAGGTAAACTGCTTTGGACCACAATAGATAACATGACAGGTAGCTGTTTTCACAGCTTTTGATTCAGTCCACAGAGGGTTCCATATGGTGTTTCTCCCTACCATCTTACTTGGACAACTATAGAAGTGGGAGGCTTTGCAGTCTTCCATACACTTTATTAATAATACTTTTGAGAAAACAGTGCAACTCTCCTTCAACCAAAGGTGGCAGGCTTGTAGATGGTGAGATGTCACTCAAACCTCTTTTCTTGTATCCACAGCCACCCCCAGGTGCTTGGCCTTTCTATTACTTCTTACTGAGCCCCAGCCCTTCATCACCAACTCAATGCAGGTGCCAGCTTCTTAGCTGTATGTTTCTGTCATCCCTTCCCCAAGCTCCTGCCTAAAACCTGTGCTATAGACATTTCTTTATTACTCTCCATTCCCTAGAGAATGAGTGCTGTGGTTCCATACCATTGTTTAAGAGGAAGTGGGCTGTTCTAGACATGACACTTCAAGTCAAGAGAATTCCCACTCTTTTAATTTTTCTGGAGGGAATGTGCTGATTTATTTGATAAACTTATGGTATGAAATGAAGCAAATGTAGAGCTCGACCTTGTGCCCATCCACATAAGCTTTGTAATAGTTTCAAGCTTAATATCTTAACACTTCACTTATGCAAGTGACCCTTGACATTTTTAATGCCAGGAGTGAGATCATCACATCCTTAGATGTGGGTGACTAGCAAACCACTTCACTACTCTGTCCACAAAGGGATCAGAGCCACGAAACTAAATACAGCGCCCAGCCATACAGAGACTGGAGTATCGAATGTAGGAAGAAAGGATGCTGTTGAGTAGGAAACCACATACCTGATCAACCTTTTTTTTTTTTCTGAGTCAATTACTTTTTCTGAACCATGCCCTCAGGTTCTAAAACTAGACCTATTCCCAGGTGCTGGGGTACTGGTGTATTCTTTGAAGCAGCTTTCCAATAATACCTTGGAGGTCGTGTTGCAGAGCATTATAGGTATAACTTATTTTCTAAACCAAAATTGATATTTTGTAGACTTATTGATCTCATGTGAGTAAGGACAGTGAGTGGAAGTTAGCGTTGTGGCTGAGCAGAAATCCCCAACTTCTGACCTCAGGGAAATGAAAGTACTCAGGTCAAACAATCTGGGCTCTACAGGATAAATTTGTTTGATTGGTTTTGATTATTTTGTGGGTATGCAAATTCTGTTGATGATGACATTGGAAATAATTTTACTCAAGGTTTAATCCCTCCAGGTCAGAAACTGAACTTACAGTGCTGTTGTTACTACCAACATCTGCAGACACAGATTTGCTTGCTTCAGCAGCCAGCACAGCCTTTCTACACAGCTACCACAACTCCTCATAGGCATGCCCCTCTATGGTGTCTATGGTTACTTGTCACTAAAAATACCACATAATAAAGAAAATGTTTATATATATGTGTGTGTGTGTGTGTGTGTGTATACATATTTTAAATTTATTATAAAACTTTTATAGCTTATTTTCTCACTTTCTATTTTAAAATCCTGTATTATTCATTCTAATTGCTAAAAATCAAGAGCTGTGTTGAATGCCTAAATTAACAGCAGATGCAGGTTAAGTGAGTTCTAGACAAGTAAAAATTTAAGATATCTCCGTTTTTACATTTAAAACTTATTTCTTTGAGATTATAATATATTTTATCATTTTCTCCCTACATTTCCTCCTTCCAAAACCTCCCACGTTCCCTTCTTAGTCTTTTTAAAATTCACGGCCTCTTCCTCACTACTTATTTTTACATGCGTATATGCATATGTATATACATATGTATTCCTAAATATAATCTGCCCAGGCTGTATACTGCTACTTGCATGCATGTTTTCATGGTTGCTCACTTGGTATTAGATAAGCAGTCCATGTCTCCTTCCCTGAGCTAGACTGTTTGTCCCTTGCTCAGCAATGCTTGTGGCTGATAGTCCTGTGTTTGCACAAAGGAACTGAAGTCTCGTGCTCTTCCTCTGCTCACTTTGGCATGCCTGTGGGAGCTGCCCTTGTTCAGCTCATGTTTTTACAGTCCTGCTGGTGAGCCTATAGGGGTGTAGCTTCTGACATTACTGGCAGACACAGTCTCATGGCAAACTCCCTCATCTTCTGGCTCTTGCAGTGTTTTTGTCTCCTCTTTGGCAATGTCCTTGAGCCTTAGGTGTGGGAGTGATCTGTAGATGGATCCATTGAGACTGGGCTCCACAACTCCACAGTTTGATTGGTTGTGGTTTCCTGAAGCGGTCTCCATCTGTTGTAAAGAGATGTCTCCTTGATGAGGGATGAGGACTCTACTACACATCGGTATAAGGACAAATGTTTAGACTCTAGTTGGAATTTTGCTCACTAAGAGAGCAGTGGTTGTTGCGTTGTTCTCCAAATCCATGATTTCACTAGCCCTGGGTAGTAAGGCAGCTTTTAAGCTAATAAAGAACAACTACATCATTTGCAAGAAAGGAGGCAACTGGAGAACCTTCTGTTAGACAAATCCAGCCCAATTGAGCCAGTCACACACTTTGAATCCTCTGTACTTCCTAGATTTTCTTCGGATGATGTTTGATCTTGTAGGTGTACATGACATAAACATCAAGAGAGTAAAGTGGACTAGTGTGATGTCATGGGCAGAGCAAAGGAGGAAGGGGAATATAAGGGCATATGCCAGGTAAAACTGCTCCAGTGCAAAACGATCCTCAAACAACACAATACCTTATATGGTTAATAGGCACAATGATAATTCTAAGAGTTCGGAATTCACAAGCCAGTTCTAAAAGTGACTACACTGAACACAAAACTAAAAAGTTTTACAAGCCATAGATTGTATACTTGGCCAAGCAACTGGTAGTGAAGAAAAGTCACTTAGAGAAAATAAAATACAAAAGCCAAACAGCTGAACCCTAAAAGGACTTGGAATTAGCCATCTTTACATGGTCTCTGCTGGTCACAGTCCTGGAAGTTAGAAGTGTAGAAAAACTGCAAATACTTCCACCCAGGGCCAGGAGGCCAAGGTTGATTCTAGCTCTGCCGTGGGCAGCCATCTTCAGGTGACTGTTTTATTTTTCTGAAATACTTTTGTGTGAAGCCTGTAATTTAAATGTCTTGCTAGAGTCTTCTTTACTGAGCCTTACAGCTTTGTAGCTCACCTGAAGCAGTAATATTTCTCCCAGTTGTTTTATTGTGAATGAGAACATTGGGGAAAAGGCACAGTGCATTGTGTGTAAGCTCAATGGTACAAAGACGCACGAAACATATCTGCAACTCACTATAGTTTTTAAAATTTTTTTCCTTTTGTTTGGCTCATAGATTCTCGTAGGCCAGGATTGACCTTGAACTCTTTGCGTTGCCAACAATGACCTTGAACTTATGATCCTCTTGCCTCTGCCTCCTGAATACTGGGGTTCGAGTCTTGTGCTACCATATTCTACTTACAAAGTGCAGGAGATGTAAGAGGTATGCACTGTAAGCCAGCCATGATAACTGTCTCTGTTTGGCATCACTGAGGCTGTAAACATGGTTTGGGAATCGTGGCTCTCTCTGTGTATCAGAAAAGGGACTATCAGGGTGATTTCGTCCCATCCACACAGCTCTAAGATGGTCCCAGGGGACGTGGCTCTCCACAATGAGTCTCAAATGTCACCTCCCATAGCAGAGCAAGAGCCAGCCTACCTCACTAGCCATGTCTATTCTTCATATTTGACCACGTCCCCTGAATGGGGAGACCTGGTGGCATGCAGAGGAAGGATAGCATACTACCAAGAAGAGACTTGATACCCTATGAGCATATACAGGGAGAGGAAGTCCTCCTCAGTCACAGTCATAAGGGAGGGGAGTAAAGGGGAAAATGGGAGGGAGGGAGGAATGGGAGGATACAAGGGAGGGGATAACCATTGAGATGTAATAAGAATAAATTAATAAAATAAAATTCAAAACAAAACAAAACAAAACAGAATGAGCGTGCGATCATACACATTTTGACATCATCTACGCTCTTACATTGCCCACATGATACCTCCAAAGCAGTGAATGACTTCAATTTTTCACTTTCGCACCGTAAATGTGTTCAGCATTATGAACGCCTCAGGGATGGTTCTGAAACCCTGAGCACAGACAGCAATCAGCTCAACTCAGACATTTTTCTGAAAGCCAAGAAACTCCCAGCAGCTAATAATTAGCGCGATTGAGCAACGGAGAAGGAAAGCAGACCTGTCAGCACCAAGGAGAGTAGTTTTTCACCTTGTAAAATTGCCAGCGGCCCACTCCCTTTGCAGCTGGTGCAGACACCCTAACATTAGAGGAGACTGCGCCGTGGTGCCTTCAAACTGTGCTTGTGCACTAGCAGCTAAGCTTGTTAAGTGAAACCTGTGAGTTAGGCTGCCTTTGTGATTTGGGTAGTTTTTTGTTGTCTGCATGTGTGATTACGATTTCTTACCAGTATTGTCTGCCCTAGATAAATTGTATTTGAAATACAAGCATACAGATTGGCAGTCATTGGCATGCTGGGTAATACTCCATGAGAGTGGCATAAACATCTTTCATGTGTGAAGTGGGATATTTCAGAGTTATATCTACATTTTTTATTTACCAAATGTCTTTATTTGTTTTGTGTTGGGTAGATGTATATGCCATAGAATGCATGTGGAGGGCAGAGGGCAACTTGGGGGATGGCAGATCTGTTCTCTCATGTCTCCATTTAGGTCACAGGGATGGAACTCAGGTTTTTAGGTTTGGGCTAAGAGCCTCTACCTGCTGAGTCATCTGATCAGCCAGGCCGGAGCCTTTGAATGTTGTATTTTCTTGGGGCAGACTAACCCTTTCTTCAAGTGAGATTCATAATTGATGTGCACGCATCGTGAGTGCGTGCATGAGAATGGGTGTGTTTGTGAGTGTGTGTGTTTCCCTTAAACTGATGCAAACCAGGCTGAGCCAGCTCAGCAATTCCCAGCTCTATGCGAGAGAAGACAGGTTGCATGTGAACAGAGCTAGGTTGTGTTCACACACTGTTAGTGTCTTCCTTCTCCTTAAAGAGCAGCTACGCTCCCGAAATGCACTTCAGACCATGTCATTTGACCACTGCAGCGTCCTGCTGGTTTCTAACAAAGAATTCCAAAGTTTTCCGGAAATCAGAGAAGATAGCGGGAGACCTCTTGTCTTCTGGTTTCCCTTTCATTTCCTTCCTGCCTTATCTTTGTAGCACCACCACTGACTGCTGAGTAAACAACTGCACACTGCTGACAAAACCCATCCTTTTTACTGCCCCTACGAACTCCACCAGAGTGTGGTGCACACACGGCCTCACATAGACTCTAAAGTTCTCCTATGTGTGACTTCCTGTTTTCAAGGTGTCATGATAAATGTTTGTTCTACATTACAAATGACTCCTTTAAGGTGATTTTTTTTTTCTCTCAATCATTCCTCTGTTTACCCTGTTTATATAAAATGGGAATAAAAATCACAATTACTTCACAATTTCTCATTTTGATTCAGTCTTTGAATATTATGATAGATAAACGGTAACTTTTAATTCTGAGGCAATTAAAGATGTTGAGAGAATGTTTGGAGCCCCCAGAAGGACTTGGCCTGGCAGGTCTCTCTCCACAGGGTCCCGTTCTGCTCCTTTGTCATTGCCGTGGTTATTTCCAGTTATTGAGTCTAATTATTGAGTCTTGCCTAAAAGGCTGGCTCATGTGGTCATTGTGCTTGCTAGATTGCAGTATCATTAGCTTCCCTGTGTACCCCTTACCTTGAAGGCAGAACTGAGGTCATTCCAAGAGACACACAGGGAAAGAGCGGTCTGAATGGAGTATTCGACAGAAGTAAACCCTTGCTCTGCAGCCCAGCATCACTGGGATTCCATTTAATCAAGCAGTAGCATCCACCTCTTCTATATAGACCCTCAGGGACAGCAAAATGGTGGCGCCAAAACAGACCTTTCACACCTTTTTTATTTTTAATACCAATGTATTATTACTTTGGGAAAACTAAGTTAAGGAAATTATAATTCCCTAAAATTACTGTAAAGGGAAAAGGAAGTGAAGGAGAAAGTTATAGCTTCTGTTGAATTCCCCAGCACAGTGTGCCTTGCTGAGAAACTGTGGCTTTCATGACATCACACATGAGCTCAGGCCCACACTCCTACTGTCTGTTGCTAACATCCTTTCTGTCCTTTCTGCCACCCTGTAAAAATAATGTCTTCTCTCCTTGGGGAGCAGCTGGGCTGTGGCTGCTCCTGTGACAGCTGTGAGTGGAGGTGGCCTGCTCACTCTCACTCTCAGCTGCTTTTCAGAAGCTCTCTTCTAAAACAAAATCTGACTTTTACTTCAAGTTTGTACAAGTGGGACTCTGAACAGAGTATTGAAGATTGACCAGTAACTATCAGCACAGCTGAAGCGTTTTTAAAAAGTTATTATTCTCCAAAACATATTGTTATTTGATTCATTTTTAAAAAAAAGAAAACAGCCCAAATCAATAGATAATAGTGTTTGAGGTGCAACTTTCATTGACTTTAGGGTAGTAGAAATGTACCAGAAGCAGACAGTATCTGGATTTTGTGCTGGCTTGACAAGCTAGCCTGTGTGCAAAGTTACACCTCGCTTCAGCTGGCAGCTGCTGCCCACTGCTGTGTGATTCCAAGTGACTCCAAACAATAGCTGGTCAAGTGTGCTTTTCACAACAATATCTCTTTAGAAAGATGTCCCAGCTCTCTTCCAGTGTTCAATATCATCTCTTAGGGAGTTCACACAGATCAAAAGGAAAGACAGAGCAGCCACTCGGAGTCCATTGCATTGGTAAAAAGTCACACATACTCTGCTCACACAATGTGTATGCTCTTTCTACTTAGCTATTAGAGCATGGACCTGTAGAAATGCCACAGAACAGCAAAGACATACAGAAATACAGAAATGGATGTTTCTTTAGGTCATGGTAGGATTTAGTTCTGGTAGCGGGGTGTGTGTGTGTGTGTGTGTGTGTGTGTGTGTGTGTGTGTGTGTGTATGTGTGCATGTGTGTCTGTTTATGGTTAGTATTCATTGTTTACTTATAAGTAAAGCTAATATTTCCTAAAACCTACTACATATGAATGTCAAATAGAAACTGCTATGACATAGAGTTAGAAAATAGACAAAAATGTTGCAGAGGCAAATGTGTGTTTTCTTTTCCTCTTTCTTCTTTTCTTTTATTCTATATCTCCTGAAGAGATTACTCTTGCTCACCTGTTTCTAGTGATTTTCTTTGATCACACCACCAGCTTTTATATTTGTATGGCAAAAGTTTTGTATGTGATTGAAAAGTATTACAATCAAATAAATAAATAAACTCAACATTGGGTAAGAGACTTGATGGTTAATCTACATTGGCAGCTACTTGGAGAGAGGGAAGACACACCTCAAGAGGGCCTGCCAGGGCTTTCATAGTCAGTAGATTATGAGACTCTGCCTCAGTGAATGATGCAATCCTCCACTGGGAACCAAATCTAAAAAGCTAACTTTTCCATCAAGGAGTACATGTGTGGCTGAGATGGGACAGCAACAGCAGCAGAGAGAAAGAGGGTCCAAAGGCCTTTGCTCTGGGTATAACAGGGCCAGGAGCTAGTTGTGTCCAGCATTTCTCTCTGTACTTCAACTCTTAAGCTTTTAGGCTGGTAGCCTTGCTATTTGGGGCCTTGGGGCAGTTGGTTGTGGCAAGAAACCCTGAACTTTCTTAACGGTCCGGCTGATAGCTCTGGCTGCTATACATTAACTCTTAAACTTTCAGCCAAGTAACCTTGTTATTTGGGGTCACTGTTTATGGTGAGAAGAAAGAAAGAAAAAGAAAACGAAAGAAAAGAAAGAAGAGAAGAAAAAAGAGCAAGAAGAAACAAGAAAAAAGAAAGAAAGAAAGAAAGAAAGAAAGAAAGAAAGAAAGAAAGAATAGCCATACATTCACACAAACATAGTGAGGGCCCACAGATCATTCATAAGAACATATATAGACAATCAGAGAGGAGGACATGTTTTTGGAATAAGCAAAGGGCTTTGACAAACAAGGTCTTACAGGCTTCACAATTTCACACACACGCACACACACACATACATACATACATACATACATACATACATACATACACACAATCAAACATATGAATATACAATCTGACGTATGGATAATATATACATAAATACATAACAGCTGTTGGATGAAATGAATTTCAGCAGACTTCAACACATGTGTACTTCTGCCCTGAGTTTTTTGCATCCTTTAAAATGAAGGTTCTCTGTGTATGAAAAATCATTGCACAAAAAGGGAGTTACAGAAGGACTCTTGACCTTAAGTTCTTTCATTAGAACTATATCTAAGTAGATATTTTTACTCCTTATAAGTTTAAAGCAGTGTTTTACCTACATACTCATCATGAGTTGAAAGTGGAAGTTTTAATTTTTTCTTATTTCATATGTACATTATTTTTCCAAAGCAAACGTTTTTATTTTTTTAATTAATTTATTCATTTTACATCTAAATTGTTAGCCCTTCCCTTGTATCCTCTTATTCCTACCTCCCTCCTTCTCGCTTCCCCCTTCTCCCCTCCCTTATGTCTGTGATTGAGGGAGACCTCCTCCCCCTATATATGCCCTTAGAGTATTGAGTCTCTTCTTGGTAACTTGCTATCCTTCCTCTGACTGCCGCCAGGCCTCCCCATCCAGGGGATGTGGTCAGAAATGGGACACCAGAGTTCATGTGAAAGTCAGATCTCACTCTCCACTCAACGGTGGAGAATATCCTGTTCATCGGCTAGGTCTGGGTAGGGGTTCAAAGTTTACTGCCTATATTCTCCTTGGCTGGTGCCTTAGTTAAAGCAAACGTTTTTATTTCAAGATTTTTTCTAAGAAACAGGTATCTTTCTTGTCTAGTATATCAAACTATTTATTCTTTTTTAAATATTCATATCATCTTTCTTATCGTGGTGTACACCTTGCCCTTCTAATGCTAGAATTAACATATTTCCTTTCTAGTATAATACCAGTTCTTGACACATGGTGGTTCACAGAACTTCTTGCAGATTTTGCTATGCTGCAAGAGGTGTTTTAACTTACTTGAAACAAGTCATAAATTCTATAAAATCATCATCAGGAGTTATGAAATCATTAATTCATTTAAATAGCACTATTTCTAAAGGTACATCTTCAATATAATCTGTAGAAAATGTGCCCAACGGACTGAAGCAATAGACAGCGAGGGTCTCTGCCATGCCAGATACATGAGACAAGCTTGGAAAGGCATACAGCAATGATAAGCAGTCTCAAGGCAAAATCACTGGGGCTTTGCTTAAACCAGGGGCCACACCCATTCATCAGCTGGGCAAGAACAGGTGGGCTGCTCCCAGGAAGCTCCCTTGCTTGCCTTTGCCAATCCAACATCCAATTGCTCCCAGCAAATTTGAACACCATACCGGTTTTCTGTATATCTCATGGCTTTTGTTTCTTTTCCATAAAATTATAGCATTGCCACAGGAAAAGCAGAGAGAAACCAGAAGGTTTTCCCTCCCCAATTTTGTCAACCTGGAATATAATCTTCCTTCATTTTAGTCTCTTAGACCTTTAATGCACAGGAACCTATAGGCTGAATCACTCTAAGTGCCTGCTAACAGCTTTACTTCTGAGTTTGACTGTAAGGATATTGGTTCCCAAGGCAAGTAGCACACAGGCCCACTGAGGTAGAAAAACCTCTGAGTAGAAGAGGCAACATCAGATGTGTCTGGATCTCATGGTAGACAGAACATGAAAAGCGAGTCCTTCCTGAGCTTGTGTGGGCATCAAGACTGCTGGTCATGGGTGTCATTCTCCTGCCTCATCTGCCTTCCATTATGGAGTTACATAAGCACCTTTCCAGGAGATACGGGGCCTTCAGGCTCAGATACAGGCTGCACCATGGATGAATGTTTTCCTGCTGTCTCCATCTTGTGACAATGATCAGCTACTGGTTTCTTTGTCTCTAGCTCACAGCCATGGTGGTGTGCACAGCCTACAGCTACGGAAGGCAAGCTAGAAAGTCGTCATTGTAAATAGTAAATCTATACCTATAATATGTAATAGATTATATATATCTACACATAATTCATGTGTATATAGTATATTGCACTATACAGTACTACATATTTTAGTACACATAGTATACTAATTTCCTTTTCACTAAAAAAAATATATATATACTAAATAATACAAATAGGGATTTTGGTGCTGTAAGTGGCTCTAGTCCTGAGGTTCTCAACCTATGGGTCATAACCATTGGAAAACACATATTTCTGAGCAGTGCCCCCATTCCTAAGACCGTCAGAAATAACGTGCTTTCTGATGTTGATGACCCACAGGTTGAGAACTGTTCCTCTAGAGAATAATAGTTTTAAGGATTGGTTTCTTTCATCGGTTTTAAGGTTTTTTCATGATCTTTCTGATCCTAGAGAGAACACTGGCAATTTCTGATATGAACTCTTTAAAGGGATAGACACAGTAAATGCACTTAGTACTACTAACTCACCACTTGTGAGAGCCGAGGTACTTAGTGGCTATACATATGATCCTTCACAGCATTTCTGGGAAACAAAGAGCATAATGATTTAGGCTGGTGGCTCCTGGCATCGAAGGATAAAGCAATAAATGAAAAGAATGAACTCAGAGATTCAATTTCCCAGCTCCAGATGTGCACAAACAATCTACAGGCTTCTAAGTGTGCCCTGAAGGACACTCTTCTGTCCTGAAAGCCATAAGATTGAAGTTGCTTGTAACCAAAGCCAAGCCCTCATCATGTAACTGGCTGATGTACAGGGAAGTCAAATTCACAGACTCCAACCAGAGTATCCGAGTGTCATCAGCAGAGTGAGAGCCTATCAAGTAAGCTGGGCATGGCAGTTACCCCTTTGAAGCTAGAAAAATGGAACTCCTAATTTCTTATTTACTTTGATAGAGAAAGTGGTATCAACAACTTTAATGACAACTGGGTCACCACACTACCCTTTGTATATTAGCCTCCCCACCTCAGTCCGCTGCAACTAATTCTACACTGCCCATTAGAACAGTGGTGATGAGGCTCAGTTACTGAGTAGAACGTTGTTGATGCCCTTGTGATTCCATGCACCTTCACAAACCCTCATTATTGGCCAGTAAACCTATATCCAGACTCAAAAGTTTGAGGCTGCAACACACACTGGGGTTATGACATACTCTATTCATGTGAAGGCTTTGAGTTTTCAAATTCACCCATATCTCTGAGAAACAAGTATGGAGATGGGTGGGAAGCATGTGGAAGAAGCATAAAGGGTAGACCATAATATGAAGAGAAGTGACTTATTCACAGATGCTCAGTGGTAGGGGACCTAGATTTAATGCAGCAGTTTACAGAAGTAAAAAAATAAAGCTGCACTAATGGTTCATTTGGTGGTTAACTGAAGTTCTTCAAAAGACAACCTGTTCTTGACGGGCAGACAGCTCTATCCTTAGCTTCTTTCTTTCTTTCTTTTCTTTTTTTCTTTTTTTTTTTTTTTAATTTTTTATTTATTTATTTATTTATTTTAATTTTTTTTTTCCTTAGCTTATTTCAATGGAGACTTGGAAGACTCAGAGGGATTTGCACTGTGGAGTGGAATTGCCACAGGAAACCTCTACCTCCAAGAGAAGATGGACCTGTTAGCAGTACGTTAGGAAACCAGTTTGTGAGAGGGGATCCCAGAGTCATTCCACAGATGGGTCATTGGAACGTTCTGCACCAGAGGCAGTACTGTGGGTAAGCACAACGGCAGTTAAAACATTATGTATGATAACTTACATCTTTGACACCCTCTTCTTGCCATTTTGGAACCTGAACTCATGTGAGCCTACACACACACACACACACACACACACACACACACACACACACACACACACACACACATCTTTATGCCAGACTCTAGTCTCCTCCTGTCACCTGATCATGCAGTACACCTTATAACCGCAAGTGCATACTGGGAAAAGGAAGCATTGCACCAGAGGTAGAAATCGTGTTATTAGTGTCACTGTGCCTTTAGGGATTGCTCAGTCTCTGCCACTTATGTTGTATATTCATTTGATGACAGAGTGGCACTGTGTATGCAGAAAGTGAGGGGTGCTAAAGTTGAGGAACAGTTCATGTCTTGTGGTAATTGGAAGCCTGTTATCAAGTGTTCCATTTTCACTGAGGCTTCTCTTTCGTTACTTGGTCATATAAGAACATGGATTAACCGTATTGCTGTTTAAACATTACTCAACCTACATTGTCATGGTTAATATCTTGGATATCCTGGCAAGATTAGGTGTCCTTGGGGATGGACAGTACATTTCTCACTCTGCACAGGATATTTGTTTTAGCAGAATTGTGATCTAGTCATTGTTTTCACTGGGGGGCTAAGTATGGCTTAAGGAGAGGGGTTTAGGTGTCAAGAGACCAGAGGACTTGTGACAGCTACACATGATTAGTAACTTGTGTTGAGAGGAATCCAGGAGGTTCACATGGGTCCATCTCTGAGTGTGTCTGTAAGGCCATACCCAGGTACAGTTTCTATAATGGGAAAGCATCCAAGGGAGGGAGAAAAGATTGCCTTGAATGAGGCAGCACATACAATTGCCAGAGACTGGGAAGCTGAAACCTTGCAGACTAGTGTGCCTATCATGTCTGGTACTGCCTGTGGGCATGATTCCTGTTTCTTCTTCCTTTCAGCATGAGTCACAGCAGTGACTGCAGGGGCTTTCAGCCTTAACCTTGATCCTGATCATTGCTGAATATTCTTCAAAGGTGTCCAGCTTCTTGGGCTGAACAGCTAAGAGTTCTCTAACACCCAAGGTGCAGACGTCCATTGTTGGTCTAGCCAGTCTCCAACCATATGAACTGATCTTGTGAATTCCCTTAATAACTACTTAATTATCTATATCTATCCAACTACATCTATGGATTTTCTCTGTCCCTGAAAAGAGATGTAACCTAGACAGAGTGTAACATACCTTGCTGACTATGGGGAAAGTGTGTAGTGCTTGCCGAAACTAATTGCCAGTAAAGAAAAACACAGTTGGCACGAAAAAAGCAAAGGTATTTCAGTTGTGTAACACACACATGGTCACTCTGACTTGGCATTGTTTGTACATGAAGATTCCTTTTCATGTCAAGTTCACACATGAATTTTTATTGTCCAGTTGTTTTTGTGTCATTTCATTGTAAAAAAAAAAAAAAAAATGAAGTCAGCCCTGTCAACAAGAAACACACACGCAGAAGCTCAAGGTTTGCTTTCAAAGACACAACTCTGGAGGGAGAGGCTCATTCCCACGAAATGCTTAGAGAGCCTCGTGATTTCATACTCATATGCAAGTTCTGCCCATAATGAAAAACTTACAACTTCTTTGCAGACGATTTTGTCATCTCAGACACCCGCTCCCTTTCCTGTCTGGACTATTTTTTGGTTTTTGCTTTTATTTTTAATCCCTGTGAAATCTTAGGCAATCCTTGTGTCTCAAACATGATCTCTCTGTCTACATTGCTGCCTTTAACTTCGTGGATCAAAAATAATATGAAATTTAGTTTTATTTGTAGATATCATCACATTTTAAGTTCTATCTGTCATCAATCTTTTAAAAAGAGGACCCTTCATTATCTATTCCTTTCTCATGGAAAAAATGTGTACTAGTAAACTACAGAACTGAAAGTCGCTTTCAAAAACTGAATTCTATTTAGCAAAACCAGCATGCATTGGAGTAATTATAATTGATATTCCCGCTAATGTATTTTGATCACTATTGTGGTTTAGACACACAAATGTGGCCCACAGATCCATGGTTTGGGTGACTGCTCCCCAGGTGATGGCTGTGTTCTAAGGAAGCCAAAGAGCCTCTAGGAGCAGAGGGTCAGCTCAGAGAAGGGGGTTGCTAGATGTGGAACTTCACAGGTCACCCTAGCTTTTACCTTGCTTCCTGTTTGCTCGATTGGTAAATCGCAAAAATGTTTTTCCATAGTAGTATTACTTATTTTTGCAAGAATTTTTTCCTGTGAATCTACTTTATGATGGCAAATTAGTTAGCTTAATCTCTTTTGTAACTTGCCCATGTGACTAGGAACAAGATTCGTGAAATTCATGATGATGATCCAAACCCACACCATTGTTCCCTTCATTTTGCTGAGGTTTCACATTGGTTTGTTGTTATTGCTGCCTTTTTTCTACCTTTTTTATTTTTATTTAATTTAAATTTATTTTTTAAAATTTATTAATTTTACATCTCAGTCACAGCCTCCTCCCTCATATCCTCCCCCTTCCTCTCCCCCCATTCTCTTTCCCAATTCCTCAGAGAGCAGGAGCCCTTCTCCTGTACCAACTGACCCCAGCCTATCAAGTCTCACCAGGACTGCCTGCATCATCTTCCTCTGTGGCCTGGTAAGGTGGCCCAGCCAGGGGTAAGTGATCAAAGAGTAGGTAACAGAGTCTATGACAGGGACAGCCCCTGATCCCTTTACTTGGGGATGTTTATGAAGACTGAACTGCCTATCTGCTATATCTGAGTGGGGGTTCTAGGTCCTCTCCATGCATGGTCCTTGTTTGGTGCATCAGTCTCTGCTGGTCCCCCTGGGTCCAGATTTGTTGGCTCTGTTGATCTCTTTGTCCAGCTCTGTCCACTCCGGGTCATTCTATGACCCCACTCTTCCATAAGACTCCCTGAGCTCTGCCCAAAGTTTGGCTGTGAGACTCAGCTTCTGCTTCAATGCTTTGCTGGATGGATCCTTTCAGAGGATGTGTATGGTTGGCTCCCATCCTATTTACTCTCTTCAATTGCTTACAGTGTCTGTTCTGTTTGCCCTTCTGAATGAGAATCAAGCATCCTTCCTAGGGTCCTCCTTGTTACTTAGCTTCTTTAGGTATATGGATTGTAATATGGTATTGAAGTCCAGCTTCGGCATCAACTGGGGAAAACTGAGGTGGGGTGTGAATCCTGTGGCTTGCTGGCTGGTGACCCTACAGACTTTCTCTGAGGACAATCTTACAAGCCAGAGCTGATAGTTACCAGCAATAGCTTCCGGTGACAAGCTGGGCCTAGGGCTGATGTCTCATAGTGGGGGCTAGAGCTGATGGTGGCAAGCGGGATCTAGGGCTGATGGCTCCTAGCAGGGGCTTCCAATGATGGTGGCAAGCATCTAAAAAAGAAAGGGAAAGAAGGAGAGAAAAGAAACACACACACACACACACACATACACACACACATGACGATGAAGTAAGATAGACTCCAGCTGGTAGGTTTCAACAAGTTGTTTCTTCTTCTTTTTATTATTATCTTCTGATTTTCCTCCTTATACCTATTCCTCCTCCTCCTCCTCCTTCTTCTTCACTTATCCTTTTCCTTTCACAGTTTATATACCTCAACAAAATCCTTCAAGAACTACAAAAATCACAATGTGTTTACATTCTATTTCTCTGTAAATAAGTGATTACAATGGATATACGTAAGGAAATAATGTTCCACAATACCTTCACATGACCAAGTGTTTTACATATTATAGGTAAGGAACAAACATGACTAAGTTATTTCTGAGAACTCATACATTCCTCTTATTGTGGTGGTGTGTTTGTGTTATTTTCTTCTTTCAGTTTTGCTGTAGTCAAGTTATTTATATCCTGTGAGTTTTTGGCAGGCTGTAGCTAACCTCTGTGGGTGGGAGTTTTCCTTCTAGTATCTTTTGTATTGCTGGGTTTGTGCATAGGTAGTTTAAATTTCGTTCTGTTGTAGGATATTGTGTCTTCTCCATCTATGGTGATAGAAAGTTTTTTCTGGGTAGAGTAGTCTGTATTGATATCTGTGGTCTTTTAGGGTTTATAAGACCTCTGTCCAGGCCCTTCTGACTTTTATGATCTCTGGTGAGAAGTCATGTGTGATGTTGATAGGTTTGCCATAATATGTTACTTGGCCTTTTCCCCTTGAAGATTTTAATATTTTCCACTGTTCTGTACATTTAGTGTTTTGATTATTAAGTGGGAGAGGACTTTCTTTTATGCTCCAATCTACTTGCAGTTATGTAGGACTCTTGTATACTTGTAAGCATTTCTTTCTTTTGATTGGGGAAATCTTCTTCTATGATTTTGTTGAAAATATTTTCTGGGCCTTGGAGCTGGGACTCTTCTTTTTATTCTATTCCTATTATTCTTAGGTTTCATCTTCTTAGGTCTCATCTTCATCATTTTTTTTTAAAGGTTTAACATTTCTTTGATGAATGCATCATTTTTTTTGATTGTATAGTCTACAAATGTGATTCTTTCCTCCATCTCTTGTATTATGTTGGCAATGCTTATCTTTGTAATTCCTATTTTCTTCCCTAAGTTCTCCCTCTCCAGGAATTCTTCAGTTTGTCCTCTATTTACTATTTCCATTTCTATCTTCAGATCTTGAGATATTTTATTTATTTCTTTTACATATTTGTATTTTTCTGTATTTCTTTGAGTGATTTACTCATTTCCTCTTTTAAAGACTCCATCTGTTTGGTTGTATCTTCCTGTATTTCTTTAATGGTTGTCATCATCTTCTTTAGCATACCTTTAATGTAATTTTTTTGTTTCAGTTGTTTTATGGTATCCAGGGCTGCTTGCTGGTGGATAATTGGGTTCTGAAGATCCCATGTTGCTCGGGATTTTGTTGATTGTGATTTCATGCTGAACATTAGCCATATGGTTGTTTGGGTCATTTGGCTGGTAGTTCATGGTATCCTCTTGAGTTCTCAGGAATGTGGGAAGAGCCCTGGACAGGGAGCTAGATGTTCCTGCAGGATCCCTCCTTGGATTTGTGGGTATAGTCTCTAACTGGCAGGTGGTCTCAGGGAACGGCCTGTGGATCTCCTCTGACATGTAATCCTCAGGACTGACTGGGCTCCTCAGGAGCCTGGGGACTCTTCCTCTCCCCAGGGGAGGTCCTGGAGGCTGCCACCCATCTACTGTCTTCCTTGCTCCAATGTTAATGAGCTACTGGGCACAGCAATCTCAGAGAACCTGTGAGCTCAGAGGTTTGCTTGTTCTCCTTTGTGAGATGGCTTTTTCTTTGGAGTGCAGCTAGGCCTGTGGTCCTGCGTGTCTGGGATCCCAAGGTCAGATCCAGGCACCTCAGTAACAGGAAGGTATCCATCCCTTTGGGACAGTTAGAGTATGTGAGTAGTTGGAGGTTGAGACCTCACTGCAGTTGAATCCTGGGAATTTTCCCAGGATTATCCTGGCAACTTGAGGTTAGATCCTCCCTTACATTCCCTCTGGGATTTCTTTTCATCTGGGAAGCACAGAGGCTGGAGTTTTTAGGTCCACAGCCTTTTAGTCATTCTACCATCAGTGGTGTTCTGATGATCCAATAATGTGTGTGATTGGCACCATCATCTTGGATCTTCTTCTACTTCTTTTCTTAGCCAAATTCCCTGAATTTTATATCATATATTTCATGTATAAACAAAAGCATGGTTCATAAGTTGTGAAATATATATATTATAATATAATATATATCTATATTATATAGTATATGAAATGTGGTATATGGAGTATGGTATATAAGGTCTGATATATGTTATGTGGTAAATGCATTAATATTTTCAAACAACTGATGGATTTTTAGAAAACCTCACAAGACTATAAAGGCATCCATACTTGATATAACTTTTAATAATAAGCCATAATTTGTCAGTCATAAATACTTTGAACATTTAAGAAAAATGAATTTGGTGCTGTAAGTGTATTAAATAAAAATTGAGACTGACTGTTTCAATGGTAGCTTCAGTGGAATTCATTTAAATAACAGTTTTAAGTTGGATATAATAAATCTTTGTAAAAGTATTTTCTGTCATGTTGAATATTAGAACTAGTAAAATGAGATCCAAGCCAGTTTGCTTTAAGATATAGATTGGGACACATTGTTTTTTTGTTTGTTTGTTTTTAAATATATTTTATTGATTTATTCATATTATATCTCAATGGTTATCCCATCCCTTGTATCCTCCCATTCCTCCCTCCCTCCCATTTTCCCCTTATTCCCCTCCCCTATGACTGTGACTGAGGGGGACCTCCTCCCCTTGTATATGCTCATAGGGTATCAAGTCTCTTCTTGGTAGCCTGCTATCCTTCCTCTGAGTACCACCAGGGGACGTGGTCAAATATGGGGCACCAGAGTTTGTGTGAAATTCAGAAACCTACAAGAAGAACATTATGATGGACATATCTGGGCCCAGGGTTCCTGCTCAAACTATGGTACCAGCCAAGGACAATACGTGCAATAAACTTCAAACCCCTACACAGATCTAGCCAATGGACAGGACATTCTCCACAGCTGAGTGGAGAGTGGGGTCTGACTTAGACTGGGACACATTGTGTAGGAGACCTTTAAAGACTATTTTCATGTTAAATAGTTTCAGGGATCTGCTAAAAAGTTCTTATTTGTACAAGGGTATAATGCATGAATCATCTGATCTGTATTTGCACCCAAGCCAAAATTGAAAAAAAGTAGAATTACTATATAATCTGTAGCTTATCATAGGCCTATGCATGATTTAAATATGTTTTATTTAAACATAAAAGTGACAATAATTACAGATAAACCATCTCAGAGTTTGGCTTGTGCATGGGCAGGGATCGAAGGTTTTCCTCCATAATACACATTTTTAATGTAAATAAAACAAAACAAAAAACCAAAAAACCAGCCATCTTTCATTTTTTAAAATTTATTTATTTTTAGTTAATCCTAAATTGGAGTCAAACTTGTACTTCCCTCACAGATTTAATTCTCAGCTGGAATGAGGTGATTCTATCCTGTTCCTGATACTTGTTAAACAAAACAAACAAAGCTTTCATGCCTCTGTCAGATGTGGGCTGTGAAGAAGAACACCACCCCCTCCGTGTTACCAACAGGGTCCAGCTCTGTCAGGGAACCCAGTCTGCAGGAGGGAAGGTGACAGTGCCACCTGAGGACAATGGCTTGGTTATGCACAAAGTTCCTTCTTTGGGCTGAAGACAGATGCCCAGACTGAACCAAAGGTCTAAGCAAAGAGATCCTCCTGTCCTCAGGCTGTGCTGAAAGGGAGTAAATAGACAACAAATGCAGATGCGGCTATGGGGAAGGGGGAAGTTGATAGAAGAGTCCATAGGTACAGCTGCTTTGGAGCTAAAAACTAAATATAGATATGCTTTGTGACTCAGATGTACTGTCCTGGGTATAAGCCAAAAGGACTCCATGTTCATTGTTGCTCTGTGCACAACTTCTAGGAAGTAGGGACCAAGTAATGTGATATATATATATATATTTCAAAATAAAATGTGGGTAAATGAATAGAAGTGGAAAAAAGCTGATTGAGGCCACCTTGGCCCCCAAAGTAAAACATCCAGTGTTCTTACTCATTTGTAGACCTTTTCCAATTATTTTATCTTGTGTGTTTAACCTGCCATACTTGTGGAAGCCAGGAAACTAGAAATGGGCCACTGGGGAGGATGCATTGTGTGGGGGCGTATAGTGGAATGTAGGTGACACGAAAGCTGAGAGAGCAGAGAGGGGAAATAGAGGGAGCAGGACGGCTCAGGCAGTTAGTGGCATAATGAGGTTGAGAATGAGGATGTGGGAGAGTAAAGCAAGATGAGGTACACATGAAGAAGCTATCTGGGATCCCACAGTCCTGCCCCCAAATATCATGACCTGAGACAGCAGAACACATGCAATATGAAAGAACAGAGCTGCGAGCGTTCTGAGAGTGTGGGGTACAAGTGGCGATGGGGGTTAACAAAGGATGAAAAAGCCTTAGGAAACCCCCACTGATTTACAATTTAAAAAATGATATTTGCTTAAAAGAGTTTGACAAAAATACTCCACATTGTGAGACCATGTCACTCCTAGAAGACACGGGATATTAAATGAAAACATCAGTGCTAACCAGGTGTGCCTCTCTACAAGTGTCAGGGAGGCAGAAAACAAAAAGAACAGCTCAGACGCAGCCGTAAAGAGTGTCATTGAGTGTCCAAGGATCTGCAGTGGTGGTGTGGTGTGAGCACAGCATCTCGCATGGGAATATAGGAGACAGTCATGTCCTCTGCAGTTTCTAACTCAGGGGTGCAGGATGGGACCCCAGTAAGTTCTCTGGAGAAGCCGACATCTTCAAGGGAGCATCTGAGAGATAAGATAAAATAAACACTTTGCCTATGTTAAGGAAAGTGGTAGGTGAGTTAATTGTGTTAATCAGAACAAATGTTTAATTTATTTTTGTTCAAGCCTAGAGTGAGTATGGAATGTGAGGGAAGGAGGTGTCCCTAGAGACCTCATTTCAATTTGCATGCACCCTAGGAGGAAACGCTCACTGTGTGTGCTTTGATGTTGCAGCTCTATTTGGTCTTACTAAATTCTTTATAAAGGCTATTTGACGATAAGCCTTGGGAAATAGATACATAAAACCCATTTCCATTTTATCCTATTACTGAATTTTTTTTCATTGAAAAAATATCCTTAAGGTTGGTCTCATTCAGCATGCAGTTTGAAGATTCAGATTAATGCCTGCAGAAGGGCACCTATTTATTTTAACTTTGATCATAGCTGAAAGCCTAAAAGAACATTTCAGACGTATTTTTCCATTAGATTATAGAATATTTTATTTTTAAAGAATAAAGTAATTTGAATGGTATATGTTATTTCTCCAATAAAGATAAAGTGAAAATCCTTTTATCATCTTAAGTATATAATATATGTTAGATGCACATACACACACACACATATATATAAGCAAAACACATATTTTGCTGCCTAGAAATACAAATTTTACAAAATGAAATCAGTATTTTAGTAGAATATGTCAGTCCTTTTTGCAGCAGTTGCATCTTCTTTATTTCTTTAAACAAAAAGTAATATTTTTGTATTACAATGACATACTTTAAATGTGACTAAAGTTATAAAGTCAAGTTCACTGCTATGCTCTATATAATTTTAGCCTCTTAAACTCTTTGAAATTCAGTCTCTGCCTTTGTGAATGGGTTTTTGAGTTAACAATTAATATATTAGTGGGTCCCTCAAAAGGGAATCTGATTAAGGAAAATGTCACTTAAGCCCAGCCTGACATTTCTGTGTTGCCTGGAGAATGCCAGCAGGAGACTCATGACCAGAGGCTGTCTCACGGACCTTGGAGCAAAACCATGAGCTAGAGAAACCCCTTTGCTTTAATGCAGTTATCCAGAGACAATGGATTAGCATTTCTCACTCAGATTATTCAGTATCCCTAAGTCCAATATCTTTATATGCTTTTGGAGAAATGAAGACATTTTTACTGTTTTTATTGGATAATGGTTCTTTTTACTTCAAGGCCAGCATGGATATAGTTGGAACCATTTCATTTTAATTTCTTGAAATAATTTTGATGGACTTTTTACTTATATACTTTATTTGAAACAAACATGAACCATTGGCCATCTAACCTTAAAGAAGCAACTGAATTGACCATGAGACAGAAGAAGATATGACATCTTTTAAACTGTTTGCCTGGGTTAATGGCTGGATTCTCAGTACATAGGAGGCTAACAGGAATATTGTTGAGATTTTTAAGGCCACCCTGGGCTACATTTGAGACTCTGGAGAGAGAGAGAGAGAGAGAGAGAGAGAGAGAGAGAGAGAGAGAGAGAGAGAGAGAGAGAACAGAAAGGAATTAGAGGCAACGATACAAGGTATGATAGGAACTAGAGAGCGATGTGAGCAAATATGCAAATAAGTCAGGCAGGTTGTCTTAGTTTGGCCTTTATGACTGTGAAGAGACACCATGACCAGGGCAACATTTAACTGGGGCTGTCTTACAGTTTCAGAGGTTTAGTCCATTATCATCATGGACGGAAGCATGGTGGTGTGCTGGCAGACATGGTGCTGGAGAGGTAGCTGAGAGTTCTACATTTTTATACGTAGGCAGTAGAAGGAAACTGTGTGCTACACTGTGCATAGCTTGACCATAGGAGTCATCAAAGCCCACCCCCCAGTGCGACATGCTTTCATCACTCTATGGGCCAAACATTGAAATACATGAGTCTATGGGGGCTGCTCCTCTTCAAACCACCACACTGGTTGCCTGGGCATTAGGATGTATGTAACAAGTCTGAGTTGGTGCAGATGCCAAGGGAGTGAGTCCTCTGTGTCTCTTAATGGTGTTTTGTGCCTTGAGAAGGGTAGAGAAATGAGGACACAGAATAAGCGAAGCACAGTGTTTAAGATAAACTGGGAATAGAAGCTGGGTGATGAGCTATTCTTATCAAGGGTTGTTCTAATGAGAAGAACTATATAAAAGTAAGAGAAAACATAACAATTTAGATATTACAGAAGGATCTGTTCTTCAATAAAATGAAATGAGAGAATACTAACAGAGTGAGCATATGCGGACTGGGTGTAGATGCTTATGCCAGCACTGTGTTCTAAACTAGAAATAACCAGGACTCTCTGAATAACCATGCCATAGTATCCATCTAGTGATTTCAGTAATAAAAACAATTAATTGAGCTTTGGATGTAGTTTAGTGATACAGTACTTACCTATTATGACTAATGGCCTGGCTTTACTCTGCCATTTTGAGTACCACCTACTCAAAAAATAGTGTTGATGAATGCAACCAGCTAAGCATCACTACTCTGAATTAAAGAAGAACTATACAAAATGATTATGACATAATTCCCTTTACCTGAAATTGTGGACCCAAGAAACCAACCTGGAGTGCAGAGAGAATGAGGGCTGCCTGAGATGTTGGAATACCATCATGAACTCACTATTTGTGTCTCTACAACCACACACAGACACCACTGGAATCCTGACCAACAGTGATGAAGTTAGAAGGCAGTGGAAGTCATGAGCCTTGCCAGTCTCCACAATGGTGAGAAGTACATCCTGCTGTAGCCCCGCCTCCCAGTAGCAAGTCCTGCTATGACCCAGCCTTCCTATCTGCAGTAAATTTTCATAGCAGCTAAAAGTGACAATGGCCAACTACAGAGATAATGAGATAGAGGGAGAACTCTATCTCTGTGGAGACAGTTGCAATTGGCAAATAGAAGTTTCTGGGGCTTATGGGTGAGCCTGGATTTACCTAATCTGCTTACACTGCAAGTCTAAAATGTATTCTTCCCTTAATAATACTAGTTTTTAAAGTATAAGAATGAGAATAAAACAAAATATAGAAAGGACAAACTTTCACACCTAACCAAGATAACCACCTAACCAAGTGTGGCTTCCTGTCTAAGGCAAATATTAAAACCCAGAACTATAAACTTCTGAAAGCCCTGTGCAGAAGTGAGCATGAACCAGGAAAAATTAATGATATCTTAAAAATAACCAAGATGTGAAAAAGCCTGGACCTCGGCATGGTGAGGGAGTAACCAGCAGCTGCGAGGCGGAAGAGGCCAAGGGATAATGTGTTTACACAGAGGTTACCGGAGAGGGGGGCGGTCAGCACAGGTAACTCTGAGGCCGCCCCTTGAGAGTCTGCAGAAGCATGGTGTGAGAAGAAACTACACAGTACCTGCTAGCCAGAAACAAGCGACAGCCTCCTATGTCACAGGGCAGTGAGCTTTGTAAAGACTGATCCTCCATCAGCCACGGGAAAGACTTACAGGCGCTGTTTCTCAGATGCAGACCACAAAAGCTTAAAAAGGAAAACCCAAGGGATGAAATTCTTTCTGCTTATCTAAAATTCATCACTGCACAGTTTCTAATATTTACTGACACATGAGAGCACACAACATCTAGCAAAATAAAATTCTCAACAGCTGGCATCTGATAGATGGCGGGTTGTCAGAGAAAGGACAAAGTGATGAGAGAGGATAAAAGCCAGGCCCCGGGCATCTGGGGCATCTTATAGATCTTATAGGCTTCATATAGATCACCTGGACCGAGTGATTTATTATGACCAGAAACGCACTGCTCCAGCAATGAGCTGGGATCATCTCGCTCACAAACACAAGCCACATGGTAAAAGGTTGGAGGGCAGGAAGTGCACCCTCTCCGTTTCCTAAGGCATTGCTCACTTCAGAAAGTGCCACCCTCCCCCACGCTTTCACTCGGTAATTACGTTCAACGTGAGGATTGCAAGGGACATCATAGAAGAAACTGATATTGAAATGGCAGAGCTGACAGAATCAGTAGATTTGCTTATTGAAATCATCATATTTAATTGTTAATGGTCAGAAATAGTGTAAATATTAACCATTTCATGCTTTCAACAACATGGAGGAAGGTTTGAAAACATGAAGGAGAAGATTCTAGCAGAGAATTCTACAGTGACAGATCAAAAGTCATTCTGGAGCTGAACATTCTGCAATATATATATGTATATTTTTATATATCTAGATATAAATATATAAAAATATATATAATATATATATATTGTTTATATATGTTGTTTATATATAAAGTATGTTTATATATGTAAAGTATGTTTATATATATAAATATATAAATGAAGTATAATATATATATATATATATATATATATATATATATATATATATATATATATATATTATGTTACTTCAAAAGAAGATCAAACTGACTTCCGGTGTCTACTGCAGCCCCACTAAGGACTTTTCTTACTCAGCTGAAGAACTGATTTATTTATTTTTGTTACACAGGCATAAACTTTTATATTCATGATTGACTTCATTCTCCCCACTACCCATATCTAACCCAGGTCCCCATTTGCCAACAGAAATTTCACGTGCCTCTAGGAGAATGTTTACTGATAATCACTCACAAGGAAATACATGTTAAAACCATTCTCTGTCATACACATATAATTGTACTGTTTCTTAAAGTTAAAGCAAATTTTCATAATAAATAAATTGATGAGTTTAATTATTTCTACATAAAAAAATAACTATTAGGGTTGTAGAGATTGCTCAGTAGTTAATCGCACTTGCTGCTCTTACAGAGGACCTGACTTCACTGCCCAGCACTCAAGTCCAATGGCTGACAATGACTGCAAGCTCATCTTCTGGCCTCTTCAGGCACCTTACATATATGTGCATATACATACACAGACACATACACATTATCTTTTAAAATAATGGGCATGTGTTTATAATTACAGAACACATTGAGAATTGTGTTCTAAGAACAAGCTAAGCTTCACTGAATAGTAAGCTTAGACAGTAAGTCAGACAGCAATTATTAAAACCAAATATTCGGACTCAATTCCACTGAAAGATATATTAATTGGGTATTTACATGCTGGGGAATGATGGTAGGAAAATATTAAGCCTTTGTTTTCCATAATTAAGCTATTATGAGTCTACAGAGCCTGACCGTATATGCATAGCAAAGCCACTGTAGTTTGGGATCTGAACCACAATGTTTCACGCTGTCTCCTTGGCACTGACGATCCTGACAGCAGAGATGGTGATGTGAGCATGTGTGTGCAGAAGCAAGGCTGCAGGGAAGTTGCCACACCAAAGGCCAGTGCTGTTGGACACTTACTGGATTCTTTAAACTTTTGATATTGGAGTAATTTGGGGGTTCCGTGTATTGAGAAAACTTTTATAGATTGAGAAACATTTACCGTTCCTACATTTTGTGAGCCCCAGTTTGAGTTCGTTATGTCCATGAAGGTTCACAACCTGGTTTAAAAAGCTTTCACGTACCAATCACCTCACCATCTTCCTCCTCCTCCTCCTCTTATTCTTGTGCAAATTTTTGATACATATACTCACTGTATACCTGGTTTCAACCTACCTGACATGTAAACCAATCTGGCCTTAAAGTCACAATCTTCCTGGCTCAAACTCTCAAACACTGCGGTTACAGACAGGCATATTGAATGTTCACATCACCTGCCAATATCTTGCCTATATTTTAGAAACACAGCAAGAATAACCACATCTCACTGTTAACTAACTAAATTGTCATCCTCACTGGTATTTAACTTCCTATCTTGTTGCCATGGAGACTGAATTTGCACACATAGTCAGTAATGTGTCCCTGCATACATTTTTTCTATTTTGCTACCTATCTCCATGTGGTACCAACTTTATTGGTGACATCTTCATGCAACCTGCATCTCTGCCTGATTGTGGAAATGCTTGCTGCTCTTCCATCACTCAATATGGCTGTCTCAGCCTTGCAGAAAAGCTCACCTGAGCACAGGTACCTCCACTCCAAAGCTGTTGCCATGGTTCTCTGAAAGGATATTTTTCTTGTCATACTTAAATATCTATGTCACTGTGTCCCCCTCTCTTTTTCTTCATTTTTTCTCATTATTAGTAAGGCTTTCCCTTATCATTACAATATAAAACAGGTAATTCTCCATTATTTATAGCTTTCTCTCCTTGACTTGAATTTTCTTAATGAAATGCCTTAACCTACTGTGGTAGTTGCTTCTCAGAATTTACTCGCTCCCCCACTAAAATGTCAGTGTGTGTACATTTGTGTATGGGTGTGGGCACATGAGTGTAGATAGACCAGGAACTTGTTGGATTTATATGTTGATCTGAACCCCCTCATTCACATCCCATGCTGAAACACAAGCTTTGGTTTAGTGTGAATCACTTCCTGGCTTCAGTCAACTACTCAAATAGGCTTCCTTGAAACAAAACAAGGCAAACACACACACACACACACACACACACACACACACACACACACCCCTACTTTGATCTTAGATTCTTAAGTTTTAACTCAGAGTTTTAAAATGTTTTGTTTGTAACTATGTATATATTTGTGTATATGTCTACATGGATATGTGTACATAAATATCAGTGCTTATAGATCCACAGGTGTTGGATCTTCTATAGCTGGAGTTACAGGTTGCTGTGGGTGTCAGGAACCACACTGGGGTCCTCTGCCAGAGCAGCAGCACTTTTAACCTCTCAGGCATCTCTTCAGCTCCTGACACCTGTTTGAGGCTACTTCTGAACCTGATAGACTTCATATAGTATTTAAATTCCCATATTTTAATGAATAATGACATGCAATCACATTATTTAAAATGCTTTATATAAATATATTTTAGAATGATTGAATTTATTTAATGAACTTTTAAAAAACTCATTTAAGACTTCATGTTTATTCTTTGTGATTGTCCTGGTGTTTCATTTTGTGTGTCCGTTTCCACACAGCTCAGTTAATTGAGCTGGCTATTCATGGTGCACACTGAATTTTGGGTTTCCTACTTCTAGCTTGAGTTTGGTTTGGGAGATGGATAAATACATGGTATAGTTAGTGGAACAGACTGACAACCCAACCATGGCCCACAATGCACTATTGCCTTTCCTCTATAGAATCCTTAGGTTCCATGATCCCTATAGTGATTGTGCCTGTCACACAAGTATGACCTCATAAATTACCCTAGAAGACACTGCTGATTGGCAGACTCACCCCTGGCCATAAGCCTCTTGCCAGCTTGCATGTTTCTACACATAAAAGTACGATACCCACATGTCAATATTTATTTCAGGCAGAAGTGTCCAGGGGCCTTTGGTGGAGTTATTGCTGACTCAAGCACAAGGAGGCCTGTTACTAAACCTGTTTCCTATGCAACAGAAGGACATGAATAGTACAGAAGGAGTTCCAGTGTCACCCTGCAAAGTAAACATGAAGTCACAGTGGATAATAGGACCCCACACAGCTGCAGAGTCTGCACAAGCAGCTGCTTATTGATGGATTGATCAAGTGAGATTAAAGGAAACTGGCTGATTTTATTGATGTACATATTTAAATGAAATCAAACAATTTTACTTGACTTTTCCACATTTATTGAGGTACAAATGAGAAATATAAAAATAAATGGAACACATGTAATTGAGTAACGATGTGGCATATATATATGCATATACATTCATATGTAATCTATACAGCAAAATCACCCCCACAATATGTTCAGTTAACACTATTATTATGTTCCATACATTTTTAAAATTTTTTTATTAATTTATTCTTGTTACATCTCAATGGTTATCCCATCCCTTGTATCCTTCCATTCTTCCCTCCCTCCCATTTTTTCATTATTCCTCTCCCCTATGATTGTTCCTGAGGGGGATTTCCTCCTCCTGTATATGCTCATAGGGTATCAAGTCTTTTCTTGGTAACCTGCCATTCTTCCTCTGAGTGCCACCAGGTCTCCCCCTCCAGGGGACAAATGGATTGAGCCCAAAATGATCATAATGAGTGAGTTAACCCAGAAGCAGAAAGACTCAAATGGTATGTACTCACTTATATCTGCATACTAGCCCAAGGGGCATGTCCCACGAAAGCCTTCACTTACCAGGAAACTGGGACAGAGGGGAAGACATCCATACATTTTTTAAACTTCTGCAGTGAGAACATTGAAAAGATTCTATCCCTTTCACAAATTTGAATGCTTTTAATTTTTGAGTGTTGTTAGCTCTTTATTTGAATAATTACAACGCTTCCTTTAGCTAGCTTTCTAGATTTCTCTGTCTCTCTCTGTCTCTGTCTCTGTCTCTCTCTCTCTCTCTCTCTCTCTCTCTCTCTCTCTCTCTCTCTCTCTCTCTCACACACACACACACACACAGGTGCACACACATGCATATGGCATGCACACACACATGCACACACCCAAGCACCCTCCACACACACACACATGTGCACATCCTGGATATTGCCTGTGCACCCTGCACACTCCTTTAGTTTTTGAAGATTTTTCTACAACATCTTAAATTTCATTAAGAAGTGAGTTTCTCCATCCTCCTGGTAGCCACACTATAAAATGCCATTTGCAAATTATTTCACTGAATACCTGAACAATTTCCACATCAAAGTTTCCATATTATCCCTGTAGGGAAGAGTACCTTCTCTGGATAATACCAACTGTGTTTCAAGCACTTGGGGCTGGCTTGTTGGATTGCATCTTTGAGCACAATTTAAATCCCGCAGAGTCTAATTAACTGAACTGACAGTGGAACAGAACCCTACTGCCATATGAATGGGATATCAGAAGGTTAGATGGATCACTGGACATGAGACTATGCCAACATCAGATAATTCAGAAGAAAGAGGCCTGGGAAACTAAACTCAAGGGATGTAGCAATGCATTACAATCTGAACAAAGCAAATCTAGGAAAGAGCACAGCATGGAGGCTGATGAGGGGACCCATTCCATGGGTGCTCTCTGGAGAAGGAACTCATCGCTGATTTTCTAGATGAAAGCCAACTTCAGGTTTCAAGCTACCTGAAAAAGATGTTTGCTTGATCCACTTATAGCAGGGAGAGGGTTCAAGAGAAATTTAAAAATATATAAGTGAAAGACTTAAAAAGTGGGCAAATGAAATTTGAAAGTATGTGAAACTCAAAGAGAATTGACATTTGTTTCTATTTGTACTCTACCAGGAAACACTTAACTGTGCATAGCTGATGCTTGGAGTGTATGCACATGGATTTCTATGTCTATTAAGCCAGTGGGTGGAGTGGAGCACTGTTGCTCATTACATACTTTTAAACTTTCCCGTATGGCTACTGAATGTGCATGTTTTATCCTTTGAACGATGAGAAATCTCTTAGAACATTTAAGATTGCCATAGGTTTCTGACAGCAGCGATGGGAAGAGAACTCTTCAAGTATATGGCATAGTTGTCTAGTTGTCTCTGTGGAACACAATAGGACCCACAGGCGTCACATGGGTACGACTGCTTTTCTGTACAAACAATTAGGATTGGGTTGGGATGATCTATAATTCCAAATTAAGTTGTAAACACTGTCCGTCCTTGACCCTGTCCACCCAACTACACTCATGAAGCAAAAGAGGCAGCAGAAGAGGGGTGTACTTTCAGAAAATGGAGCACTGCCTGGGAACAGCGATGGAGAAAGGGATGGGGGCCAGTAGGGGAAGGGTGGGAGAGAGTAAGGCTAGATAATACTACACTTAGCATTCACAAATTACCTTTAAAAACATCTTCATATAAATTACATTTTCTAGTTACTTGGACATTTTTGATGCTTTATCTATTGTCTTTAAATATCACAAAATACAGTGGAGAAAGTGTTGACCTTTAATTGAAATGGACAGAAAAAAATGAATTAATGTGTTTCCTTTGCAATCTTACAATCCCTATGATTTGTGGACCAATGGCTCAGCTATCTGGGTTTATATTATTCAGGCAAAATTAGAGGTTTGAACTAAATTCTTATACTTTTTCATTATGTTGAGATTTGCATGTTAATTAGAGTACCCTTTTTCATTTCGTAGAGTATAGTTTCGTGTGCAGAAGCATATGTACACTGAACTGAAGGAAACAGGAAACACAGGGAAAGAGGACTATCTCCCTGTACTGGCTTTTCTCATTGGGATGTGATAAACACCTGCGCAGACTCACCTCCCTCTGGGTGTTCTAGCATTGCCCCTCAGCCGGTGCTGATAGTGTAAGATAGGAAATCCAGAGTATAAGGCTTCTTTGAGGCTCTTGATGCTCACTGCTGTCAAGCCACACACAGCCTTGGTCCTTTGGCCGTTTTGCTCCGTGACTGTGTTGGAAGACAGTCTTCAGTGGACCTTTGGGTCTTCAAAGCCAGTGACTCCAGTGTCAAGAAAACACATGTGACTTAAGCCTTTTATGCTTTTCTTTTCGCAGTCTTCCTTCTGTGCCAGCCTGGAGCCTTAGCACAGATGAGCGCAGAGATTATTGTCTCTTCCAGAGAGGGAAGGCATCTAATTCCTGTTGCTGCATGGTGCCCAGTGTCACAGATGGACCTCAGGTATGAGTTCTGAGACAAGACCTAGCATGCTATAAACAGAATTGTTTTCCAGGAAAAGAATTTTTCAGGAGCTCTGACATTAATGCTAGTGACTTCTACATCAGTGGTAGGAAATAGCAGTAGATGTGATTATCAGTGCCCCACTGTTAAGGTGCTCATGAATGGGCCAATTGGCCTATGAATGGAACAACAACTTTAGGTAATTTGTCCAAAACAAGGGACAAATATATGAAACCTGGTACCTATTTGCCTTGCCATTGAGAAAGATGACATTGGCTGGATTTTACTACAACACTTTAATTCATCTGAATGAAGATAGATTTGAAAGCGGGTGAATAGGGAGCATGGAGAGATGTGCCAGTGTTTGAGAGCCCATGTTATTCTTGCAGAAGGCTGGAGGTCAGTCCCTGCACCCATGTTAGTCAGCACCAGAGGGAGTGGCCACCCTCACTTTGAGGTTCCACAGGAACTCAAAGAGGGTTGTGTATATGTGTGTATGCACATATGTGTGCACTCACAAACGCAAATAAAATAATCTTTAAAAAGATAGATTTAAACATGTAGTTGTTTCCTTTATTATACTTATCTCCTTTTACATTTAATAATATTTACTTAAAATTAAAGCTACTTCAATAATCAAACTGTACGAGGATTGCTGTTCTATGTAGCAGAAAGTAGCAGGCTCTCAAATATCACCCGACAAGTTGAAACTCAGAGATGAAATAATTCTCTGTAGTTCAGATTTGATTTTACAACTACGCTAACCAGAGGTGTTATCATCTTCTAACGCAGTTTCCACGTTTTTCACACGTTGTCTCACTTCGCCCAGTCAGCAAGCAAACCCTGAAAACTGAACTGTGGACATATTTCACTGTGGTAAGTGGGCCTTCCAAAGCGCACTGTGGCTTTCCTCAGAGCTCATACTCCTGCTAGTCTGCAAGCCTTTGGAACTGAACACATAGGAACTTATGCAGCATCCCATCAGTCACCTGTGCACTGCAGCTGTGCGTGAATGTTCTCCTCGCCTTACAGTGGCACATGCATATAGCCTTCCACCACCTGGCCCCTGGAGAGGACATTCTCCAAGCTAGTGTAAATTTCCATTTCATTTTCACTGACTCAGGGCAGGCTAGGACACAAAGCTTTAAACCTTGTAGATAACAATCCAGGGATGTCCCTGAGTGTCTCCAAATCCAAAATTAGCTGCCAGTCAAGCCTCCTCATGTTAAGTTTTCTTTACTTTTTCTAATTTTATGCTGACTTTGAATTTCACAAGATTGTAAGATTAACAAAATGCATGTTTAACTTTACTTTATGGTCACGATGTCAGAATTCTCTGAATGATAACCTGAACTAAACAGCAATGTTTTGTTTTGTAAATATTTTTATTGATTGATTTTTTTAAAAGATTTTTTTTAAATATGAAAACATCTCTTTGGTTTAGCTTCAGTTGACTAAAAATGATTCTATGTCCTCAAAGCCTTTCTGTGGTCCTGAACCACCTTTCATGGCTTTGCTCTACATGGTCCCTGAGCTGGCTTCGCCTATGCAGTGCATGGTGAATCCCATCCTTCGATTTATTTCAACCAATCAAATTGTGAAACGGGGCAAAATCAGTCACTTGACTTCTGGGCCTTTGCATTAGAGCATACTTTGTTATATTTTATCATGCTGAGTCTGTGGTCTTACAATCCAAAGCATTTAATAACAAATTCATGAGACAATTTCCCCTGTTATCTCCCCTTAGAATATCAGACATATCGCATACAGCTCTTTTCCTCGTAATTGAGCGAGATGTCCATATACCCCGGTTTTTACTTATACAGCATATGGCATAGCTGCACATCCGCTTTGATGGGGGTGGGTGGGTTGCTGCTACATTTTAAACGTGTTGCATAGAACTTCACAGAACATAGGGCCTGGGGTGGGGGCGATGAATCTATACCGACCTCATTGTTTTATCTTTTTGGCTGGTCAGTCACCATTCAAGTGAGTTTGATACTTCGGAACACTTGCTGACACACCAGCTGATGCTGTTCTCTGTGAACTGGCCTTGCTAGAGGCTTCAAAGGGCTTTAGGGAAAGAAGGTGATGAATAACAGACAAGACAGTATTTTAAACAGACCAAGAATTATGGGCTTAAGGGCAAAGTGCTGACCTCAACATTGGAAAATAGTCCTGAGGGTACTTTTTAAGTTGATTTTTTTCCTTTTTCCTTTTAGTTTTAGTCTTTCTCAGCAGGAGGGTCAGTTCCCAGTGACACAGAGCACCACCCAGAGTGAAATTGCCCACCAGGTGGGTGGTCCAGACAAACAGTAACATGTGCAAATACAGCCTGGTGTCATTTATCCCCATGAGGCACAGCCTTCTTGCTTGCAATACTCTAGGTACAACGAAAAATTGTGATAAAAATTGTCGCATTTTTGTGCCTGGTGCACAAGTCATTTACCTTCATACAATACGCTTGAATAACACTGACCTTAAACTGGTTTTCTTGAACACCAAATTCAGCCTCAAAGTTCAGCATAATATCTCGCATTAAGGATTCTTTGTAGCATGCATATTGACTAAACTATAATTTTCTATTATTTTGGCAACATTAAACAGTGGACAGTTATCTGTACAACGAACAGTGTGTACCTAAGGATAACTGATATGAAATTCAGGCTTTATACTCTCATAATATTCTGAGTAAAACATCAAATGAGGCATCAGCATCTTTAAAGGTAATTTTCTGTCTGTGGTTACCACACTTTGGTGAAGTTAACACAGACAAGTTCACTGTGCAAAGTCGCAGCTGTAAAAAAAAAAATGTCAGGTTAGTGTAAGGCCCAGAGAAAAGGCTGATAAGAGGGATGCTTGAGAGAGCAGAAATTTACAGACTCATATCAAAAGCTAATGCTCAGACAGTTGGTGTGTCCTTCATTTGTAGGCACTCTCTGATTCTCCCTACAATAAAAATCTTAAAGACACAGCAAGGAATCCAAATTAGCCCGTGTTCCACTTTCATTTCAGTTGCTTTGATCAAATATTTTGATGAAAACAATATAGGAGAGGAAAGGATTTGCTATCTTTCAATTCCAGGTCACAGCCCAGTACTGCAGAGAAGTCAAGAGTCATTTCCACAGTCAAGAGGACACAGAGAATAAACTCACTAAACTCCCAGATCCTGGTGTACTCACTCTCAGCGAGATTTCTCCTCTTACACTATTCAAGACCTCCCTGCCAAGGGAATGGTGCCACCCACAGCGGACTGTTTATTTCTACATCAAGTAACAGGAAGACAATCTCCCATAGAAATGCCCACAGATCATCATGTGCTATAGATAATTCTTCAATGGAGGCCCTTTTCTGGGGTGACTTTAAGCTGTTGCAAGTTGATAATTAAAACTATCAAAAAAAAAAAAAAAAAAAACTGAACAGAGATGGATGTTCCAGCAGCAGGGATAGTTAGTAACAGAACCAATGTTGCCTTCCATTTTGTCTAGTCAGGAATCTGTTCCTTCACTTTTGCAGAGAAGAGATAAAGGAATAGATAGAGCAGATGTAGTTCCTACGGAAACACACCGAAGGCTGTGGGAGTCAATGTGTACTTATTATCTTCCCTTCCTTTCGCTCACTCAGCCAAAAATTTTTACATGAAAACTGAGTGCTTAGAAACTGCAAATGGGACCTGCCACCTAAGATGAACAGAATGATGGCCTAGATAAATCTGGGTAAAGTAGGCTCGTACCCTCAAAGGCAGCTTGTGTAGCTAGTACCTTCCCCATGCATTAGAATTTATTCTATTGTGTGTTTGTGTGTGTCGGTGTGTGTGTGTGTGTGTTGTGTTGTGTTCACATGTATGGTGCGAGTGGAGTCTAGAAGAGAGATTTTGGATTCTCTGGAGTTGGGGTTACAAGGAGTCATGGCTGATGGAAACTGAACTCTGTCCTCTGATAGAGCAACAGATGCTTTTAAACATAGCCATTTCTTCAGCCTCATGCTAATTAATTAATTAATTAACATTCTGATTGTAGATGCTTTCCTTCTCTCCTCCTGCTCCCACACTCTCTCCGTCTTGCCCCATCCCTTTCCCCAACTCCTCAGAAAAGCAGAATCCCTCACAAATCCAACCAAGCATTCAAGTCTCATCAGGACTGAATACAACCTCTTCTACTGAGACCATCCAAGGCAGCCACACCAGGGGGTCATGATAAAAAAGCAGGCAACAGCATCCATGTCAGAGACAGCCCCTGCTGCCCCTTACTAAGGAACCCACTTGAGGATTAAGCTGCCCATTAGCTACATATGTGTAGGGGGCCTAGGACCTCTGCTTTTATGGTCCTTGGTTGGTGCTTCAGTCTCTGTAATCCTCCCTAACCCCCCCTACGGGACCCTAGTTAGTTGACTCTATTGGCCTTCTTCTGGAGTGCTTGTCTCTTCTGGGTCCTTCTATTGCTTCCCTACTCTTCCACAAGGCTCCCTGTACTCTGCCTAATGCTTAGTTGTGAGTCTCAGCATCTGTTTTTAATCTATTACTAGGTGGAGCCTCTCTGAGGACAGCTAATGGTAGGCTCCCATCTGCAAGCATAGCAGAATATCTATAATAGGGTTGGTTGTCTTCCATGGGGTGGGCCTCACGATGGACCAGGCATTGGTTGGATTGTCCCTCAATCTCTGTTTTATCTTTATCCTTGCGCATCTTGTAGGCAGAGCAAATGTTGGGTTGAAGCCTCCCTCCACTAGCAATCCTGTCTGGCTAGGAGGTGGCTTTATCACTCTCTATGACTCCTGCTACTAGGAGTCTTGGCTAGAGTCACCCCCATATCCTCCCAGGAGCCTACCCTATTGTAGGTCTTTGGCTTGTCTGAGAGATGCCTTTGTCCTAGCTTTCTCTTCTCTCTCCAAGCCTTCCGTCCTTCCACTCTTGCTCTCCCCACATCTGACCCTTATCTTTATTTTGTTCCTCCTTCCCTCTCCTACACAGTTCTCTCTCTTCATCTGATTCTGCTGTTTATTATACTTCCCCTTCTGAATGAGAATTAAGTGTTCTCCCTTGGGCCCCTGTGTTCTATACAATCAAAACTAACTTTAATAAAACTAGCTTTAATAAAATTAAAACAAACAAACAAACAATAAACCATGAGCAATGGACCTGCTTAGTGCAGTTATGTGTAGAAAATGAGTATTTACAGCTAATGAAGAGGTTAAGGAAAAGTGGGGGACTCTATGTACAAGGAGCCCTAATGGCATGTGAGGATATGGGTCATGCTTGGCTTGAGCTATAGGCTAAAACCTGCACATATCTATCAGCCATTCAAGGCTTTCAGCCATTGACTCTGATATATTTCTCAACCACTGCTATCAGCCAACCGCATCTCAAAGCATGTAAACTTAGACTAGCTCCATAAATATCTTCACAGTTATTTAAATGCATTTTGTTCATCCTCAGTTCCCAACTTCACCCTTCTCCTCACTTTCTTTCTTCTCTTGCCTATCACCCCCTTTTCCTTTTTGTACACAACCCATTTCCTGCTATTTATGGCTGGGATGGCAATTGCCTAGCTCTGACCTTGTTCCTGAAAATATTTTCTCCATAGACAGTTTGTTTTTACATCTCAGGCAGAAGTAACCCAGAGAGTGTCATTGCACTCTGGTTTGGGATGGGTTGTTCTTTTGTGTTTTCTTAGGCCACTGCATTCTGTGACTAGAGATAAATTATATCAAGGAAAAATAACCATCGAAATAATAAATATAAAATAAATCCTTAGGGCGTTATTCCTCCTCTGAGGAGGTGGTTACCTGCCATAACACTATACAGAAGTTAGAAAATTTGTTAAGCTTTGGGCAAAGAGGGTTGTTTCTCTATTGAGGTTATTGTGGGCAAGCACAGGTAAGCCAAGGGATGGATTGTCTGTCTGGAATGTACATTCAGGTTCTGAGCACTGCCCACAGTGGGTGTGATTTTATTCATTAGGAGGAGCTCACACTGAACCAGAGACAGTGCTAAATCAGTGATGAGTGGACTCACAATGGAAGCCCTGGGCCAGCAAGTCACAGGTAGATCACAGTCTGTCAGCACACAGCCTGTAACCAGGAAGCACTGAAGCTTCCAGAAAACCACAGGATCTTGGTACACCAGGAAGATTAGTCATCCATGGAGGAGTGGGGAGAGCCAGGCCCTCTTCACACCATGATTGTGCATCTCTGTCCTTGAGAATCTCCTATCAGTGACTCTCTGTTTCCAGGTTCATGATTTTACAGTATTTGGATGCAGTGTTGTTAGAAAGCCAGTGCTGGCTCCCCCAGTGAATACTGCTGACAGCTAGTGGTTGGCAACTGCAAAATCTCTCAATCCTTCCTTAATGTAGGTCATGCTGGAGATGGGAAGCTTGGCAGAAATTCATATACAAAGTGTCAGTCAAAAGCAAAACAGCCCCGGAAGCTGTGTATGCAGGTATACAATGTGTGTGTGCATGCACACACACGTGCACACTTGTGTATGCACTTGTTTGTGCGTTATACACTTGGGCTCCTAATCTGGATGTGTACCTTACCAGTTTTAACTTGTTTTAAATTAGCATATACTCTTAGAATCCCTTTTGACATTTCCACACATGCTGTGCTTCTCTTCATCTTCTTCCCCCTCCTCTTCCTCATCCCACAGTTCTCAGCACCTGTACCCTTCTGTCTCCGTTGACCTCCTTTCTTACTTTATGTCAATTATTCTTAACCTTTTTAACCGCTTTAAAAATACAATTTTCACCATTTCGTGGTCCATACTTTATTTTTATGATATCTATATATACTTATTCCCCTGTAAATGCAGGTATGTAAGCAATGCAGGTATATGAGCAAGAACATATAGTATGTCTCTTTAAGAATTGAGATCACTTCATTTAATTTAAAGATTTCCAGATACATACATCTGTTCCCCTGAATTATTGTTATTTTTATTTATGAATGAATAATATTGCACTGTGTGCATATACCACACTGGCATTGTCCACTTTTCAGTAGATGAGCATCTAGGACCATCCCACTCCTTGGCTATTGTGAGAATTATAGAGATAAAAATGAATTTGAGGGCATCTGTATGGCGGAGGATAGAGTCCTTAGTGTGTGCTTAGGAGTGTATAGCTGGCCATAGGCCACTCTACCTTTAGTTTTTATAATAAGCCCATACACAGGGTGCTGGAGAATGGCTCAGAGGTTAAGGACACAGACTGCTCCTCCAGAGGTCCTGAGTTCAATTCCCAGCAACCATATGGTGGTTCCCAACCATCTATAATAATGTGATCTGATGCCCTCTTCTAGTCTGCATGTGTACAAGCAGGCAGAGCACTGTATAGCCGGGCGTGGTGGTGCACGCCTTTACACTCGGGAGGCAGAGGCAGGTGGATCTCTGTGAGTTGGAGGCCAGCTTGGTCTACAAAACGAGTCTAGGACAGCCAAGGCTACACAGAGAAACCCTGTCTCAATAAAATAAAATAAAATAAAATAAAATAAAATAAAATAAAATATACAGATTTCCATGTCCCAGGACCAGTTTGGACTCCTACTAGTAGTGGATAAGGGCTCTCCTTTCCCTACATCCTACACACGCATGGGTTCAAAATCTGGGTGTCTCTTTACATTCTTCCAGATCACGGAACAAACTAATCACAGATTGTCCTTCTCAACAAACTTTCTTAACCAGACAGACCCGATAACTCAATTTTCCCCTAAGTGGCAGGATAGAAAACATTCCAACCCAACTCTCTCAGCTTGTTCCTACTACTAGGGTGTGACTCACAGGCCACCACAGACAAAGAACCTGCTGAGAGCTACAAAACAGTCAATCAACCTACAAACACACAGTTACTATATTCTGTATGTCAGGGATCCAAAACAGCACAATCAATTCCGCGTGGCACTAATCGTCCAGGGATACACAGGCAAACACGATGGCAATCTGGTCTGGAGAAAAATTAGATACTTGGGCCCAGGCTCCAGATAAGGACAAATTCCACATCTTCTTTTCTTGGCTGGGAAAGTTTCCATTGTAGTATAACATTGTTTTCTGACTAATTACCGCTGTCTAAGTAGGCAGGAACACTAGTCATAAAACAGCAGAAAAGAATGTCCCCTCTTATTCCACCAAGTTAAGACAGAAAAAAAAAAAAAAAAAAAAAAAAAAAAAAAAACCTTGGGAATGACATCCAAGAAATCCATGTAAAATCTCACCTATCAGAAGAGCAGGCATCTGGCCTTCTGGCTAGTGTATAAGTAGGGGACGTCTTTCTCCTCACTTTTGTTTTCCATTCTCCTGTCTGGTCCAACATCAACGGTGCAAAACTAATAAACCAACTTCTGCAAGTTGAGTGCTTTAAAAGTTGCCTAATTCCAGTTCCATAAAAACTATTATTTTCTTCCACCTTATTTCATTTGTTGGGGGAAATAAAAACATTGTCTCGTTTTCCAACTTTGTTCTGTTACTCCGGCCAACTTCTCCTGATACTCAGTGTGCATACTGGAATTTGAGCATAAAATCAGCAATGGTTTGGATTGCTGTGTGGTTAAGAAACATAAGTTATTTCAGATTATGACTCTAATTAGATAAAAATCACTAAGAAAATAAGTAATTTGGTAATCTCAGCTAAACTCACAAAAGCTCATATTCATCTTTAAGTCAAAGGTTGTGTGTATACTGGCTAGCCAAGATGAAGAATTGAGTCAATTATTTAGATAATTTAAGTCTAAAATTGCTGCTATTTAGGTAGAGAGCATTTAGTTAATGGGGTCATGATTTATGTAAATAAACAGCCAACAATGGCCAATCAGCAGCCTTTTCCATTTTCCTGGAGGTACACAGCATTTCCTTAATGATTTTTGTGGGAATGTGCTAGGAGAAGACTCCACTATAATTAGCACCATCAAGACTTTTACAATGAAGCAAAACCAAGTTGAAGATCAGAACACACACTTTTGCTTTGTGTATAACTGAAAAAATGAATAGAATTCAACAAGTGGGGTTGTTTTGCTTTCCAAATACTTGCAAAATACTACCTCTCTTTTTAAAAGTCCTGACATGATTCCTCATTTCTTTATACACTTCTTAAAGTGGGATATATAAACTCTTAAAAGAATGTGTTTTTTCTACTACTTCTTTTAGATGAAAAACAAAAACAATAGCAATAACAACAAGAACAACAAAACCCAGTACAATAGACCTAAT
Source organism: Acomys russatus (assembly GCF_903995435.1). Taxonomy (NCBI): domain Eukaryota; kingdom Metazoa; phylum Chordata; class Mammalia; order Rodentia; family Muridae; genus Acomys; species Acomys russatus. Next base: position 18,322,701 of record NC_067151.1, read on the forward strand.
GTAAAATAGTACCACACTGAACAATCTATAGCATATTTGTTCATTTTGATTTTTCTTTTCTTTTTTTCCATGTATGTGTGTGATGTGCATGCATGCTTGTATATATCTTTACATGTTTGTAAGAGTCCCTATATATGCAGATGCACACGTTTTTGCAAATGGAGGTTGGTGGCTGACACTGGGAGGCTTGCTCAGCCACTCTTCTCCCTACATCATGATGCAGGGTTTCTTACTGGAATCCAGATCTTGACAACTCCACTAATCTAGCTGGGGACCATGGTATTTGCTATTGCTGGCATCTGTGCTTAAAGAACCCTTCAACATAAAATGAAATGAAAATGGAAATAATTGATATAGATACTAGGTTAAGGACATATATATATACCAGTGACTTAAATAATGTGATTGAAGAATAAAAATCATATTATTACTTAAAACTCATTTACCACAGCAAAATATTCAAGCAAAAATCAGGTTAAATATGGGGCACCAGAGTTCATATCTAAGTCAGTCCATGCTCTCCATATAACTGGTGAATGTCCAGTCCCTTGGCTAGATCAGAGTGGGTTCGATGTCTACTACTTGAATTGTCCTTGCATAGTGCAATACCTTGACCACCTCCCCTTGGTGGGGAGGCCTGGTGGCAGTCAAAGAATGAATAAGCAGGCTACTAAGATGAGACTTGATAGCCTATGACCATATAGTAGGGGAGGAGTTCCCTCTCGGTCATAGACCTAGGGGAGGGGAATAAGGAGAAAATGGGAGGAAGGGAGGAACAGGAGGATATAAGTGACGGGATAATAACTGAATTGTAATCTGAATAAATTAATAAAAATTAAAATAAATAAATGAACAAATAAATAAACACCATTGAAAATCAGGTTAAACCTTTACACAAGGCAGATGTTATGGTGGAAAACATTTCTGTGTAGAGAGGCTCACTCTGTAGGTTTGACTGGCTTTGAACTCATCGTCTTCTGTTGACTGCCTTTATAGTGCTGGGGTTACTGATCTACACCCCACATTCAGGCATTTCTCTCTTCTAAGATTTGCATTTTTTTCTGCATATTTCACATCTCACCGAATTCTCCACAAGTTTCTTAGGATACTGGAATTAGTTAATGAGTACAGGTAGGTTATTTACTAATTCATCTACTTTTTAAAGAATTGTTATTTGCTTGCAAAGTTGCAAGGACTCTTTTTTGTCCATTCAATTATTCTTTAAATCTCACAGCCATTTTCTTCACGAATGATGACATTTGTAAATGCTGAGTTAATGCTTATAAGTGAAACTACCCACCACTTACCAAATATGCTGAAATTACTGATGATCCATTTCACAGGGCTTATAAATATTTAAGTGAAATCTCAAATGCAGCTGCTGTGTTTAGCTTCTAACACTCAAAGGGAATTATTTATAACTGTTGTGTTTTAATCTGCAGAATTTTATTTAGAAGTCTATATAGAAAAATGGCTGCAGTTTGAAATTTTTCAGATTTATTGTTTCATAAATATTAGGTAGACTCCTCCAGAACAAAGTATAGTGCATTTGAGAAAATCTGCTAAATTTACAAATTAATATGCTTTTTTCTAAGTCCTTTCAAATATTAAGATGTAGACTAATGGAGTAGAGAAAAGACAGATCCTGAGACACAGAAAGACTATTTTCCCCTCTCTCACAGAAATAAAGAATAGTCTAGATCACTAACATCTTAAGATTTTTTGGAGATTCAATGAACTGGAAAGTGAGGTACAGCTCGGTATGGAAACATACAACACTGCTCATAGAATAATGTATTCAATAAAAAACAAAAAGTAGCCATACAACGGAATAAGATATTGCATACGTTTTGAGGGACTCAGCTGTCAAATATAAATGAAAAATGAGTGAAATTCTGTAATGTTGTATGCAAAGAACTTACTGTGTTTCTGGAGCTGTTTTACACTGGCATTTGTGTTCTGTGTCCCATAGAGGATCTTGGTCTCTTTCATTAAACGTGAAGAAAAATTCCTTGTCCCAGCATCCACCTCCATCCTGCACCACTGCCATGTTATCTACACATGAACTCCATGTTTGCAGTCTTAAATGAATGATGCTCATTAAACTGACATATTTCTATTCCAGGACTATCCTCATAAGACTTCTCTTTTAAATCATGATTGGGGTGACTTTTGTTACTCGCTCGTGGTCTGACTACTGGTAATCTTCCTTCTCTGTTATATTAATGGAGGTATTATGGTAAAATACAATAAATGCTGAAGCATCTTGCCCTTAGGTGCACTTCTCTTTGATCTCTTTACTTAGTATATTGTTGAAGATTTATTGAAAAATTATTGGCAAGTTTGTGGTTATTGGTTTGTTTGTTGTACTAAGCCTGTATTGGAATAAGAGCAGGTCTGAGCCCTCTTCTCAGAGAGTTTCTGCAAATTGATTATTAATTCTACTCTTGGCTTGTTTTTAGTGTCTTTTCCTTCTGCTGTTTGCAATGAGCAGATTCATTTGTGTGTCCACAAATTCCATGACTTTATTGTTGTCATCTCAATTCTAAAGTTCATTTACTAAGTTTTTATTTTACAATATTGAGTTTTTCAGCACCATGGTTTTCTTTTAATTTCATTTTTTGATGATTTTTTTCTACTTCATTGTTTACTTAAAACTTTTAATTGACTTAAATTGGCTATTGCAACTTTAAAATTACTTCCAGATTAATTCTGACCTCTTCCATATCTGTGGCGTTGATCTTGTCTCTTTTCTAAGCATGCTTTGCTTTCTTCTTGCATTTCTCTGAGTTTTAATATATTCTAGAAATCATCTGTGTTTTGGCTGTTGATTTAAATCACATATGAAGTCTGTTTTTTACAAAGCAGACCTCTCTGTAGGTTACTGTGCAGATCATGGCCTACTTCAATGGGTGGTCGGACTGCAGTCACATGCTCAAGGTGCATGCTTGCCATTTCTTCACTGACTTTTATCTGGTGATGTTGGAGGATCCTTACCAGTGTTGTGAGGAGGACTAGTCCCATGATCTAGTGTATTTTATAACACACATTTTATAAAAACACATTGTCCATGAAGTACAGACAAGATAAATGACATATTCAGAAGTGAAGAGGAAAATAAAATGGAGTTTAGAGAAAAATGTATTTCAATTGGTATTTATTTGTGCAGAATATATTGGAGATTAGTTATATTCACATATAAAGTTGTAAACATAAACTTTACATTGGCAGTGATGCGTACAGCAATGTCTCAATTGCAAAAATGTCATATAAATCTCTGGGATTTGAAAAAAAATTGTAGCTAGTACATTAACTTATTGTCACCCAACTGTGTGAAGAGGATAGGGGGAGAAAGAAATACAGAGAAAGAAAGAGAGACAGAGAGGTGAGAGAAAGAGAGAAGGGAGAGAGAAAAACATAATGAAAATTCAGCTAGAAACCCCACACTGAAAAGGTCTTCACTTAGTCTCTTTCTCCCATCTGCATTGATGTAAATAGTGTATTTCAGAATGTGGTAACGGGAGATCGAAGATAGCGGCAAGCAGGGTGGACCGTGTCTGGAAGCTCCAGTGAACAATTCAGGGAATTGCACAGATTTCTGAGCCAGGAACACCGAGGTCCCCACATCATGGCAGCAGGAGTGCTCCACGGTTTGGAGGGACCAGGGTGCAGAAGACCTGCGTGCCCCTGCACACAGGAGGAGCACGGATTTTCTCGGATCGGAGCAGCAATGGCAAAGGCAGCAGCGGTGGTGGCTGAGGTTTGCAGCTCAGAGCCTTCCAGTGAAGGCAATTGGTGTGGTGGCCAGTGGGAGTTGCTGTGGGAGAGGGGACTCTGGGCAGTATTTGGGCCACACGATGCCTTGAGACCCAAACTGGACTCGGCAAACAGTTCAGCCCCAGAGTTCCAGGTTCATCTCAGTGTGCAGTGCTGTGGAGATGCTGGCTCAGCTCAGCAAGCAATTCTGCCTGAGGCACTAGCTCAGGTCAGCCACAGCTCCCCTGCTGTGACGCAGGCTGGGCAGAGCGCTCAGTTACACCCAAGGCCCTAGCTCAGCTCAGCTGCAGCTCCCCTGCTGTGATGCAGGCTGGGCAGAGTGCTCAGTTCCACCCAAGGCCCTAGCTCAGCTCAGCTGCAGCTCCCCTGCTGTGACACAGGCTGGGCGGAGCGCTCAGTTCCACCCAAGGCACTAGTTCAGCTCAGCGAGCAGTTCTGCCCAAGACACGGGTTCAGCTCAGCGTGCAGTTCTGGGGCACTGACACAGGCTGAGGTCAGCACACAGATTCGGCCCAGAGTCCCTAGGTGGACTTGCCAGGAGATTGGGCCCAGAGACTCTAGCTGAGCTTTGCGCACAGGCTTGGCGGCCCTAAGACTCTGGCTGGACTCTCCACGCAGTTTAGGCCAGGAATCCTGGGCTGAATTCAGCGCGTACTGTGGGTCCAGAGTCCCTGGCTGAGGTCAGTGCACAATTCTGTCCCGGAGACTCAGGTGGAGCCCAGCGTGCAGTTTGGGGCCAGAGTCCCTAACTGTGCTTGGCAGACAGATTGGGCCCAGAGACTCTAGCTGAGCTTTTGGCACAGTCCCGGCTATAAGACTCTGGTTGGACACAGTGCGCAGTTTGAATCCAGAATTCCTGGCTGAGCTTGGCAGACCGTTTGGGCCCTGAGTCTATAACTGACCACAGCACGCACTTTGGGCCAAAAACCCCTAGCTGAGTTTGGTGCGCAGTCCCAGCCCAAAAATTGTGGCTGGACTCTGCGTGAATTTTGGGGCCAGAGTCCCTAGGGGAGCTCAGCAGGCAGTTTGGACCCTGAGAATCTAGCTGAGCTCGGCGCGTGGTTGGGGTCCAGTGTCCCTGGCTAGACTTGGCAGGGGACCCAGAAGGCTGTGGATACCTTGGCCTGACCCAACGCTCATTCAGAGACAGAGAACGATTGCAGGACCCACAGTACAGGGGAGCTGAGGATCACTGGCTGTGAGAGTCCAAAACAACAGGGCTGGCCTCCTCCCATCCACACCAGTGAAGCACCAGATCTTCCAGCCTAGGGAAATCATGAGAAAACAACTGAATCTATCATCAGACTCCCTCCTCCCAACTCTGGAAGCTACCCAACAAAAATAGAGATGACAAGATGTCTAAAGGACAGCGTAAAAGCATATGCAAAAAAACCCCAAAACAACATGGCGTCTCCAATTTCCAGCTATCCCAAAGAAAATGACCCAGAGAATTCAAACACAATGGAAATACAGGAAAGTGACCTCAAATCCTTGGTAATGAGGATGATAATGGAGGAAACAAATATAATTCATAATCAAATGCAGGAAGATGCAGCCAAACAGGTGAGAGACATAAAAGAAGCACATAGAGTGGAACTGGAAAATTTTCAAGAAAATGCAAATAACCAGATGAAAGAAATCAAGAAAACGGTTCAATTTCTGAAAACCTATAAAGAGGCAATGGAAGAAACTCAGGAATATACAAACAATCAGATGGAAGAAATAAAAAAATCAGTTCAAGATCTGAAGATGAAAATGGATTCAATGATAAACACACAGAGAGAAGAAAAACGAGAACGTGAGACCTCAGAGAAGAAGGCGAGCAACACAGAGGTGAGCTTTTCTAACAGAATCCAAGAGATGGAAGAACGAATCTCAGGGCTAGAAGATACAATCACAGATCTTGAAGCAACCATTAAAGAAAATGCCAAATCTGGAAAACTCCTGACACAAAACACCCAAGAGATTAAGGACACCATGAAAAGAAGAAATTTGAGGATAATAGGCATTGAAGAAAGAGAAGATATCAGACTCCAAGGCACAGAAACTATTCTCAACAAAATCATAGAAGAAAATTTCCCCAATCTAAAGAAAGAGATGCCTATAAACATACAAGAGGCCTACAGAACACCAAATAGAATTGACCAGAAAAGAAAAACTGCCTGTCACATAATAATCAAAACACAAAACATACAGAATAAAGCAAAAATTTTAAATGCTGCAAGGGAAAAGGCCTAAATAACATTTAATGGCAAACCTATCAGAATTACACCCGACTTCTCAGCAGAGACCATAAAAGCCAGAAGAGCCTGGACAGAGATCCTGCAAACCCTAAGAGACCACAGATGCCAGGCCAGACTACTTTACCCAGCAAAACTATCAATAAGTGTTGATGGAGAAAACAAAATATTCCATGAAAAAACAAATTCAAAAAGTACCTATCCACAAACCCAGCTTTACAGAAGGTACTAGAAGGAAAACTCCATCCCAAAGAGTCAAGCTACAACAAAAACTACTCAGGAAATAGATAACTAGACCATGACAAAAACACAACTACACAAATGCTCGACTGGAAATAACATCAAAACTAAGACTCTTAACAGTCACTGGTCATTAATATCTCTCAATGTCAATGGTCTCAATTCTCCAATAAAAAGACACAGACTGTTTCCATGTTCTGGCTATTATGAATAAGGCTGCTATGAACATGGTTGAGCAAATTTTCTTGTTGTGTGGTGGAGCATCTTCTGGGTACATTCCAAAGAGTGGAATAGCTGGGTCTTGAGGAAGCCCTATTCCCATTTTTCTGAGATAGCACCAGATAGATTTCCAAAATGGCTGTACTAGTTTGCATTCCCACCAGCAATGAAGGAGTGTTCCTCTCTCCCCACATCCTTGCCAGCATGTGGTGTCACTTGAATTTTTGATCTTAGCCATTCTGATGGGTGTAAGATGGAATCTCAGAGTTGTTTTGATTTGCATTTCCCTGATGACTAAGGAGGTTGAGCATTTCTTTAAGTGTTTCTCAGCCATTTGATACTCCTCTGTTGAGAATTCTCTGTTTAGTTCCAAGCCCCATTTCTCAATTGGGTTATTTGGTTTGGTGGTGTTTAATTACTTGAGTTCTTTATATATTTTGGATATTAGACCTTTGTCAGATGTAGGGTTGGTGAAGATTTTTTCCCAGTCTGTAGGCTGTCGCTTTGTTGTCTTAACAGTGTCTCCTGCCTTACAGAAGCTTCTCAGCCTCATGAGGTCCCATTTATTAATGGTTGACATTAAGGCCTGGGCCATTGGTGTTCTGTTCAGGAAGTTGTCTCCTCTGCCAATATGTTCCAGGCTCTTTCCCACTTTTTCCTCTAAGTGGCTTAGTGTCTCTGGTTTTATGTTGAGGTTTTTAATCCATTTGGACTTGAGTTTTATGCAAGGTGACAAATATGGGTCCAGTTTCATTTTTTTACACATAGACTCCAGTTAGACCAGCACCATTTATTGAAGAATGCATCCTTTTTCCATTGAATGGATTTGGCTTCTTTGTCAACATCAAGTGACCATATGTGTGTGGATTCATATCTGGGTCTTCGATTCGATTTCTACTGATCAACCGCCTGTTGCTTGTGCCAGTACCATGCTGTTTTAATTACTATTGCTTTATAGTACAGTTTGAGATCAGGTATGGAGATTCCTCCGGAGCACCTTTTATTGTACAAGATTGTTTTAGCTATTCTGGGTTTTTTGTTTTTCCATATGTTCCTCAGTAGAAGAGTGGATAAAGAAACTGTGGTACATATACACTATGGAATACTACTCAGCTATTAAAAACAAGGAATTCCTGAAATTTGTGGATAAATGGATTAAGCTAGAAATGATTATTATAATGAGGTGATTTACCCCAGAAGCAGAAAGAATCAAATGGTATTATACTCACTTATATCTGCATACTAGCCCAAGGGGCATGTCCCACGAAAGCCTTCACTTACCAGGAAAACTGGGACAGAGGGGAGGGCATCCTATTGGGACTCTAAAATGAGAGACGCATGGGAGAAGAGCAAAATAAAAAGATACAGAGGTTCCTAGAAATCTACAAGTAGAACAATATGATAGGCAGATTTGGGCACAGGAGCCGCGTTCAAACTAAGGCACCAGGCAAGGACAATACAGGAGGTAAACTTTAAACCCCTTCCCAGATCTAGCCAATGGTCAGAATATTCTCCACAGTTGAGTGGAGAGTGTGATATGACTTTCTCACGTACTCTGGTGCCTCATATTTGACCATGTCCCCTGGAGGGGGAGACCTGGTGGCACTCCAGAGGCAGGACAGCAGGTAGCCAGAAGAGACTTGATACCCTATGAGATATACAGGGGAGAGGTTAATCCCCCCTCAGGAACAGTCATAGGGGGAGGGGAATAATGTGAAAATGGGGGGGGGGGAAGGAATGGGAGGATACAAGGGATGGGATAAACATTGAGATGTAACAAGGATAAATTAATAATAAAAAAAAAAGACCCAGACTAACTGAATGGGTGCATAAACAAGATCCAACATTCTTCTGCATTCAAGAAACACATATCACCCATAACAATAGGCATTACCTCAGGGTAAAAGGTTGGAAAAAATATTCCAAGCAAATGGTCACAAGAAGTAAGCAGGCATAGCCATTTCAATATCGAACAAAATAGACTTTCAACCAAAATTAATCAAAAGGATGCAGAAGGACACTTCATACTTCTCAAGGGTAAAGTCATCCAAGATGACATCACAATTTTGAACATCATTGCTCCCAATACAAGGGCACCCACATTTGTAAAACATCTGCTAAAAAAGCTTAAACCACACATCGACACATCGATCCTGACACAATAATAGTGGGAGACTTCAACACTCCACTCTCAGTGAAGGATAAGTCATTGAAACAGAAATTAAGCAGAGAAATAACATCATTGACCAATGCCATGGGTCAAATAGATCTAACAGATATCTATAGAACCTTTCACCCAAACAAGAAAGAATATACCTTCTCTGCATCCCATGGAACCTTCTCCAAAATCGATCACATCATAGATCACAGAGCAGGCCTCAACAGATACAAGAGGATTTAAATAATACCTTGTATCCTATCAGATCAGTAGGCTGTTAGGCTGCAATTCAACAACAACAGAAATAACAAAAAGCCTACACGTATGTGGAAACTAAACAACTCTCTGCTAAATGACACCTGGGTCAGGGAAGAAATGAAGACAGAAATCAAGGAGTTTCTGAAATTCAATGAAAATGAAGGAACAACATACCCAAATTTGTAGGATACATTGAAAGCAGTGCTAAGAGGAAAATTCATAGCACTAAGTGCCTTTAAAAAGAAATTGGAAACACGCACATAAGCATCTTAATGACACAACTGGAAGCCCTAGAAAAAAAAGAAACAGAAACACCCAAAAGGAGTAGACATCTGGAAATAATCAAACTCAGGGCTGAAATTAACAAATTAGAAACTAAGAAAACAGTCCAAAGAATCAACAAAACCAAGAGCTGGTTCTTTGAGAAAATCAACAAGTTGGATGGACCGTTAGCCAAACTAACTAAAGGCAGAGAGACAGTATTGAAATCAACAAAATCAGAAATGAAAAAGGAGACATAACAACAGACATTGAAGAAATACAAAGAATCATAAGATCCTACTTTGAAGGCATATATGCCACAAAATTTGAAAATCTAAGGGAAATGGATGATTTTCTTAATCAATTTCACTTGCCAAAGTTGAGTGAAGAGCAGATAAACAAGCTAAATAGTCCCATTTCCCCTACAGAAATAGAAGCAATCATTGATAGTCTCCCAACCAAAAAAAGCCCAGGGCCAGATGGTTTCAGTACACAATTCTACCAGACCTTCAAGGGTGAGCTAACACCGATACTCTTCAAGCTACTCCAAAAGATAAAAATGGATGGAACATTACCAAATTCATTCTCTGAGGCCATAGTCACATTGATACCTAAACCTCACAAAGACTCAACAAAGAAAGAGAATTTCAGATCAATTTCTCTTATGAACATTGATGCAAAAATACTAAATAAAATACTTGCAAAACGAATACAGGAACACATCAAAGATATCATTCATCATGACCAAGTAGGCTTCATTCCAGGCATGCAGGAATGGTTTAATATATGGAAATCCATCAATGTAATCCACCATATAAAAACAAACTGAAGATAATAAACCACATGATCATCTCTTTAGATGCAGAGAAAGCATTTGATAAAATCCAACACCCATTCATGTTTAAAGTTTTAGAGAGATCAGGGATACAAGGCACTTTCCTCAACATAATAAAGGCTATATACAGCAAGCCAATAGCCAAAATCAAAGTAAATGGTGAAATACTCAAGGAAATTCCTCTAAAATCGGGAACAAGGCAAGGCTGCCAACTCTCTCCATATCTCTTCAATATAGTACTCGAAGTTCTAGCCAGAGCAATAAGACAACAAAAGGAGATCAAGGGTATCCACATGGGAAAGGAGGAAATCAAATTATCCCTATTTGCAGATGATATGATAGTGTACATAAGTGACCCTCAAAATTCCACCAGAGAACTCCTACCGCTGATAAACACCTTCAGAAAATTTGCTGGATACAAAATTAACTCAAAAAAGTCTGTAGCCTTCCTATACACAAGTGACAAGCTTGCAAAGGAAGAAATTAGGAAAACCACACCCTTCACATTAGCCACAAGCAATATGAAATACCTAGGAGTTACTCTAACTAAGCAAGTGAAGGACTTGTTGAAAAAAATTTCAAAACTCTGTAGAAAGAGATTGAAGATGACATGAGAAGATGGAATGATCTTCCTTGCTCATGGATTGGGAGAATTAACATAGTAAAAATGGCCATCCTACCAAAAGCAATCTACAGATTCAATATAATCCCTATCAAAATACCTACACAACTTTTTAAAGACATTGAAAGCTCAATTCTGAACTTCATATGGAAAAACAAAAAAACCCAGAATAGCTAAAACAATCTTGTACAATAAAAGGTGCTCTGGAGGAATCTCCATACCTGATCTCAAACTGTACTATAAAGCAATATTAATTAAAGCAGCTTGGTACCGGCACAGCAACAGGCTGGTTGATCAGTGGAATCGAATCGAAGACTCAGATATGAATCCACACACATATGGTCTCTTGATTTTTGACAAAGAAGCCAAATCCATTCAATGGAAAAAGGATAGCATCTTCAACAAATGGTGCTGGTCTAACTGGATGTCTATGTGTAAAAAAATGCAACTGAACCCATATTTGATACTTTGCACAAAACTCAAATCCAAGTGGATTACAGACCTCAACATAAAACCAGAGACACTAAGTCACTTAGAAGGAAAAGTGGGGAAGAGCCTGGAACATATTGGCAGAGGAGACAACTTCCTGAACAGAACACCAATGGCCCAGGCCTTAATGTCAACCATTAATAAATGGGACCTCATGAGGCTGAGAAGCTTCTGTAAGCAGGAGACAATGTCAATAGAACAAAGCGACATCCTACAGACTGGAAAAAAATCTTCACCAACCCTACATCTGACAAAGGTCTAATATCCAAAATATATAAAGAATTCAAGAAATTAAACCCCACCAAACCAAATAACCCAATTGAGAAATGGGGTTCAGAACTAAACAGAGAATTCTCAACAGAGGAATATCAAATGGCTGAGGAACACGTAAAGAAATGCTCAACCGCCTTAGTCATCAGGGAAATGCAAATCAAAACAACTCTGAGATTCCATCTTACACCCATCAGAATGGCTAAGATCAAAAATTCAAGTGACACCACATGCTGGCAAGGATGTGGGGATAGAGGAACACTCCTTCATTGCTGGTGGGAATGCAAACTAGTACAGCCACTTTGGAAATCTATCTGGTGCTATCTCAGAAAAATGGGAATAGGGCTTCCTCAAGACCCAGCTATTCCATTCCTTGGAATATACCCAGAAGATGCTCTAGCACACAACAAGAAAATTTGCTCAATCATGTTCACAGCAGCCTTATTCATAATAGCCAGAACATGGAAACAGCCTAAGTGTCCATCAGTAGAAGAATGGTTAAAGAAACTGTGGGACATATACACTATGGAATACTACTCAGCTATTAAAAACAAGGAATTCCCGAAATTTGTGGATAAATGGATTGAGCTAGAAATGATCATAATGAGTGAGTTAACCCAGAAGTAGAAAGACTCAAATGGTATATACTCACTTATATCTGCATACTAGCCCAAGGGGCATGTCCCACGAAAGCCTTCACTTACCAGGAAACTGGGACAGAGGGGAGGACATCCTATTGGGACTCTAGATGAGAGAAGCATGGGAGAATAGCAAAGTAGAACGATCCAGAGGGTCCTAGAAACCTACAAGTAGGACATTATGAAAGGCAGATTTGGGCCCAGGGGTCCCACTGAAACTAAAGCACCAGCCAAGGATAATACAGGCAGTAAACTTTAAATCCCTACCCAGATATAGCCAATGGTCAGAACATTCTCCACAGTTGAGTGGAGATTTGGGTATGACTTTCACACGAACTCTGGTGCCTCATATTTGACCATGTCCTCTGGCGAGGGAGACCTGGTGGCACTCAGAGGAAGGATAGCAGGCTACCAAGAAGAGACTTGATACCCTATGAGAATATACAGGGGGAGGAAATCCCCCTCAGGAACAGTCATAGGGTAGGGGAATAAGGGGAAATTGGGAGGGAGGGAAGAATGGGAGGATACAGAGGATGGGATAATCATTGAAATGTAAGAAGGATTAATTAATAAAAAATTTTAAAAAAGAAAAAACACGACCAACTAACTGTAAGTAATCAAAAATTATGATTTTGCAGAGATAAAAAAATAGAATGTGGTAACGTTGCAGTGCCATCAGTAATTACCATTGATTATGTCTGTTTTACATACAAGAACTTAAGTCATTACCTAATAATAATCTGAACTGAATACTTCGTAGTGAAGAATAAAAAGACCAATAAAAAATATGTAAGCAGGAAAATAAAATAAGTTCAGCCACTTGAGCAATGAAGTAAATTTCAATCAGAACAACAGTGATGCTTGGTCTCCTCTCAGGCAGAATGGCTACCTCCAGGAAATAAAAAAACTGGATTCTGGGAAGGGTGTTGGAGACAGAAGCATACACATACATTCTAACATGAAAGAACTAGGCCACTTTGGTAAGTATAATAAAAAATAATAAAAACCATTTTATAACAGAGACACCTAATTGTTTCTGTTATTGCATCACTGATCACAATAGCCTGGTTAGGGCCCATCAGTGCGCAGTGGAGAATGGTTTAGCTGTTAAGAATACAGTCACATTGTGTGCACCAAAATGGATGGAACTGGAGATCACCACACCGAGCGAAAGAAGCCAGACTTGGCATTAAAAATATATCTCATGCTTACTTCCATGTGCGTGTGTAAAGTAGAAGAGCCGGAGAAGGATAAAACCAAGCACCAGAAATAAAATTCAACAAAGGAAGTGGTGGGTGCTGACCCATAGGAAGGGTGTTGGGAGAAGGGAGTCTGTACAGGTAGTGAGGAGGGTAAATGTGATCCAACCGTTTCATAAACCTGTATGGAAGTGGGAATAGGAAAACTCATGTTTTCTGCAAATCATATGAACTTACAAGAAAAGTAGGTAAAGGTTCATCTTTGTAGTTTTCTTTAAACATAGGAGCTAATGGTTTTCAGACAAAGTAAAAGAACCACATGAATGCATTAAAGTATAGTTCTTAACAACATACTACCAAATAAATAATATCATTCATTATATAGATTCTTATGATAAAATCATAGCTGTCTCTGGGGTGAAAGCATTGTTGTTCCCAAGACAGGTTGTTCTTGGGAATTACCTGACTTCAATAATCCTGGTGAACTTTTCAGATTAAATTATATTTTACATTTTACATTTTACATTTAAAATATGAAATTTACATAATTAAACTTTTTCATTTAGCTCGGGGCTGTAAAATATGAGGTAGCTATGCAGTAGCCAGGCTTTGGAGCATCCTGAGCCTCTCCCTTACCTCTTCAGCTCCTCAACATTCAGAGTCTTTTCCTTTCCCTGTGCCATTCTCTCCTTCAAAATTGGTCCACATGTTAACCTGACAACCTACTTGTCACCGTTAAGGGCCAAACTTGGAAACTGTGCTGACTGTTCATGATCCAGGTTAGAAGCCCTAGATGATCATGTTTGTCTTATAGATTGCCAAAGATGGCACAGGATCTGGGGAAGTAAGTGGGAGAGAAATGGTCATCTACATTAGTGGAGAGAGAAGTGTTTGCTTGCAGGAATGATGGTCCATGGCTGAAAGCCACACCATGGTACTTTAATAAACATAAACAAATAAACCTACTCACTTATGCTAACAAAATCATTGGGGGTCAGCTTAGGCATATCAAAGCAGAATCATGGGAGAAAACAGGATGAGGAGAGAGACTTTATTACACGTGGGGATCTCCTTCATCTTCTAGACTTTTTCCACTTTTATTGACATATAACAATTTTATATATTTTTCTGGGTGTATCATGTGAAATTGATACATCTGCATAATATACAAGGATAAGACAGGGTAACCGGGTTCTTGTTTGCTTACGTGTTATATTTAACATTTCTTTATACAGGGAAGTTTCAAATATCTCATTTCTATATAATTAAAAATAAATGATTCTACAATGTTTCTTAAGATAAATTCACATTGAAAAATATAGAAAGTTAAGTTGTATTAACTAAAAATTGCTTACAAGTAGCTTTAAGTTAATATTAACATATGAAACCATTGCTCTCTTATAATCAAGTAATGGGTTAGGTCATCAAGGCCAAAGGCATCATGGGAAGTAGAATAATGCAGTGCTTTCTGGGAGGCTTGAATTGCAAATAGAAAGGGAAAATCCACGTCTTAGAAAGGTGTTTTTGTCAAAATTGTAGAAAGAACACACTTGAAATAATTAATGGGGACTGACTGTGTGAACAAGTGGGTCTCTGACTCTTGCTTGCTCTTGGGACTCTTTTCCTTCTGTTGGGCTGCCATGTCCAACTTTAATATGATAATCTTTGTTTCATCTTATTGTATTTTATTTTGCTGTGTTTGGTTGTTATGACATAGAATTCTGGTTTTTGTTGTTTTGGTTTTTTTGTTTGTTTTTATAATTAGAGTCCAAAAGAAAATGGGATCCGGAGGGAAGGGGAGGTGGGAGGAACTGGAAGCAGTAGTAGGAGTGGACACTATAATTAGGATATGTTGTATAAGAAAAAAAATCATCATCCTTTAAAAAAAAACTTTTCATTGGTTCTTTGTGAATTTCACATCATGCACCACAATCCAACTCATCTACGCCACCCCTGATACCCACCCTCCACCCTTGCTACCCCATCCCCAACAGAGAAAAAATATTTCATTGTGGAAGCTGTAGTATAATCAGTGTGTTCCACAGTATACCCTTTTATTCACACTTCTTTGTTTATAAATGTTCATTGCAATGACTCCTTGGTCTTGTATGAGGCCTCTGGCTTATGCTACTCGATCAGCACTGAAACCTCACTGAGACTCCCCTTGGACATCCTGTTGTTGCCCTGCGTCACAGAGATCCTGTCGTTTTAGGTCCATCAGACTGGCCCTTTCATGCCTTGGATCTGGGCCTGAGAACTATCTGAGTTGGTGAGCCTGCTGATTCTCCAGTTCTCATGCCCACAGAGCTGCAGCTCTACTCCTAAGTGTTGTAGCCGGAGAGGGGCATGGCTTGTTTTTCCACTCTCACGGCCCCAGGACCAGTTCTCCCACCTGCCATAGGTGACAAGAGGCAAGGGAGGGTCAGAGTATCTCTCTTTTGCCCTTGCTGTGCATGGTATACAAGTTATCAGCCCAGGTATCCTATACTCACATCCTTGGAGCTGTTCTTCCCATGCTCCTGACATCAGGGTCAGCTCTATTGTGCTTGGAAGGTTAGGTGTAGGTATAGGTGAGGCCTGCTCTCCCAAGTGCTGCAGCAGGATACTAGCCTGGCTCTGCTGTCTGCTGGTGGTGAGGACAAAAGGGAGGAGAAAGGATTTCTCCCTCAATACCACTGCAGAGCAGACAGAAGACATGCTCATGCCCTCAGGGCCAGCTTACTTGTAGCCTCCACATCCAAAGCAAGTTCTACTATGTTGCCCAAGCAAGGTGCAGAGCCTGAAAAAAATCTATGTTCAATAAAGGAAAAGAGAAGAAACATTTTAAAATAAATCAAAACCTGTTAATATAGAGAATAAAATGATACTGTTCAAAATGTTTAATTTCTTGTTACCGCTCATTAAAAAATTCTAGAGTACTTACAAATATTTATAATTTGTAATATTGCTTTTTGGTGAGAAGCAATAGAGAATGTCAAATTATATAGGATACACATTGAAAATAATAAGGAGCTAATTTTAGAATAGTAGATAAGGCATCAATATAAATTAAATTAGATGTATGTATTTTACACAAATATAAATTTATAATGCAAATATTATCTAGGTTTTATTATTTTCTTTATATAAGATTCAATTGACTCAATAGGATGTCCTCTCCTCTGACCCACTTTGCTGGTAAGTGAAGATTTTCATGGGACATGTCCCTTGGGCTAGTGTCTAGATATAAGTGAGTATATACCATTTGACTCTTTCTGCTTCTGGGTGAACTCATTCATTATGTTCATTTCTAGTTCAATCCATTTGTCCACAAATTTTGGGAATTCCTTATTTTTAATAGATGAGTATTATTCCATAGTGTAAATAGACCACAATTTCTTTATGGGGAAATAGAAGGATCCAGAGGGTCCGAGAAACCTACAAGAAGAACATTACAATGGGCAGATATGGGCCCATAGTCCTGTTCAAACTGTGACACCAGCCGAGGACAATACAGAAAGTAAACTTTGAACCCCTACCCTGATCTAGCAATGGATAGGACATTCTCCACTGTTGAGTGGAGAGTGGGGACTGACTTTCACACGAACTCTGGTGCCCCATTTTTTACCACGTCCCCTTGATGGGGAGGCCTGGTGGCACTCAGAGGAAGGATAGCAGGCTACCAAGAAGAGACTTAATACCCTATGAACATGTACAGGGGGAGGAGGTCCCCCTCAGTCACAGTCATAGGAGAGGGGAGTAGGAGGAAAGCGGGAGGGAGGGAGGAATGGGAGGATACAAAGGACAGGCTAACAATTTAGATGTAATATGAATAAATTAATAAAATATTAAAATTAAAAAAGATTCAATTGACTCAGTCTTTTAATAATTTAATAAGAATAATCAAATGCAAACTGTCACTGAATTCCATTTGTGCGTCCATTAGCTACCTGACAATGGTGAGTTTCTTAAATTTCAGTATGTTAGTTTTGTATTATGTGAATGATGGTATAAGTTGGTCTTGATTGGCTTTGTAATAAATAAATGAACTAACACACCTGCAAACAGCTGTACATATTAGTTGAGTCATCTCTGAACACTATGGTCTGATGGATGTCTGCTGGGCTGTTGCCAGGACACTTTGTGTCTGTGACCCATGTTGGTGTTTCATGCTTCCAAAGGTGAATTGTTAGGGCACTTGGCTACAGCTCATGTATAGCAGAAATACGGTCTGCTTTTTGACCCTGCACAATGCTTTTTTTCATTATCTATAAACCAATTATTGTTTAAAACACCAGGAAAATTGTCAACTTTCAAAATCATAATCTTGGAAGACAACTCACCGTATTGTTATGAGTCAGGGGCAGCAACTTAGTAGAAATCAGGGTGCTGGTTAATGGTTAAGTGGCCTTTGGTCAGGTTCAGAGGTCTGCTCCTCGGTGGGACGGCTTCGGACTCCTGTGAGAGGTCAGCAAGACAGGGAAATACTCTGGTGCCCTCCTGCCCTCTGCTTTGACACACCAAAGGGCAGAGGATCCTCAGGCTCCTATTGTGAAGCAGAACCAACCACCAGATTTACAAAGACAGAGAGTGCTGCGTGGACAGAGAAGAGGAGTGCAGTTTTAAAGTTTTCATCCTTTTTTTTTTTTTTTCACAAATCATCAGCATTTATTTCCTGGGCCTAAGTATCAGTCTCTTGGTACAAAAGGCAAAGAATTGGCCAGTTAGTTTTCTTGACATAGCGAAGGAGAAAGGGCGGCTGAAGTTTTCTGTAGCCAATTGAAGCCCACGCTATACACACATAGTGAGTCAGGATTACATTTCTCTTCAATGAGAAAGAGAGAAAAAAGATAGGAATAAGAGGTCTGAGTAAGGCTGGCCTCTCTGTTTTGTGCAGGGTCAGAATCACAGGACTGCTTGGTCAGCCTGACTTTTTATGCCAGGGCCCTGTGGGCTTCCTAGCCGCTGCCCGAGCTCCTCGTACCTTCCTTTGAATGAGATTGGAGAAAGCCAGGAGCTCTAAGGCTTGACCTACATTTCTTTCAACAGTTATATCTACATCCTCTTTTCCTCTCACAAGCCCAGCCATGTTTAACCCCAGCTACAAGGTCACAAAGGAAGTAAGACGTAAAAAGACCAGCAACTCCTAGCTTCAGCTTCAGAACGGTTCACACTTGCACTGAATGTCATTTTCTGGGGGTGGAACTGGTCTAGTTTTCTTTGCTTTCTAATCTTCTCTGAATAGAAAACTTATTTCAATTTGGAAAGAGTCCTTGAACCTCCAGGTCCTGGGATTTGCAGTTACACCAAGGCTAATAGCAAAGAAAAGGAGAGGTGAGGTACGGCCGCAGAATTAAGTGCAAAGGTCTGATATATTTAGCAGCAAGTGACAAGTTAACAGCTTCAGAAGCAGAGATGTTTGTCTATGCAGTCTGTCTCACAAGGCAATTGAAATTTCAACATTTCAGGAAACATTCATCTCTGAAGAAAACAATTTAAAAATATGTACAAAATAGACAATTAAGTCTTAGGAAGAATCTAAGGTTAGGCAAATTATTACATGATGGGTCACAATCCCACACCCACCTTCCGCATCTCCAATTATTCTCTAAAGACGGGCACGTTTCTGCTACATTTTGTGATGTTGGAGGCACATTTGAATTTAAGTAAACAATTTCATTACTATAAGCACAGTAGTAAAGTGGTTTCCAGTCCCATGCATTCTGCCTCTCTGTAAGTAGCTTTGACTCACAGGGTCCTGACTGCAAGCCCCCTAGCTTTTTGGAGTTCTTGATCTAGTCGACGCTCACACATACTTTAGAATGAGATATATGGCCCTCACTTGGTGTCACGGGAGCGCAGAGGTAAGAAATTCCCTAGCTGCTCCCTTACTCCCCTGCCTTCTGCCTTCTGAGAAGCACCAGCATAATTCAGCCCTCTGTGTCCCTCTGGTCCAGACCCTGTTCCCGTGTCCGTGCACCACAGGAGAAGTACAGGCAGACCTGAGGATTAGTACCCAGAGGATTTATGGCTGCCAGACTTAAAGGTAACCACAAAAGCTTGGCAGCCGATGAGACTTCTCTCATCTGGCACATTTCCCATTCCCTGACAATGCTGCTGGCCTTCGGTCCCTTCTAATCCCCAGCTATGAAACAGTTCTTCTTACTCCATCAATTATCCCTTCTTATCCTGGCTTTTCAGCCTTCTACAATGCTACACGGACACACCCTCATTAACTGAACAGGGCACATGTTGAAGGCTTAATAGACATGCAGTTGCTTTGCTCGAGGGATCCATAACAACAAATGTGTGGTGTCCGTATATGCTTCTGCCTATGACTTCAGATAATGTTTGCCAAACTTCCCTTCTCTTTACAGATTCACAATTTGATTTTCAGGGTGGTTGTTTGCTTGTTTGTTTTGCTTTTCAAGAGAGGTTTTTCTGGGTCGACTTGCCAGTCCTGAACTCACTTTGTAGACTGTGCTGGCCTTGAACTCACAGAGATTGGCCTGCCTCTGCCCCCCCTGAGTGCTGGGGTTAAATACATGCAGCACCACACCCAGCTGATTTTCAGTACTTTTTTAAATATAAAAATAATTCAGTCACTTATTTCTCTTCTTCTGAGACAGCATCTTATATAATACAGGCTAGCCTCAATCTTGCTATGGATCCAAGGACCACCTTTCAGTTTCTACCTCCTCAGTGTTGGGATTATAGCGATGGGTAACCACATTCTGTTCCATGTAGTGCTGGGGTTGAACTCACGCATGGCAGGCAACACTCTCCACCCAGGCTCCACCCCAGCCCTGCAGTTCTTAAAATACCACCTACAGGAGAGTTGTAGTTAAACTTCAGCCATCAAAAGTGAGTCAGGGGCTCAGCTCTCTCTTTCTCCTCTGCACTATTTTTAAGGTGAGTAGTTCCCTCTTCTGCCCCTGAATTCTCTAGATTGCAACCAGAAACATTCTTTGGATATGGAAGTTCGGGGATATCTTCCTGTGTGTAATCACTGCACACTTATCTGCGATGTTTTAGTAGAGTGTGTAAAATGTTACAATGATGAATATTTATCCAACAAAGTGAAAATGTATATAACAAAGGGGCTGCAGAGATGAATTAGCTTCATATTTCTTTGGGAGATGACCTGAGTTGGGTTCTCAACTTTCATAAGCAATTGTCTGTAACTTCCGCTCCTGGGGAGCCACCTCCTTCTTCTGGGCATCATGGGCATTGCACTCCTATGCTGACACCCACACAAAGATATGCACATATAAGGAAAGTAAATGTTTTAAGTGGATAATTGAATTCAGTCAACATTATCCCCTGCCCGCTTATCTGGCAGTCAAGAGCCAGGGCAATCAGGTTAGGTATGGAGGCCATGAAATGAACGCAGGGCCTGGAACTCACCCTGCAGCATTCAATTGCCACTCTCTGTTCCTTTCACCACCCTGCAGACTACAACATCAAAAGATATTCATTTGCTACCCGTGTTATCTAGTTTTAGATAAAATACTTTCACCAAGTAGAAAAAAAAGTTTGTTGGAGTTTGTCTACACAAACTCCACAAACGAATCACAGTTGGAAAAGTAACAGTATGTAAGGAGTACAGGTGCTCACAGAAGTGTCTGGCATTGAGGGCTACAGCTATATAAACCATGATAACGCATGACACTAGGATGCTAACCCCTCCAGCAAGGTTACGGCAGGAAAATAGGAAGTTATCGAGGAGGTTCTCTGAGTTGTGGAATTACACTCCGTCTGTAATGAGAGGATTTAACTCAGAGTACAGTTTCTCTTTGAAAGAGATACTGATCTGGTGCCTCACATTTGACCATGTCCCCTGGAGGGGGAGACCTCGTGGCACTCAGAGGAAGGACAGCAGGTAGCCAAGAAGAGACTTGATACCCTATGAGAATATATAGGGGGACGTAATCCCCCTCAGGAATAGTCATAGGGGAGGGGGATAATAGGAAAATGGGGGGGGGGGGGAGGAATGGGAGGATACAAGGGATGGGATAAACATTGAGATGTAACAAGAATAAATTAATTAAAAAAAAAAAGAAAGAGATACTGAGCATTACACAGCTGCCAAGCCTTGCAACAATTTCAGAGAGTGATCATAACTTAACCATGAAGATAAGTGATAAAAAAGGTACTTAATTTTTATGCCATATATTTTACTTATTCTGTAAAAAGTAAGTTTTATAGCATGCATACATTTTTGCAAATATATAGGTTTATATGTAAAATAAACGGAAAGAAGACATAAAATAGATTTACAAGTACAAATAAATATTTTAGGTTGGAAATTTTTGCATGAAACGTTTCCATTTGGTTGTGAAAATGTTCTGATGCTGGAGAGATGGCTCAGTGGTTAAGAGCACTGACTGCTCTTCCAGAGGTCCTGAGTTCAATTCCCAGCAACCATATGGTGGCTCACAACCTTCTATAATGTGATTTGATGCCCTCCTCTGACCTGCAGATGTTCCTGCAGTCAGAGCACTGTATTTGTATTAAATGAATATTAAAAAAAAGAAAAGAAAAGAAAATGTTCTGATGGCAGCAACTTGCATTATAGAGCCAGGTGTCTTTCACAATGATCTGATATTCTCCATGCAATAGCCTGTTCACAGGCCCAGCTCTAATTTGTATCATGAGCATGTTAAATGGAGCGTGTCCAAGTGCCTCACAGTTTTCTAAATGTAACACACACCTCATGTTTCATTTACCTCACAGATTTAGATCCAGCTCATAGATTGCCATCAGTCTGATGCCGACCAACCTCTTAGGTTGAATGAAGTTCAGTCGCCTGACCCCTTCTCCTGAAAGCTCACATTCACATTCCTTTTATGTCTCCATGGGTTTTCCTCCTGTCATCAACACTCATTTACATCCAGCTTAAGGACTTTTCTGAAGACACAAGCTATCACACTCACTCCAGAGCATGGGGCTGAGAGGAAGGCTAACATCCAAGTCAAGTGATCACAGCTCACTTGCTACTTGGCTTGGACAAGACTTTAGAGTTGAGGTAGTGGTGGGGTAGCTTTTTTCTCTTTTCTTTTTTTTTTTTTTTTAGATTAAGTGAAGTA
The DNA here is from genome assembly GCF_903995435.1 of Acomys russatus. NCBI lineage: Eukaryota > Metazoa > Chordata > Mammalia > Rodentia > Muridae > Acomys > Acomys russatus. Next base: position 18,344,975 of record NC_067151.1, read on the forward strand.
TGTTAAGTGAAGAGAAAGAAAGAGATCCCCCAGAGAGTGAGAGAGAGGAGAGAGAAGAGAGAGAGAGAGAGAGAGAGAGAGAGAGAGAGAGAGAGAGAGAGAGAGAGAGAGAGAGAGAAGTAAGATAGGGTTACTTTTTCTTTAAAAAAACAGAATATAAAATCTGGCAAAAAAATTAAGTAGTATAAAAGTATTTAAATTAATAATGACACCAAGACATGTACATTCTATGTTGAAATATCTTTCTGAAATGTCCATGACTATTGAACAGGTGGTGACAGGTACCACAGACTGCATTAAAGGACAAAGGCCATCACTAACATCAGGTCTGGCATTGCACACTTTTCATCCCATCAATCAGGAGGCAGAGGCAGGCAGATCTCTGTGAGCTCAAGGCTAGTTTAGTTTAGTCCACATATTGAGTTTCAGTATATCCATGCCTACATAGTGAGATATTATCTCTAAACCAACAAAGAAAAAACCCCAAAATATAAATATTAATTATAATTAACATTAACATCACCAAAGACATTTTTCCTTATTCCATTTTCATTGCTGCTCTCTCATTTAAATTTTAGCATATATGTCATAGTTTGAAACTTTGAGTTATTACTTAGGCTCTCACCAAGAAGATGACTATTAACAAAGAAATGAAAGGATTCCATATTCTTAAATACATAAACATGAAGATCCCCACTGTCTTCAAGGAACCCATTCAAATACGATGAGCAGTATTTTCTTGGTGGAATGTCAATGCACTCACCAATGGATACACATTCTTTACTTTGGAGTTTTCCTTTATGATTATCCATTTTTGTAGAAATCAAGCAAACCAGGATGTTTAGGTAGTTTGATAATGAAAAGCATGTCAAGGTTTATGTTACAGGATCCAAATGCCCATGTGTGTCCTCTATTAATATATGTGTTCATTTCCCTTTGTGGGACCAACGTGTGTATTTCATGATGTCTGTTTGTATGTTGGATACCAACAAGGTATAAATCAAAATGTCTAGCGTCTTGGTCAATGGAAACAACATTTCATACTTCCCTGTTAGGTTGGCCTTGTGCTATGAAAACCTTAATGTCTACATATGTCCCACAACCTGAAAGTGCTGGTAGGAGAGCAAAGAGAAATGCAGAAATAACATGATGTGTGATATTCCTCTCCCACCTTCAGACCTGAAACAGGATCAGACCAGCTCATGTGACGGTCAAATTCCAGATGTTCCAAGACGGAACCCTCTCACTCACCTGTCAGTAAAGGAAAAAAGATTGGCCTCCTCTGGTGGTTGCTGTCACCAAGGGTTAGCTTTTTCCATAAGGAAGTGGGTGTTTTTGACAGGTTGGAAGTTTGTCACTGTTTATACAGCATTAAAATCCTATGACGTGTCATTCATCCTAAGTTTTGACATTTAGGACAGCTTATACCACTCTGTTGGATTACATTTCATTTTTCAGGGGGCAGTAGAAAGCATAGTATTTTTATCCGTTTTACAAGATAAAATTACAAGAGACCCAAACTCCTATTCCACCTGTTCTCCAGTACTGGCTGGGCCTGGAGGATGGGATCTGGCCAGACACAGTGTCAAACTCATCTGTCAAAGGAGTTTAATTTGTGTGTTTGTGAGAATATGAAAGGAAACTATACTTCTGTGAATGGTTTGAACTTCATAATTTTCTTCAAGTATACAACGATTCTGAAGTGAATCTATCAGTATTAAAAATCCTGGACTTCAATCCATTTGTGTATTGCAACTCGTGTTCTTAATATAAACATGTGATTTTAAAAATCTACTGTAAGTAGCCTTCAGCTTCACAGATGCTAGTGTTTTTTAAAGGCTCAGGGTAAGAGAAGATGAGGAGTATAGCTTGGAATGCAAATTTTATTATTGAATATTGTATGGAACAACACAGTCTTCCCAGAGAGACAATGTTTGAGAACTTTCTCTCTGTCTCTCTCTGTCTCTGTCTCTGTCTCTCTGTCTCTGTCTCTCTCTGTCTCTGTCTCTCTCTGTCTCTCTGTCTCTGTCTCTGTCTCTGTCTCTGTCTCTCTCTCTTTCTCTCTCGTGTGATTAAAAGCATTGTCTGCTGAAGAGATGCAAGCTTTAAAACTCTGGAATCTGAAATGTTCATAGGATCCTGTTTACTGCTTCATATAGTTAGCAGACAGCCCTAGATTAATAGAAAACTTCCTGCCCGAGTATTGAGTTTTCCACTGTGAAACTCTCAGCAGTTCAACAAGGACCCACTTAAAGGCCAATGTAAAGGCCTCATAGCTGATCTGCAAAAGAAATAAATTAAAAATTGGCAGCCAGCAAAACTATCAATAACCGTAGATGGAGAAAACAAAATATTCCACGACAGGAACAAATTCAACCAATACCTATCCACAAATCCAGCATTACAGAAACTACTAGAAGGAAAACTACATCACACAGGAATGAGTTACAACCAAAACTACACAGGAAATAGATAACTACACCATCACAAAATCACGACCTCACAAACCCTCAACTTAAACAAACATCAAAATGAAAGGACTTAACAGGCACTGGTCATTAATATCTCTGAACATCAACGGTCTCAATTCTCCAATAAAAAGACATAGACTAACAGAATGGTTGCATAAACAAGACCCAACATTCTTCTGCATCCAAGAAACACATCTCACCCACAAGGACAGACATTACCTCAGAGTAAAAGGCTGGGCAAAAATATTCCAAGCTAATGGTCACAGAAAGAAAGCAGGGGTAGCCATCCTAATATCCAACAAAATAGACTTTCAACCAAAATTAATCAAAAGAGATGAGGAAGGTCACTTCATACTCATCAAGGGTAAAATCAACCAAGATGACATCACAATTCTGAACATCCAAATACAAGGGCGCCCACATTTGTAAAAAAAAAATTTAATAAAGCTTAAACCACTCATTGATTCCAACACATTAATAGTGGGAGACTTCAGCACTCCACTTTCACTGAAGGATAGGTCTTTGAAACAGAAACTAAGCCAAGAAATAAAATCACTAACCAATGCCATGAATCAAATGGATCTAACAGATGTGTATAGAACTTTCCACCCAAACATAAAAGACTATACTTTCTTCTCAGCACCCCATGGAACCTTTTCCAAAATTGATCACATAGTAGGTCACAAAGCAAGCCTCAACAGATACAAGAATATTGAAATAATACCTTGTATCTTATCAGATCACCATGGTCTAAGGATGGACTTCAACAACAACAGAAATAACAAAAAGCCTACTCACACATGGAAACTAAACAACTTTCTACTTAATAACACATGGGTCATGGAAGAAATAAAGGAAGAAATAAAAGACTTGCTGAAATTCAATGAAAATGATGGAACAACATACCCAAATTTGTGGGACACATTGAAAGCTATGCTAAGAGGAAAATTCATAGCACTAAGTGCCTTTAAAAAGAAATTGGAAACATCCCACATAAGCAACTTAACAACACAACTGGAAGCCCTAGAAAAGAAAGAAGCAGAATCACCCAAGAGGAGTAGACGTCTGGAAATAATCAAACTCAGGGCTGAAATCAATAAACTAGAAACAAAAAGAACAATTCAAAGAATCAACAAAACCAGGAGCTGGTTTTTTGAGAAAATCAACAAAATAGACAAACCGTTAGCCAAACTAACTAAAAGGCAGAGGGACAGTATCCAAATCAACAAAATCAGAAATGAAAAGGGAGTCATAACAACAGACACCGAAGAAATACAAAGAATCATAAGATCCTACTTTAAAGGCATATATGCCACAAAATTTGAAAATCTAAGAGAAATGGACATTTTTCTTGATCAATTCCACTTGCCAAAATTGAATCAAGATCAGATAAACAAATTAAATAGGCCTATTTCTCCTACAGAAATAGAAGCAATCATTGATAGTCTCCCAACCAAAAAAAAAAAAAAAGCCCAGGGCCAAATGGTTTCAGTGCAGATTTCTATCAGACCTTAAAAAAGGAGCTAATACCGATACTCTTCAAGCTACTCCAAAAGATAGAATTGGATGGAACTTTACCAAATTCTTTCTATGAGGCCACAGTCACGTTGGTACCTAAACCTCATAAAGACCCAACAGAAAAAGAGAACTTCAGACCGATTTCTCTTATGAACATAGACGCAAAGATACTCAATCAAATACTCACAAAACGAATACAAGAACATATCAAAGATATCATTCATCATGACCAGGTAGGCTTCATTCCAGGCATGCAGGGATGGTTTAATATACGGAAATCCATCAATGTAATCCACCATATAAACAAACTAAAGAAAAAAAACCACATGATCATCTCCTTAGATGCAGAAAAAGCATTTGACAAAATCCAACACCCATTCATGTTTAAAGTGTTGGAGAGATCGGGGATACAAGGCACATTCCTCACCATAATAAAGGCTATATACAGCAAGCCAATAGCCAACATCAAATTAAATGGAGAGATACTCAAGGAAATTCCTCTAAAATCAGGGACCAGACAAGGCTGCCCACTTTTTCCATATCTCTTCAATATAGTACTTGAAGTCCTAGCCAGAGCAATAAGACAACACAAGGAGATCAAGGGGATCCAAATGGGAAAGGAAGAAGTCAAACTATCCCTATTTGCAGATGATATGATAGTGTACATAAGTGACCCCCAAAATTCCACCAGAGAACTCCTTCAGTTGATAAGCACGTTCAGCAAACTGGCTGGTTACAAAATTATCTCAAAAAAATCAGTAGCCTTCCTATATACAAATGACAATCATACAGAGGAAGAAATTAGGAAATCTATATCCTTCACGTTAGCCACAAGCAATTTAAAATACCTAGGAGTAACGCTAACCAAGCAAGTGAAAGACTTGTTTGAAAAAAACTTTAAGTCCCTAAAGAAAGAGATTGAAGGTGACTTGAGAAGATGGAGGGATATCCCTTGTTCATGGATTGGGAGAATCAACATAGTAAAAATGGCCATTTTACCAAAAGCAATTTACAGATTCAATGCAATCCCTACCAAAATATCTACACAATTTTTTAAAGACATTGAAAGGTCAATTCTCAACTTTATATGGAAAAGCAAAAAACCCAGACTAGATAAAACAATATTATACAATAAAAGATCCTCAGGAGGAATCTCCATACCTGATCTCAAGCTGTACTATAGAGCAATAGTAATTAAAACAGCATGGTACTGGCACAGCAACAGGCTGGTTGATCAGTGGAATCTAATCGAAGACCCAGATATGAATCCACACACATATAGTCACCTGATTTTTGACAAAGAAGCCAAATCTATTCAATGGAAAAAGGATAGCATCTTCAACAAATGGTGCTGGTCTAACTGGATTTCTACATGTAGAAAAATGCAATTGGACCCATACTTGTCACCATGCACAAAGCTCAAGTCCAAATGGATTAAAGACCTCAACATAAAACCAGAGACACTAAATCAGTTAGAAGAAAAAGTGGGGAAGAGCCTGGAACACATTGGCACCGGAGACAACTTCCTGAACAGAACACCAACAGCCCAGGCCTTAATGTCAGCAATTAATCAATGGGACCTCATGAGGTTGAGAAGCTTCTGTAAGGCAGGAGACACTGTCAAAAGAACAAAGTGACCACCTACAGACTGAGAAATAATCTTCACCAACCCTGCATCTGACAAAGGTCTAATATCCAAACTTTATAAAGAACTCAAGAAATTAAACGCCACTAAACCAAATAACCCAATTGAGAAATGGGGCCCAGAATTAAACAGAGAATTCTCAACAGAGGAATATCAAATGGCTGAGAAACACTTAAAGAAATGCTCAACATCTCTAGTCATCAGAGAAATGCAAATCAAAACAACTCTGAGATTCCATCTTACACCCATCAGAATGGCTGTGACAACACATGCTGGCTAGGATGTGGAGAGAGGGGAACACTCCTTCATTGCTGGTGGGAATGCAAACTAGTACAGCCACTTTGGAAATCTATCTGGTGCTATCTCAGAAAAATGGGAATAGGGCTTCCTCAAGACCCAGCTATTCCACTCCTTGGAATATACCTAGAAGATGCTCCAGCACACAACAAGAAAATTTGCTCAACCATGTTTACAGCAGCCTTATTCATAATAGTGAGAACATGGAATCATCCTAAGTGTCCATCAGTAGAAGAATGGATAAAGAAACTGTGGTACATATACACTATGGAATACTACTCAGCTATTAAAAACAAGGAATTCCCAAAATTTGTGGACAAATGGATTGAACTAGAAATGATCATAATGAGTGAGCTAACCCAGAAGCAGAAAGACTCAAATAGTATATACTCACTTATAACTGGACACTTGCCCAAGGGGCAGGTCCCATGAAAATATGCACCTACCAGGAAAGTGGGATAGAGGTGAGAACATCCTATTGAGACTTAGGTGAGATAAATATAGGGGATAGGAAAGTAGGATCCAGAGGGTCCTAGAAACCTACAAGAGGAACATTATGATGGGTAGATTTGAGCCCAGGGGTTCTGCTTGATCAAAGGCACCAACCAAGGTCAAAACATGCAACCATCATCAAACCCCTACCCAGTTCTAACCAAGGGACAGAACATTCTCCACAGTTAAGTGGAGACCGGGGACTGACTTTCACAGGATCTCTGGTGCCCCATATTTGGCCATGTCCCTTTGATGGGGAGGCCCAATGGCACTCGGAGGAAGGATAGCGGACTACCCAGAAGGGACATGATACCCTAGCACCATATTCAGGGGGAGGAGGTCCCCCTTGGTACAGTCATAGGGAAGGGGGAATGGGGTGAAAGTGGGAGGGAGGGAGGAATGGGAGGATGTATGGGATGGGATAGAAAATGAGATGTAATATGAATTATTTTATCTTTCAATAAAAATGTGTTAAAAAAAAGATATCAATACTACCAAAAAAAATTGGCAGCCAGAGAGTATTAGGAGTTAATTCTTTTAAATGAAAGATAGCAACAAATAGCACCATGGAGGGCTGTCTGCTGGTCTTTAATGGTTTCCAGTGAGTCCAAACCTCACAGCTAGATGCACACACACAGCCTGGGGAGCTGCCACCACCATATGTATATATATCTGTGTGTGTGTGTGTGTTTGTGTGTGTGGGGGGGGTTGAACATGTCATAATGCATTAGAAACACAATGAAGAACACAAAAGACTAGAAAAGAAGCAATTCATTGAGAGACTTTCTTGCTCCTCACTGCAGACACACAGCTTTGTGTCTCCTTCACCTGTGGCTGACCTCGCTTCTTACACTGAAAAACAGCAAAGCTTAGCTTTCTTCATTTACAAGAAATCTGTCAAAAAAGTGAAGAGACCTTAGTATCTACAAGTCTCTATTTGCAGAACACCGGCTGAGCTTCTATGGCCTCTTTCCTTCAGTGTGAAGGAGGATCCATTAGAGTCTGAAAAGGACTTCACTCCACACAGCGTGTGCCAGCTAAAACACTGTGTTCTCTTAACTGAACACTCCTGGTTGTTCTTATTTTCCATGACCACTGTTTCATGGGGCTCTGCTGGCTAGCTTCCCATTGTATGGAAAACCAAACATTCTAATGCTTTGAACAACCAAATCTCACCAAGCAGCGCATCTTAAGAAATAGTAAGTGCACATACCCATGTTGAACAGTTCCTTCTCTATGTTTGCATCTTTCTAATTGTTGGGTAATTTATAGCACCTGAAAGTGTTTATTAAGCAGAGAAGATCCTGCTGATGTTTTACATGATTAACATACTTTTGATTTTTCATTATGTCCTAGCAATAAGAGGCAGAAGCCGTTTGTAAAGGAAATTAAAACACTCTGGACTCAGACATCACTATATTAACCATTCAAGATTCAATCTGGCACTTTACCATTTTGTCATTAGTTCACAGGAATAGTGGTGGCTGGCTCACTGATACAATTGAAAAGTACTGTCATAATCACATACTGCTTCTGTGCATTTGGGATGGGAGAAAGACTTTGCAGAGACCGAGGTATGGCCCATTTCAATTCTCACTAAATGTTTTTGGCCCTGAATTGCTTCATTAGATTCAGCTGTTTCATTACCAACTGCCTGTAGCCATTTGTGCTGAGAAGCTATGAATGGACATTTTGCTAATGACACAGAACGCTATGGGTTTCTTTTGTCACTTTTACTTAAAAGGGTGACAGAGATGGAGAATGAAGGCCATTACCAGGCCTGTTTCCAAACTCCCCCACTTAATTTATTTTTTTAAAGATTTATTTATTTATTATTGTGTATACAGTGTTCTGCCTGCATGTACACTTACAGGGCAGAAGAGAGCATCAGATCTTATTATAGATGGTTGTGAGTCACCATGTGGTTGCTGGGAACTGAACTCAGGACCTCTGCTGGAGAGATGGCTCAGAGGTTAAGAACTCCCCCACTTTAAATGACGCTAGCTGTTAGGAAGAAATCAGCTGTATACATGTAGTCTTTTCAGAAACACACTGAATGTATAACTTGATCAGCATTGAGAAATGAGTCTAGAAGGTCTCATCACAAAGTTGATGTGTGTAAGATTCTGGATGTCTTAAGTGAGTCAATATTTACACAGTGTAGGCACGTACAGAAAGGTCACACCAAACCCAGAAGTGTGCTAAGGTATTATCTGCCAGTTCAAAGCAAACAAAACAGAAAAAGCCACAAGATTTTTTAATAAGGAGCAAATAACCTTTTTCACTTCACAAATTGATCAACAAGAGAATATATGTGCAATGATTCGTTACTTAGTCACACAGCTAAAAATGATCACATTGCAATGAAGTTATACATACAGTAAGTCAGTTAGCATGGATTTCCACACCCATGTCGTATAGCTCCCTATAGAAGCCTTAAGTCACTAGGTTTCTCTTGTCAGTATAGCCACCCCATGCCAGTGTAACTAATTATATGTCATTGTGTGGAAACTCATTAACAAGACCGGTAGTATATTATACTTCAATGTTTGCCTTCCAAAACCAACACCACCTATAGTCTGTACTGTAATCTTTCCAAATCATAGCCTGTGATCTTCCCAAGACTCGCTGTAACCATGGAGAGTTTAATTAGCTAAGCAAATTTTCCCATCTTGTCTTAATCTTGGTAGTATTTTTATATTTCTTTATTTTTTTCCATTTTAATGACAGATATTCTTTATTTTCAGGCTGGATTATTTTTCTTGGAGTCTGATACCAACTGCTCTCTAGTCACTTTTTCATCCTAGCCAGTATGGCACCAGTATTTTCAAAGTCTTCATGAATTTTTGCCTTACATAAGGGTGATTGATTGTGACACCTATTTCCACTTGGTGAGGTCTTTATAGATCCAATCACACACCCCCTTAATAATCTATCTAGAGTACTGTGGAAAATACTGTTTTGTGCACAACAAAGACATTTGCTCTTCTGGTCTGGTCAGTGTTCACATCACAGCTGCTGCGGGTCTGAAGCACTAGAAAGTTATACTTAGCAGGGACAATGGAGCCATCACGACTCCTTCCATAAAGAATGAGTTCATTAGTGTGTTGAAGAGTTATGTTGGTCAATTTACCTGTTCATCAAAAACACTAAGGCTATGCATTACTAGAAATCAAAACAAAACAAACAAAAAAACCAAATGTGAACACTGCCGTTATTTTTCAGACATTTGATATGGTGCAAGCTGGGTAACATTCGTGAAAACAGAGGGAGTAATAAGTTCAAGGGCAACAAGATATTGTGAACTTATAAAATCCTGACATGATCATTGTTGTTTTTAACAAAAATCTCAATTTTTCAAACTTACCAATGAAGACTCAGGGACCAGCTGCTGGGGTGAAAGCCTGCTAGCTCAGAGAGGTGCAGAGAAAGCACCAGTTGAACGTTCTACCCGGGCAGTTTCTCAAAAGGGACAACCCTGCTCCTTCCCCTGGCCATTTCAGAAAGCCTTCAAAACTGAATGTTCCTCCCTTCTCCTTCCTGTGTGACCCCTATCTGTCCTCCCGACTCCCTCTTACTCTCTATGGTTTTTTCCTATATTCACTTCCTGTCAACTGGCTGCTTGCTCTGCCTCTTGATCCATGGTTAACATTATTTAATCCTATTTACCATACTCAAGGAGAACACTCTTAGACTGAAGGTGTGTGTCAAGGCTGAGCTACACCACAACTAGAAGCAGGTTTTTTTCCCCACCAGTAAACAACACAGTTTCCAGTTTCACAGTGCGATCAAATATCCTCCAACAATTAATGTTCTGGAATTCAAAATAAAAATGGCAAAAAAGGATACAAGTTGCTGTAAGTAAGCCCAGCTGATTTATGGTCTGAGTAGTACTCACATAACACTTCCAGAGTTCTGATTCCTTCATCTGGTGGAAGAAAAGCTACTGGGGAAAACTGAAATGTTTGTGTGCAGATGATTCTTCTTAACAACATATAATTCTACAATTAAAGGAAATGTTAATTGGGATTTACTACTCACAAGGTGACATTGGAAACACATTAGTACCTTAAGTGAACTGATATCATTATATTCCATGAAGTAGTCATTTCTTCCTCAACTTTTCCTCTGAGTTGGAGATTTTTAATCTTCCTAATTATACCTAAATATTTACTGCTGTCTTTATAGTCATGAAAAGCATTCTTTCATAGTTTTAATAGATTTACATAATATTTAAAATCCTCCTTTTCTCTTAGATGTCTAATACCTACCAAAGAATGTTCTTAGTTGCTCATGCTTTTCCATGTTTACAAAGTTTTGATTGTTTCTTCAGGCACAGTTATTATTAAAGGGCTTGCCACTTGCATAATCTCTAACAGGAAAATTAAACAAAAATAATTTAAATTACTTTTAATATCTTTAAGGTCCTAACACAAATGGAAGAGTTAGATGTTTAAAGTTTAGAGTTTGGCATATTTAGCTCATGGAGGAATGTCCACCTTTTCATTGCCAGAGGCAGTGAGTGTTGACGGCCTCACAGATGCGATGAGGTAAGGGTTTTGAGATGGGATGATCCTTGTGTCTCACAGATCCCACTGTAATCACATAGATCTCCAAGAGGAGAAGCCAGAAGGTAACACCAGAGGAAAAGATGGCATGAGGGTGGAAACAGAGGCTGTGCAATGTATTTTTCGTACACAGTGTAAGAACCATCGCCAAGTAAAAAGAGAGGTACGAGGAGATATGGAGGTAAAGCAGACAGCTACTCTCCTCAGGCCCACCATAGCAGCTTGTCCTGGTGACCCCTTAAATTCAGTCCCGCTGACCGGAGCATTTGGCATCTTCACAGAATAAAATATCTGCCTCTTACCAAATTAATCACATGTAGAAAGCCTCCTCCAGGAAGCAATTTCCAATCCTGTTTGGCCCAAAGCAATGCAACTTGCTGGCCACTGTGGTCAACAGTCATTTATAAGCCTTCTGATGGGTTTCTTTCCATGTCCCACACCCAGCCTTCTGTGAAAATGCACTGAACTACCGGCAACAGCAGACGTTCTAACCATGTCTCCAGACATGAGCATGGCCACATCATTTCTACAAAAGTGACTCTGGTTATACATGTCAGAGCCGGTGGTCCCTTTGTGCTCTCTGCTAGTGTCTCCTCCATCTATGAAGTTGCTCCAAGAAAAATATCCACAGAAAATTGGGCTGGATTCCCTTAATCCTTACCCTTGCACTATATAAACTTTAATTACCAGACCATTAAGTTGACTGCTATACTTTGATTAAGACACCAATCACTGGTTCCCTAGAAAGGAGACACATTTAAGGCCCCTGACAGATTTTATTGCACATACCTTTAGGGAGGCTGCTTTTAGAGACCACAGAGGCTGATGGAATTTTGCCAGAGGCACAGTCCTGGAAGACTGTAATTAAGGAAGGTTGGGAGTGGCTAGCCACCCCTAGCTCAGACATAATCCCCCAGACTAAACTGAAGTCATGTAAAATTCTGAGTAACGTTTGAAAGGCGTCTCCAAGCAGGAATCCTGGCTACTGTTGGCATTTCAACCTCACACTCATGCTGGAGAATCAGCCCTCAGACTCTCTTCTCAAGCTTGGGAGGTTTTTGTTTTGTTTTCTTATTGTATAGTTTTTTCCTTATTTTTTTTTAACAAAACTTAGTATGATTTCTCAGAACATTTTTAAATCAATAAGAAGGCTCTATAATTTACTTAATCTTGCTTATATACCTAATCATTTTTACAGTCCTTTTGTGTGTTTGTTTTTTATTTTTTATTTTTTGGAAACAGGGTTCCTCTGTGTAGCATTGGCTGTCCTGGACTTGCTTTGTAGACCAGGCTGGCCTTGAACTCACAGCGATCCTCCTGCCTCTGCCTCCCGACTGCTGGGATTAAAGGCGTGTGCCACCACGCCCGGCTGATAATTGGTTCTTATATAATAATAACTTAGGTAAGATTCATCATCTTTCTTATATCTTTATGACAAAGATTAATTCATGGAAAAGTATTATTTATTGATTACAAAATGGTAAGTGAATTAATGAAGTCCCCACAGAGTCTCTGATCCTGACAGTAGCAGAGGTTCCATGACAAATAAAAAGGAATGGTGTTTGGAATGTGCCTGAGTGCATTGTGTCTGCTTCAATGATATTTGAACTTTGACAATCAGCATTGACACTGTGTCCGGAGACAGTTTCATTACTCACACAAAAACTGGAAAATTATACTTAAAATATCTTCATTGATTTTCAAAGTACACATGAAATTTTTGTTTTAAATATAGGAATATAATAATGTACTTTTTGCCATAACTTTAAACAAGATACTATGAAAATTAGTCTCAGGACATTGCTTTTGGATAAGTATTAAAATTCCTCAAAGAGATCTCATTTATGTAAATTAAAAGTAATGTTGGAGGAGTTAGAGTTTCTTAAGTTTAAATTTTGTATGTGTCTGTAGTTGGCAAAGTGGCATCAAATAAACAAATGGGTGAATGGAACACTGTAAAGTGTAGACACTGTCTCCCAGTCATGGGATTGGCTTGTCTTCAATATTTACAACACATTAATGACATAAGAAGAGGAAACTTTTCTTTGTTGATTTGGAGACAGAATATTTCTGTCAACTATATTAACTTAGACATTGGGATAATCTTGTGGCACACTCCTGAACTGGAATTATAGGCATGCAGTGATATGGCTGCAAATCTCTCTTTCTGTCTCTCTCATACACACACACACACACACACACACACACACACACACATCTATGTATCATCTATATCTATTTATCATTTTCTACATCTATCTCTATCTATCATCTATCTATCTATTTGTCTGTCTATCTATTTATCTATCTATCTATCTATCTATCTATCTATCTATCTATCTAATGTTCTGGTATTGAATCCACAGCTTTTCATATGTCAAGCGAGTATTCCAATAAGTGGGGTGAGAATTACTGTGGGGTTTGGGAAGCATGAATTATTGTTCAGTTCCAGGACTACTATATATTTAGATGGGATTCTGAGTAACCTAAGAATGGAATTTTTCCCAAATACATTGACTTGTACACGTATGCTGATTTCACACACTCCCAAATTCAGAGATGTATAGTCAATGTTTACAGCAGTCTGAAATGCTCCCATGAAACATTGTGAAGCTACTGGCTGCAGGTTTTCAGCATTTGCTAAGATCATCTAGAAAGCACTGGCCAGTTCATGGGGTTATTTAAAGCATGAAATGTGTATCCTTACGATTTTTAAATAATATATTTGAGTGTTGTTAAATCAGTAAAGCAGTTTTGTAAAGGACTGATGAGAAATTAATAGAACTGCGCACATGAAAGAAATGGATGGCTATTTGTTTAATTTTAAAGCTGAAATAATTTTTGGTTTTGCTGGCTAAAGTTATATATAGGGTACGCTACCTGATCTGAGATGAACAGTTGGCTTTAGAGAAGTAATGAGATCTCAAAAACTCCTTGCTCAGAGTCTCCTTGGTGGGCTAAATTTTTGTCTTAAAGAATGTTTAGTTCTTATTGCAGCTAAGAGGTCTGGAATCCTCTGCTTTAGGTTTTACTTTAGTAGTATAATTTGCTAGTGTTATGTATAAACAAGTCATGCTTAAAGGTAAAGAAATACTAAAGGAAAATAAGAAGAAATGAAATATTTGTATTATTGTGTTAAAACAGATAGTAGTGTTGGAACTACCATCTAAATATAGAAAAAGTTAATATGCCCTTATATTATGAATAATACTTGCTCTTTAATGCATTTTTATAAAATCTTTACTGAAGTATTTGGTTTTAAGCAAAACATCTTATTACATTGTTGATTTTTGAATTTGGAGGTGTATTAGTTAGATTTGTATTAGTTCCTTCATGGGCAGGTTTCAATGCTTTCGCTGTCCTTCCCACACAAACACACCTTGAGCTCTTTTACTTGTTCTACTGTAAGCACCCTTACCTGAAACGCATTTGCTTGGAGATTATTTTCCCTTATCTGCCTGCAGTTGGGTTGATTTTACAAAGACAGTTTTTACTGTTGATGTCATATCCCTAGAGGCAGCGATACTCCCAGTTCATGGCAGAGGCTCTCCAAGAATCTGAGTGGCTGAAGCAGTGAGTTAATGTACTTTGGAAAGCAGCAGTATCCTAAGTAGCAAGGATGAGTTACATGTAATCCATTACTTATTCTATTTATCTTTAGCACTGCCAATAGTAGAGAAGTAATTATGTTGCTCGCTTGTTTTTGCTCCATTTTTTCCAATCAAGTAATGTTGAGAGGACAAGAATGGAAATAAATAACAATTGAGGGATTACAAAAATAATTGTGTAATTTGGACTGTTTGGATGACCATGAGCATGCTGATTTGTGTCACAAGGGGATACATTTGGGTTTGGGGAAAGGATTAGGAAAAATCTCAGCCTTCTCCTCTCACAATTTCCTATGTAAGTAGTTAAGTAGGTTTAAAAAAAAGGTCATTGAAACAGGATTATAACCATTTACTAAATAAAAAATGGTGATCCGTAGCCCAAAGTCCCAAAGCTCTTTTATATCTTGATGAGCCAACTGACAACCTCTAAATGTGGTTCAAATCATTTTTGAAAAAGTGGTTATTAGATTCCATCAGCCAGGACTCTATTGTCTCTTATCCTGTGCGCAAAGAAGTGGGGAATGTGGCAGAAAATTTACCATGGGAAATGACATGACACACACCTGGACAGACCGAAGGGAAGAACACAACTGTGATCCTCTCATGCTGAGAGCAGACAATGTGCATGACTTAGGCCTGGTGTCAGTTCCTGGAAACCAAGGATGCTTCCCCATTACCTGGGTCTATCTCCCCTCTCCATCTCCTTTGCCATGACCTAATGTAGATGCTTCAATTACTAATTTAAGCCTTATTAGAGATACCACAATTAAAAGTATTTTATTATGCCACCATATGAAAAGTTACCTTGGGATAGTTTCCTAACACCAAGATAAAATGTATTATCTTCCTCATATTTTATCATCACCATCATCATCATCCTAACTGTCACCATCAGCACTATTATCATCACAATCACAATCATCATCACCGCAGTCACTGTCATCTTCACAATCACCACCACAACCGTAACCACCATCACCACTATCACCATTACCACCACCACCATGATCAACATCATCACCATCATCATCATCACTAACACCAGAGATCAAATGATTCCTAGAGACTAAAGAAACTAAAGCATAAAGCCAAGAGTCTGTTAATTCCAATTTACCACCAATTAGGATTTTGATTTACCTTCTTCTTCATGCTGTGGATAATAGGAGATAGATGATGACTTCAAGGAATTTTAAGAAGAAAATACGTGATTATTATTTACTAATAAAAATCACCCAAAATGTGATTGACATGTTTCTAGGTTTTTGAAATAAACCACATCAGCATTTATTATTTTCTCCTTTATCTGCTTATTTATACAAACATAAACACACACACACAACACACACACACACACACACACACACACACACACACACAAACTCATCCAAAATACCATGAAGGTAAGTTTTAGTAGTTGTCAAAAACATGTGAAATGATAACATGTGGATATAACTGGGAAACTTCATGCACATGGGAACTGTTCAATGAATCACTCAGCCCTGTTGGTATCTTTGTGAGTCAGATCAGAGTAATTTTCTCTCTGGATTGCAAATGAAAAGGTCACAGCTAACCAGCAACAGGTTTGTTCAGCTAACAGCTGACTTCAAATAGCCCCCGTGGCCTGCGGCTCCTCAACTCAAATTAGTCTACAGAGACAATAGTCTTCATTAACTAGGACACATACAGCTATCAAGGCCTGGTTTTCAAGTGGGGTTTAGATGAACTCAGAGTAGAAATTTTGTGTTATTGGAACTATTTTTCCAGTTGAGCTTCTAGATCAGGCAGATTGAACAGAAGGGTTGTACCAGGCTATTTCAGGAGAAGGCATGACTTGCAAGACATGAGACAAGTACAGTTTCAGAGGAGGTTTTGTGGGTCATAATGGCAATGTCATTGGATCAGAAATAAACAACAGCATAGTGTCGAGAGGCTCTGATATTGAAGGTTGCAGCCTTCATGACCTCCCCTTTTACCTCACTTCCCATATGATAATTAGGTAATGTGCCCCTGCCCAGTGATAGGACCGTGCTGTTTAATGCAAATGAAGTGCACTGTGAGCACCCATCAAAGCACCTTCTGGTTGCTTCTCCATTTCTATACATTCCCCTCACCTGTGAAATAAAGTTGATCTGCCTCCATGCAGCTGGTCCTGGAAGTCTGTCATTCCTTTCTGCTCATGGCCCTCTGAGATCACCCCCAGCCTCTGCTCTACCTGTCCTTGTGGACTGATGGCCAGCAGCCCCTGAGTACAGTGGAGACTCACAGCATAGAACCCATTACAAATGGCTAGAATCAGTCCTGTTATTGTCTGGGCATTCTGAGCTCACTGAAGCACATGTTACTTTTCAGGAAGAGGCGTGCTGCATTTTGAGTGTTTCTTATTCAGATATTAAGGAATGACTTCAGACATTGTGCATATGTTTTGTGACAAAGCATGCAGGCAGCTGGTTTTGTCTTCTGATTCTTATTTGTGCTTCAGGAAATAATACACAAATGTGTAGTTTTCTAAAGATGAATCTGAATTTGGAAATTTTAGAATTTAGCCAAAAATGAGTATTTTACTTTTCCATTTCTAAGTATTTTCCCACTCAACAAGAGAGCCCATATTTTCTCTTTGTTCCACTGAAACAAATACACTGATAGAACCAATGAGAGCCACAGAAATCAATGCAATGGACTCTTGCATTTCTTCTCTTAATTCCTCAGGGATGTAAAAAGTAGTATGGTCCCACCCCTCCTCCAGCTTCAAATTCTGATCTTCTGCAAGAGCAGTAAATGCTCTTAACCTCTG
This sequence comes from Acomys russatus, assembly GCF_903995435.1. Classification (NCBI taxonomy): domain Eukaryota; kingdom Metazoa; phylum Chordata; class Mammalia; order Rodentia; family Muridae; genus Acomys; species Acomys russatus. Next base: position 18,362,365 of record NC_067151.1, read on the forward strand.
ATTCATCTCTCCAGCCTCAGATTACTCCCTTAACGATGAATATTACCTTCATTCCATCCACAGATCAAAGTGAGGACCCCATTGTTGACACTTCCAAGGTTCCCTACAGGAATGCAGTCCATCGAAAGGCCAACTGTTGTCAACGTGTAGATATTATTACTCTCCGCTTCTCCCAGTTCCATTCAGATCTCTTCATCTCTGAGTTGATGAGTCTGCACATACTTGGAGTCTGTGTTTCAGATAGTCTCTCTCCATTTCCACAGAGAAAGATTGCCTCAGTTTAAAGCCGATATATATCCCTTACTTCCAATCTACCACTTAAGCATTCTGATGAGTTTTATCTTTGATAATGACAGCAATTCCTCTCAACCCTTTCCTACCCTGATGTAACCCTTCTCTAAGATCTTTCCTCAGAAACACTTTTTCTTCATCTTTCACACTTGTTTTACTCATAGCCAAGACACGTCCCCTCACTGGAGACATAGAAAACACTCTTATTTTTCTTTAACAGAATATTTTTATCGCAAAGAAATGTTTTAGATTCAAGAAAGGGACACATGCTATTGGCTTATTCATACCGGTTTGTCAAGTCTTATTTGATTTAAAGGGCTTTGGGGGCAGGTTAACGATATAATTGCCCCCACCCCAAGCCCATTGGCTATGTCTGTTGTCAAATATTTCTTCTTACAAGAGAATGAATTAAGCAGCTTTGAGTATTGTATTCTTTTCATTCAGACAGGAGATATACATAGGTTTTTGAATTTTTATAAAATCTTATAGAGGATCAAAAAATCTCAGAAAAGCATAAATAGCATATATATCAAGTACTTTATGTTGTTTTTTGTGAATGAAGCCACGGAATGGTTCTGGGACATGTGGCTGAGGTTGCACTCCTCACACATGGGCCATTACAGTGTTTGACAAATGAGTCAGTAAGAATAAATCACAAGAACCCATGACATGTGATTCTTAATGACTAATGTGCACATGATTGGATTCTTAGACATGTGGTAACACAGTCAGTTTCCTCATCCAGTTGCAAAGGATGATGACTTCTATAATAATAGTTAAGTCCAGGCAAAGAAGCCACACTACTGAAATAAAAAGGGAAATAGATATTTTAAATCTCTGAAGGCTATAGCAATGCTATTTATCAAAACAATAAACTCAGATTTGAGCCATGTTTCCCAGGTGTGAACCACCATACACAGACATAACCTCCCATGCACCAGTGTGAACCACCATGCCCAGCTATGGTCACTAATGCCTAGTTGTAAGCAGTTGTCCCCTGGGAGGAACCTAAGAGTGAATAGCCGTGTCTATGATACTTTCCATATTTTCCTTTCATTCATTCTTCTTCATTTCTCTGTCTCCCATTCCCTCTCTTTCCTCCCTTTCCTTGCTTCTCCTTTGTGTTCTCTTTCTTTCCTTTTCCCTCCCCTCTACTCCTGCCCTCATTTTTTTCTGTTTCTGTCCCTACCCTCCATCCTTTTTGTCTCATCTCTTCCCCCCAACCTGTCCCACCTCCCCATCATTTCCTGCCACTGGCTGAAATACACTTATCTCTCTTATCTACATCTATCCATATATTTTTCATTTATTTCAAGGCTTTTGTGAAAAAGAGTTTGAGACTGAGAAACTCATCTTCTCCCTTTTTAAATCAATGTTCATTACATCCATACATTAATTAACCAGTGTTCATAGCAATCTGCTGTGTGCAAAAGGTAGAGATTGAAGGAAAGTGAATAATGGGCTTGTGCTCTGTGAGTGTAAGAATTGTTCTACTTAAGATAGCTTAGAAAAGACTGCAAATGTGATGTAGAAATCAGGTAATCTTGGCTTTTGTTTAAGAAGATGTGTCTAAAAGTTCAGATAAAATGCTGCCTGGCATCACTCCCTGTGATATTTTTAAGGTATCCACATGACAAAATTTCTGATTACAAAATACACAACAAAGTGTGTGACCTCTGCTGAATGCCTTAGTGTGACTTTCCCTTTGGTGTAAGTGCCATTAAAACCTTACCACTAGCCATCCATTGTTACCAAACCCAGAAGGCCACAGCTAGCCTGTAAGTGGGACATAGGCCAGACCAGATGTCTGGCTCTATTCATCATCATAGGCATTCAAGAACCACACCCTTGTGCAGAAAATTTCAGAGCTTAAGAATCCCACCCATGAATTAGTGAGAAGCCCCTACCCTTAGGGGAGAGGACAAAGGTGGTGTGTTGGACATCATTGACACCTTACTTCTAAGATGAAGATATGACCTGTTTTGTAATTTTCATCATAAAGACATTTGGACCAATTTAAACAGATGTGCATGGTTTGTGCAAATGCTTCCAATGCTCCCATTGTTTGTTTAATTCATTTTCACACCCTTTAATTTGCTAACAAGAATTCAATGTGGCCAAGGCTGGAAACTTTAACAAAAAGAGTCTTGCCCTTAAATCCTAAGACTTGTTTTAATTTACTATTCAGCTCCTCACGTCTACCCTCAGAAATCACAGTTTCTATCACTCACTATAATTTTAATTTTCTTTTAATAACATTTGTAGAGAAGCTGCCTATCAAAACACATGGTGTAGAAGAAACATGTATACAAAGATTAATATTAAATAAAATGAGGTGAATTCCTATCCCAATGGGAATATGGAGTCATAATTCACATTAATAATAACGAGGTCACTGTCTGCTGTACAAGATCTTTACATGGGTTCTAGAACTTTGACTAAAGGAGATCACTCCTATCATGGAGTGAGTATACAGTTTGCATCTGGTTGAAGTGGGAATTGCACAAGGTAGACAAGAGGCTTGTGCAGACAATAAATGAAAGGATGCCACATAGGATAGGCAAGACGATGCCGCATAGGATAGACAAGAGGATGCCACATAGGATAGACAAGAGGATGCCACATAGGATAGACAAGAGGATGCCACATAGGATAGGCAAGACAATGCCACATAGGATAGACAAGACGATGCCGCATAGGATAGGCAAGAGGATGCCGCATAGGATAGGCAAGAGGATGCCGCATCGGATAGGCAAGAGGATGCCGCATCGGATAGGCAAGACGATGCCGCATAGGATAGGCAAGAGGATGCCGCATCGGATAGGCAAGAGGATGCCGCATCGGATAGGCAAGAGGATGCCGCATCGGATAGGCAAGACGATGCCGCATAGGATAGACAAGAGGATGCCACATAGGATAGACAAGAGGATGCCACATAGGATAGACAAGAGGATGCCACATAGGATAGGCAAGACAATGCCACATAGGATAGACAAGACAATGCCACATAGGATAGACAAGACGATGCCGCATAGGATAGGCAAGAGGATGCCGCATCGGATAGGCAAGAGGATGCCGCATAGGATAGGCAAGAGGATGCCGCATCGGATAGGCAAGAGGATGCCGCATCGGATAGGCAAGACGATGCCGCATAGGATAGGCAAGACGATGCCACATAGGATAGACAAGAGGATGCCACATAGGATAGACAAGAGGATGCCACATAGGATAGGCAAGACAATGCCACATAGGATAGACAAGACGATGCCGCATAGGATAGGCAAGAGGATGCCGCATAGGATAGGCAAGAGGATGCCGCATCGGATAGGCAAGAGGATGCCGCATCGGATAGGCAAGACGATGCCGCATAGGATAGACAAGAGGATGCCACATAGGATAGGCAAGAGGATGCCACATAGGATAGACAAGAGGATGCCACATAGGATAGGCAAGACAATGCCACATAGGATAGACAAGACAATGCCACATAGGATAGACAAGACGATGCCGCATAGGATAGGCAAGAGGATGCCGCATCGGATAGGCAAGAGGATGCCGCATCGGATAGGCAAGAGGATGCCGCATCGGATAGGCAAGAGGATGCCGCATAGGATAGGCAAGAGGATGCCGCATAGGATAGGCAAGAGGATGCCGCATAGGATAGGCAAGAGGATGCCGCATCGGATAGGCAAGAGGATGCCGCATCGGATAGGCAAGAGGATGCCGCATCGGATAGGCAAGAGGATGCCGCATCGGATAGGCAAGAGGATGCCGCATCGGATAGGCAAGAGGATGCCGCATCGGATAGGCAAGAGGATGCCACATAGGATAGGCAAGAGGATGCCGCATAGGATAGGCAAGAGGATGCCGCATAGGATAGGCAAGAGGATGCCGCATAGGGGAGATGAGAGAGTTCTGCATAGGTTAAGCGGATGAGGTGATTCTGACTTAGTTCTTGACAAATTTCAGCATCACAAGAGGAGTTTTCTCACATGTGTTTATTAAATGAGGGAACAGTGATCCTGAGAACTCATTTTCCATAATATTAGAGATGATAATTTAGTCCTGTACCATATTGTTAATAAAAAGCATGATGACATGAGAACACGTGATTGTCCCCATTAGTGTGGCTACAGGGAAAAGACTTTGTTCATTAACTGGGAAGGCTAATGCAGGTGAAAGATTTTAGTGCTATTATTTAAGTTCTTTCATAGTAGGAAGCCATGCATGACTTCTCACGAAGATGATTATTTTGTAGAAATTTTCAGTTAAGCCAGGCAAGAAAAATGGAGAAGAAAATTCAGTTTTGTCTTTGATGATGGATGTGCTGTTTTTCTTAAATCCCTTGTCACTTTGTGTGTTATCATTGCAGAATTTCTGGATTTCATATTCCAAAGCCTCCTGAGGGAAGAGGCACAGGGGGTCAGAATTCCCTGGATTTATCTCCTTCCTTTGGATCTCAGGGAAGTAGTGAGATTACAGAAGAAAACACTTGACTTTTAGTCTAGTTTAAATTTTATTTATTTGTCCATCCATATGTGTGTGTGTGTGTGTGTGTGTTTGTGTGCCTGTGCCTCTGTGCATGCATGTGTGTATGTGAGTGCATGTGTGCATGTGTGTATGTGTGTGTGAGTGCACACATGCGTGTGTAAGTGGAAATTAGGGAATAAGTTACAGGACACTGTTGTCACCATCCATCACGTAGATTCTAAGGATTAAGTTCAGTCAGATGACAGCAAACCTTTACCTTTTGCCCCATATCATAACCCAATAAACCTTACATACACTGAGGAAATATTCCGAATTTTAAGCATAAGAAATGTGCTTTTTCCATGAGAAGGCCAGATGTCCGCTGACTACTCTTCCAACATTTGCTGTTATGTGTGATAACCAAACATTAATTTCTCCTTCATTTTTAAAGGTAAATAACATGTTCAATGGGTGAATTTGCATAAAATCAAAGTAAATATTGCAGATTTTAAAAAATGAATTATTCTCTTTTGTCTATGTGGCACATTGTTCTAAAATAAGATGGAGCTGTTTGCTTTTCTCTCTTGTAGTTCATGTTCATCTAAGGAAAGGTTAAGAGAACTAACTATAAATAGAGGATTTGGATGTGTTGGACTGAGAGCTGTTAATAGGACAGACAGAAAAAAGATCAATGATTTCCATGTTCTTAGTGTTAGTGGAATCTGTTTCTTCCTGATTCAGCAGGTATTTTCAGAGCTCAGGTGATGGATGCTGTAGCACTTTAAACATGCACGAGGACCTACAGTATCTTCCCCTCCTGTGTGCTCAGGTACAAGGTGACTGCTGAACAATGCCCTGACACTAGTTTTCTGGTCCATTCAATTAGAAGACAGACATCATACTGGGCAGGGGAAGCAGGAGGGGGATGGACAGCATGGCAGGAATGTGGTGCATGCTTTCTTTACTGCATCTTAGGAATTAAAATCTCCATTGAATGTGCAGTCAGCAGAGTAAAGGGGTCTGTGTTCCCCCTCTCAGCAACATGCCTCTCAGTGTGTTCATAGGTTCGTCTTAGTTTCCCACACAGGTGTGTGTGTGTGTGTGTGTGTGTGTGTGTGTGTGTGTAAGATTTAGTCAGAGATTCACTGACCACTTTAACTGTGTGTATAAAAATACATGTAATGTTCATGCCTCAAACTGAATCTAGATTCATTATTACTGTACTATTGCTAGCCATGGAAACAAATTCCATTCTCACAAGTAAGGCTGTTGTCTATAACCTCTAAGAGCTGTGTTGTGAGGCACATTCTCATGAACCAATCCTGTTTCTCTGACTCAATCTCCCAAACCATTTAGTTTTGCCATTAGACTAATATTGTCAGGGCACAACTGTGAGGCCAGTACCGATCATTAGAAGGTGCCAGCACCAGCTGTGAGGGGGACCAGGGGTCAGAACATCTTAGCATATCGAACCACTCTTCTCTCCTGCATTTGCTTCTTCACAAGTTTGTGTCTGTGTCGTGGTTTGTGCCATAGACATCAGATTGAGCAGGAGAAAGGGAGAGAGCAAGAAAGAGAGTGAGACAAAGAGAGGGAGAGAGACTCCTACAGGGAAGGTGTGGGGGCTCTGCAGAGCCACCAGCTTAGTCAGATCGCAAGAAGCTCCAGACCCCTTCCGAAGGGCTTCCACCCCAAAGGATGTCCTGGGTATCCACAAAGCAGGCATCAATATGAAAGAGGGCCAGAGGAAAGGAAGCCCAATTCTCAACTCCACACCACCCTGGCTGTTTTGGAGAAGGCAGTTCCCGATGTTGGACAGCTTTGCATTGTTCTGAAGAGAGTGGCCATCGGCACATAGATCTGGACCAACTACTACTAAGTGGAGAATGTAATTTTATCTCCTTCTACTTGCACTTACTTTGACTTATTTTAGTCAAGAATGTGTAAAACCATTAGCAGGGAATGCTTAATAAGCCCTCTTGGAGCATAAGATGTGCAGCTGTGTTGCCTGCAAGACACTAATTTCTCTTCAGAACTATGTTCCTGTGTTATTTTCCCCTGCAGCTTCTTGCTCAGCTGTGTTCACACAGAGACGTCAATGCAATTCTGGTTCAGGCTCCAGGCTTCAGGTTAAAGCCAAGAAGTGAAAAGGAGGACGCGCAGAGGTGGCACTTCTGCAGTCTCCTCTATGTCTTTAGCAAAAATAGTAATTTAAGATGTTGTTTATATTAACTATTTCTTTACATCAAGTTTTTTTATGGAGACAAAACACTTTGATATTATTACGTATTTTAAAATGACCTAATGTTCAGAAACATCACAGGGTGATTTTTATCACATAATATTTCAAAACCTTATTTATTTTAGGTTGTATACGAAAAGCACCTAGTATCATTCCAGTAATAATGTGAGGGCACTAGAATGTCCAAATTCAAACAAATGATTTTCAAATTGAAAACCAAAGATTTGAAATGACAAGGGACAAATGTGGGACTGACTTCCCATTTCACTCATCCTAACAGTTGCACACACTTGAGAGCATCAATGCCTTTTTCCCTCTCAGTGTCCATCATCATGTCATGTTCCAGTGGAGTGGCTCATATAAAAGGGCACATCAATGTCATATGAACATCATGTCTATAGTTCCACACCAACTTTGTACTGACATACAAATTATACTCAAAGGGCTGGAATGCAGCTAAGTCAATAGAGTGCTTGCCCAGCATGCATAATGCTCTGGATTCCATTCTCTGTGCTGTATACACTGGTCATCATGACATGTGCCTCAGCACTCGGGAGGTGGCAATAGATGTGCAGAAGTTTACCATCCTTGTGAGTCAGTGAGCTCTATGAATGCACACATTTCACTGGTCTTAGCTATCACTATCAATTCTCTCACTTTGCTGTGGTTTTTTTTTCTTTCATCTTAGCATCCATATGCCACTTTTTGACATGAATTCACTTGTACTTTTCATTTTCTTCTCTCTGGCACTTTCCAATCAGTCACTGTAGACATTATTTCCCTTAGATTGTGCCAGTGCATGATGGTAATTTGAGGAATTCCACTTTTGCCAACTGCGGTCATGCTACATCCAAGACCCACAGCCTAAGACCTACAGTCTCAGTTCCTAGATGTCCTTCTGAATCTGCTCTGGGAGATCTCTTGAACCTGCCATCTATAGCTGGACACCAACTCAAGATATATGTCTGAGCCGGGTGTGGTGGCGCACACCTTTAATCCCAGCACTCAGGAGGCAGAGGCACGTGGATCGCTGTGAGTTCGAGGCCAGACTGGTCTAAAAAGAGAGCCCAGGACATCCAAAACTAACACAAAGAGACCCTGTCTCAAGAAAAAAACAAAAACAAAAAACAAAAACAAAAATAAATGTCTGAATTAATATAATGTAACTTGGTATAAAATAAGCTTTATAAAAGTAATTTTATATTCAGTTTTACTTGTCTTCTTATATGTGATTTAATATTACTTGACACAAACTAACCAGGAATTAATCATTTATATTACTTTAGCATAGCCAATATAATATTCTACTAAAATCAATTACAAACAACAACTACTGACAATAGTATTGATTCTTAGGGATGTTTTTGGATAAGCAAACAAGCCTGAATATTTCTTTCCTTAGTGCCAGCCTTGCTAAGGCATCCTACTTAGAAGTTATTCCAGCATCTGGGACCAGAAATTAAGGAAGTGCTCATACAAGGCTGAAAGCACCAAAAGTCCATGTTAAAGGGACAGAGGAGACAACTGAACCAAGCCTGGGGTGCCCACAGCCAAAGCTAGAAGAAACCAAACACTAAAATAAATTACTGATAGAAGGAAACTCAAGCATAAAATTAAAACTCATGAGACTGCTAATCTAAAGAAAGTACTGATAAAATAAGCAAATGAAGAATAGGCATATTTGCTGTGAATGATCTCACATGATTTGTGTACTTGCAACCTTTATACTAGTTCTTCAGAGATGCAAGGGCAATAGTATGAGTGGAAGGGGACACAGACTAGAATCTGTGACAAGTTTCAAGGCTAGAGTATAAATCCTTACTCTGGAAGGTCAATATTTTCCTAAGGTAATCAGCTGATGAGTTAAGACCCTCTCCCCATCCCAGTCTCCTGCCTACGACAATGGAAGCAATCTGCCTACTTTAGTGTCAAACTTATCCAAGTAATTACAGTTACAGAAATATCCAGAAGACTTATTAAGTGTATATTCAGGAATCCTGGCCCAACCAAGATAACACACAAAATTAAGTGCCAATTCATCAAGTATGGTCAATGTATAGCAAATTCCTTCCAGTCAGTGCTGCAAAGATGAGAAAGGGGAGACTACACAATGGGGAAACTTCAGAGAAGGACTCAATAAGCAGGAGAGGTTCACAGCAGGAGTGACTGCTGTTGAAGATGGCAGATACCCTTTAAAAGATGTGACAGAAACTGTTTCTGTGCTGTGGCCTTTCTATCCCAAATCTACATCTTCAAGCTTACCACAGGAAAAATCTTCTAACATTGCAGCAGATAAGCTTTTTAAAAATTCTGTTCTCCTCAAGCTCTCCAGGTCCACCAAAACCAAGTTCCTAGAGGGCATCTGCATACCAGCCAAGAAGACAAAGCGCAGTACCTTGATCAGAACTCGAAACTGGCCTGAGACATCAAGAGGTCTGAAGAAAGGTTAGAATTTTACTAATAATAGTGTAAACAGCAGTGATTCATGAATTTTGTAAAGTCACAGAGCCTGGGTGTGGAGTGTGGGAAATGATTTGTACCAGCTTCACAAAGCTTATGTAAACCAAAATAATATATTTATAACAAAATGATACACAAGCCTTTCATCAGAAGGACAATTCACATACTGTTATTGTCTCATATTATAGTACTATGTAGAAAATACACTTAAAAACCATATGGAGTGAAGAAATGAACTTGCAGGCACGTCGTACAATGCACTTTCTCACTCTGCCCTTACCTCTATACAAAAGGTGGAAGGTTTAGTATCATAAAGCAAAACATCTAGTAATTCATTGGAAATAAAAGGCAATGGGTTCATTGAGAAAATTAATGCTATTCAAGCCTACAACCCTCTGGCAACTTTTTCATTATAAAAAGCTCCATTAAACTTATATAATCACCGTAGGAGGGAAGCAATACGATTCTCGGTGGAGAGAGCAAATTTTCAATGCGAGAAATCAATATTCTTGGACTGACCTCAGAAGAAAAGCCTAGAAGGAAAGGAAATCAAATAACCTACCACTGGCAGCATGTGACGCCATGTAGTTAAACCGACGTCTGTTGAATCTGGCAACCTCCTTGTCGTTTGGTAGATAAATCTCTTTACCAGAACTCTCAGGTCAACTAAAATGCAACCCCAGACATGTCTGAGCCAGCCTACATCAGCCGAGGAAGCGCTGTTGGTGGCCACAGACAAGGTGGATCTAAGTAGAGGAAACTCTGAATTAGGCAGCCTCCAGTTTAATTCTCTTCCACCCGCTCTTTCTTTCTCTGAGTCAACGTACAGCATTTTCGGTTCCAGGTTGATTAGACTATACCCACTCAGTCATAAATTCAAAAATAAACATGGATTAAGTGTGTGTGTGTGTGTGTGTGTGTGTGTGTGTGTGTGTGTGTGTGTGTGTGTGTGTGTCTAAGCTAGAAGTGTTCTTACCTTTCAGACAGATGGCTACAAATTCAAATGATTTGCTCTGGGGGAAAATCTAAACATATTTTATCTGCCTGCATCCCAGTCTTTGTGAAGCGCCACAGACAGCTGGAGGCCATGCCCACACTGCAACCATTAAGTACCCTATGTTTCTCGTTAAGGGAAATTATTTTCAACTGCATGCCAGGTGGCTCATTCCCACAATGCATTAGGAGGTTGAAATGATGTGCGAGCTTGTGTATATACAATACATGCGTGCACGAATAAAACCCTAAATGTGCACAAGCAATAAAAACTAAGCCCTAACAACTCTAGGAAGAGAAAAAGGAGGCATTAGGTGAGATACGACTTTCTGCTTTTTATGATCTTGAGGCCCCTGGGCTGAACCAGAAAAAAAATTTAATAAGGTAATTTATTTTAAAATTTTATTTTACAAAGAAAATGCTTTCTGCATTACTCAACTTGATTTACATGACGGCAGCCGGCTTTTAAAATCTGAAAACACTTTATTCCAACAAGATACATATACACAAGGAACTTGTGCAGCCCCATCTTAAATTTGCCGAATACTTTCTCCTGCATAGCCCACATTTGTGGCCACCGACTTATTTTCTGAGATCTACAGTCCTGGAAATTAAATTGAAGCAAGTATTTCTCATTGTGTTTTTGAGATAATAGCTTAGGCTTCCAGGGTTGTTCTTATGTTTTTGATGGTTTCTTTATTTCATTTTAAAATACAGTTTAATTAAAATATAGTTGCATCTCTTCTACCTTTCCATTTTCTCCCTGCAGCCCCTCCCAGCTCCCAAATTGATAGACTCCTTTTTGAGTTATGTACACATAAATACATGGAGAGTCAGTCTTTGATATATATGTGTATGGTCTCAGGGATGGCCATTTTTATATAGGATAACTACTTATGAGACTCATTCCTGGGAGGAGATAATGTTCTGTCTCTCAGAAGTCATCAGTTGTTGAGAGATCAATGTCTAAGGATGGGGCTCCATTGAGATGCTTTTCCTCTTCCATCTTAGCCTGTCCATTGACATTGTTACGTATGGTATATGGTTCCAGTCTTGTTTATGCAAATTTTCCTAGGAAATTCATTCCCAAGGCAGACTTCTTGGTTCTCTGCCATTACATCTTTCTGCTTCTTCTTCCACAATGTTCAGTGAGGCATAAATTCAGGAACTGTGCTGCAGATGTATTCACTGGAGCTGGACTCCACAGAGTTCATTGATTTCAGCATCATGTTCAGTTGTGGTTTCTATAATGGTCTCCATTTGCTTTAAAAAGAATCTTCTTTGATAAAGGGTGATAGTTACACTTGTCTGTGTGTATAAGCATAGATAGGAGTTAAAATGAAGTTAAGAAATTATGCTGGTCTAGCAAAGTGAGAATGGTAAATTTCTCACTAGCCCTGGGAGGTTGACTAAGTTCCTAGTACCAGCCATGTTGAGTAGAGCTTAAACCCACATAGCTGGTGGTTACTATCAACATGTGAGTGCCACTATTGCACTGTAATAGATATCTTGTCATATTGGTCATTGTTATGGTTCATATTTGTCACGACTGGGTAGTGTAGGTGTAAAGTTATTGTGTAACTCAAATACTTATTTCTGTGCCCCCTATATCTGGTTGCAATCCTTGTTCTGAGAATCTCCTATCTCAAGTTGTGTTGACACTGCTCCCAGTTGTCCTCTGAATGCCAAAAAAAGCAGTTTACAGCCAGTCACTCAGCGAGGGAAAGAACAGGGCTGGACTTCCTGCCAGACAAGAGAGGAGGAATTAGAGGAGGAAAAAAGGAATTGAGCCAGGGATAAGGTCCAAGAGCTATCAGGAGAAGGAGCTGGAGCAGGAAGGCTACAAAGTAAAAGTATCTCTTGTATGCTGGGAAAAAGCCAAATTAGCTTAGAGGGGTAAGCACAGAATAATAACTGCTCACTTACTGTGTTGTGATGTTTATTATTAAACAAATATAAAAGAGTCTCAATTATTTGTGTGATAGACTGGTTAAGAGAGAAACTGAGAAACAAAGACAGTGTTATAAAAATAACTTTAACAGGGTAGGACTATTCCTACCCTTTTGGCATCTTTCAAGTACTTTCTGATGCCATGGAATCTATACCACAGGAATGAGGCTTTAAAGTTAGATTCAGTTTAAATAATCTGAGTCTTGTGTTCCAAGCGCGTGATGTCTTCAGCCATTGGTGCTTACCTTCACTGTCTGAGAGGCCTCACAGGGCAACAGCAATAGCTGTGTACTGCTTGGAGAGTCATGTAGACTACCCTGACCACTCGAAAGGAGGTTTTTCTTGGCTGCTAATGGGATTTTTGTTAGTCTATGGTTACATTGTCAGTCCCAGTGGAAGGCATAATTTTCTTGAGAGAGAGAGAGAGAGAAAGAGAGAGAGAGAGAGAGAGAGAGAGAGAGAGAGAGAGAGAGAAAGAAAGAAAGAGAGAGAGAGAGAGGGAGAGAGAGAGAGGTAGAGAGATGTATATGTAGTACACATATTACAATTTATGTATTATACATAATTTTTTAAAATTTCCTCTAGTCTCTGTTTGTACCAACCTTCCTACCTCTTCTCCAGTTGGAGCCTGACTTCCCATTTTTCTCTTACTCCCTTCATACCACCTGTATCCTCTATTTTCACTCAAGCCCACCACCATTCCCCAATGTATGGTACATTTTACTTTCTTGATTTCTGTGGGCTTTCCATGCTATATACTTACATCTAAAGATCTGGAGCCAAGGTAAGAATCACAGATGAGAAAGAACACGTAGCAGTTGTCTTTCTGGGTCTGGGTTACCACATTCAATACAATCCTTTCTAGGTAAATCCATTCATTCACTGCTAAAGCTCATGATTTTATTTTTTTATAGCTGGGTATATTCTGTGGTGTATATGTGTCACATTTTCATTATTCATTTATCAACTGGAGGACATTTGGATTGTTCCCATTTCCTAATTATTGGAAATAGAGAAGTAAGTGATGAACAGAGCTGAGCAAGTATCTGTGTGGCAGGATGCCAAGTCCTTGGGAATATGCCAAAAAATGGGATAGGTGGGTCATATGGTAGAGTTAAATTGTAGAGTTTGAGACTTCTCCATACTGATTTTTGGAGTGGTTCTCCAATTTGTAATCCCACCAACAGTGAATAAGGGTTCCACATCCCCCACAGTCTAGCTAGTAAGTTTTCTATTGTTGTGTTGATTCTGGCTACAGTGAGATAAAAGTCTCAGAGCTGTGATATTTTCACTTGCCCAACTACTAAGTATATTTGAGATATTTATTGTCTATTCTATTTCTTCTACTGAGAACTCTGTTTAGATTCCTAGCTCATTTAAAAAATGTAGGCTGTTGGTTTCCTTGACTCTGTGCTTTAAGTTCTTTGTATATTCCAAATATTAATCATGTGTCAGATATATAGCTGGTACAGATTCCATTCTATTCTTGGGATTTCGTTTTCGCATGATTTATTGCTTCCTTACATATACAGAAGCTGTTAGAGTTTATGAAATCCAACTTTGTCAATTGTTAGCCTTACATCCTAGCAAATGAAGTCCTATACACAAATTCCTTTCCTATACCTTTATCTTTTAGGGTATTACTTTTGTATTTTTCTAGTAGTATCAGTGTCTTGGATTTCAAATAGAGGTCTTGGATCCCTGTGCATCTAATTTTTTGGAATAGTGTGATAGATACAGGTCTAATTTTATGTACATGGATATCCAGTTTTCTCAGCACATTTGTTGAAGATGTTGTCCTTTCTCTAATATATATTTTTGCCTCGTAATCAAATTTCAAATGGCTGTAGTTATCAATACTCCTATTTTGGTAATCTGTTTTACCTTGTTGGTCTGGATGTCTGCATTTGTGCCAGTACAATATTGTTTTCATTTCTATAGATTTATAATATGTCTTGAAGTACTGAAAGGCAATGCCTGAAGTATTCCTTTTATGCAGGATTGTTTTGTCTATGTGGCGTCTTTGCTGGTTCCATGTAAATTGTAGAACTATCTTTCTCTATTACTGTGAAGAATATTGTGGTCATTTTGATTGGGATTACATTGAATCTGAAAGTTGCTTTTGGTAACATGGTCTTTTTTTCTTAACAATATTAATTCTATAGATTCACAAATACAGATGTTTTTCCATTTTTAGTGTCATTTTTAATATTTTTCTTCAGAGATTGATGTTTTCATTATAGATTTCTTTTACAGTTTTGGTGGGCTTATTATAAGATATTTTATTGTTCTTGATGCAACTGTAAGTGGAAGTGTGTCCATGATCCTTTTTTATAGTGTTTGTGGTTGATATATAGAAAATCTACAATATTTTGTAAGTTGCTTTATACTGGTATATACCACTTTGTTGAAATTTTTTATTGTTTCTAGAAATTTTCTGCAAATAGCAACAATTTGACTTTTTTTCTGTTTGTGTCCCTTTCATTTTCTTCCCTTGCCTTATTGCTTTACCTGGTGTTTCTATATTGGAATTGGCTGATATTGATAAACAACTCTGTCTTGTTACTGAGTTTAATGAGATTACTTCAGTCTTTTCTCCACTTTAGTGGTGAATTTGTCATAGCCTTTATTAAGTTGGGATAAGTTCCTTCCCTTCAGTCCCTCTTTCTCTAGGACTTTGGTCATGAGAGAATTTTAGATTTTGTCAAAGACTGGTTTTCATTTTCCTCTATTGAGGTGATCATTTAATTTTTGTCTTTAAGTCCGTTTATATGATTTGCTATATTTATTGAGTTATGTATATTGAACCAACCCTGCATTTTCAGGATAAAGTCAACTTGATCATGGTAGATGATCATCTTGACATGTGCTAGGATATGTTTTCTCGTATTTTATTGAGGATTTTTACCTCTATGTTCATGAGGAATATCCATCTGTAGTTTTGTTTTTGTTGTTTTATCTCTTTCTGCTTTGGGTATTAGAGCAATTCTGGCTTCATATAATGCACTTAAGAGTGATCCTTCTGCTTCTATTTTTAAAAATAAGTAAAAGAGTATTGGCTATAGTTATTCACTGAAAAGTCTGGTGGAATTCCCTTGTGAGCCCATCTGGGCCTGGATTTCTTTACTCAGAAGGTTTTCATTACGCTCTCAATCTCCTCCTTAGTTATGGATCTGATTAGGCTGTTGATCTCTTCTTGGATTAACTTTGGTAGTTCAGATGAGCAAGAAAACGCATCCATTTCTTTTAGACTTTCCAACTTAATTGAGTGCAGGCTTTTAAAGATTTCTTCAGGAATTGACATTTTCATTGTAGAACCATACCTTAAAGAACATGCCTCAACATAATAAAGGCTATATATGGACAACCCACAGCCAACATAGAGAAAAAAAGATAAAGACTTGAAATGATCTCATTAAAATCAGAAACAAGACAGAGTTGTTCACTAGCCCCAAACATTTTAAATATAGAAGCACTAAGGTAAGAGAAAGTAATTTCTTTGGTGTCTGTTGTAATGTTGCCCTTTCATTCTGATTCTGTTAATTTGGATCTTCTTTTTATTTTGGTTAGTTGAGCCAAAGGTTTTTCAGACATTTTTATTTTCTCAAAGATCTAGCCTTTATATTCATTGATTTGTTCCATTGTTTTCTTTGTTTATATTTCATTAATTTCTGCTTTAATGTTTATTGTGTCTTGTGTTCTACTGGTTTGGGGTTTGGTTTGTTCTTGTTTTCAACTCTTGAATTTTATCATTAAGTCATATATTAGTGAACATTTTGATATTTTAGCTTAGTTATTTAGGTTATAAACATTTTCATTTTTGATTGTTGGTGGGTTTATTTTTTTTATTATATATATATATATATATATTTTATTAATTTATTCTTGTTACATCTCAATGTTTATCCCATCCCTTGTATCCTCCCATTCCTCCCCCCCCCCATTTTCCCATTATTCCCCTCCCCTATGACTGTTCCTGAGGGGGATTATGTCCCCCTGTATATTCTCATAGGGTATCAAGTCTCTTCTTGGCTACTTGCTGTCCTTCCTCTGAGTGCCACCAGGTCTCCCCCTCCAGGGGACATGGTCAATTAATATAATATATTCAATAACTTTTGAGAATTTCATAGGTTGAATGTATTTTGATTGTCTCCACCCCTATTCTCCCTCTAACTCCTCTGAAATCCATCCTCTACCACTTGTCTTCTCCTAACATGCAGTCCTTTTGTTTGTGACTATCCCACCCTTTCCAACATGTGCTGTACATATGCTCAATGGGGCCACTCACTGAAGCATGGTTGAACTACCAGGTGCCACAATTTAAAGAAAACTGGCTTATTCCCTCCCCAAAGCCATCAACTATCTAGAGCTACTCATTTGAAGGTCCAATCTCATGAGCATTGCTCCTCAAATGCTAGTATGTTCACTCACTTGTCTCTCTAGTTAAAAACACTTTCCAATTTTCTGAATTATTCAAAAGCTTATAAGGGAAAATATCTCAACACAATTTTATGGTCCTTTTTATGTGCCTTTCCTAGTTCACTTTGTTTACTCTGGAACCATACCCAAGCACGACCTAAAAAAAAAAAAAAAAAAAAAAGGCATGTTACTGTTGCACAAGGTCGTCGCAGACCTTATTTTATTTTTTGTATGTTGTTATGTACATGCTCACTTATTTCTCCCTTTTATTCAAATATAGATTCTTTTCTCCGACAGCATCTTCTGATTACAGTTTCCTCTCCCTCTACTCTTTTCAGTTCCTCCCCACCTCCTTTAACGTCTGAATCCACTCTCTTTCTATCCCTCATTAGACAAGAACAGGCTTCCAAGAGATAACAACAAAGCATAACAAAAGAAAATATAAGATAAAATCAGGCACAAGAATGAGAGACCCACTTGTTCACACGTGCACTAGTCTCATAAAACTGTTAAACTGAAAGCTGCAATATATATTTAGTGTACCTTTTGCAGACCTGTGTAGGCCCTGTGCTTACTGCTTCAGTCTCTGTGAGTTCATATGGGCTCTGCTCAGTGGATTGATTTAGAGGGCCTTGTTCTCCTAGTGTCCACCATCCCCTCTAGTTCTTACACTGCTTCTGCCTACTCTATGGTGTGATTTACTGAGATCTGAGTCGGGGATTTGATGGAGACATTCCATTTATAGATGTGTGTTGCAAGGCACCTCTCCCTCACCACCACCCCCCAGCCCCCCCCCCCCCCCCCCGTGCAATGTCTGGCTATAGGTTTCTGTATTTTTTTTTCCCTTTAACTACAGGAGGAAGCTTCTCTGGTGAAGTCTGAATAAGGCACTGATCAATGAGTATACCAGAATGTCAAAAAGTTACTACTTTTGTTTCTACTATCAGTAGTATTTGGTTTTACCCCAGGTCTCTGGATCTTGGTTAACCCAAGTAGTGTCACGTATGCGATCCATCTCTTGGAATGGATATTAATTCAAGTCAGTTATTGGTTGGTTACTCTCATGAGCTTTGTGCCATCATTGACCTAGCATATTTTGTAGGTAACATGTTATAAATCAAAGGTTTTGTGGCTACATTGATGTTTTCTTTTACCTTTTGGTAAGCCTGCACAGTACCTTCCTATATAAAAAACACTACAATGTAGTGGTGAGGTTTTAGGCAGAATCAAGCATGACCTCTTCAAGTTCAAGGAATTGTATGGGTATTGTCTTGCACCATGGGGCCTTGCTGTCAGTGTAGGGAGAGTATCCTATTGTTTTGCCGATAGCCTGAGTTATTTAGGGATTTCCATGAGACCCTTTCGGCCAACAACTCAACTGAGTGTGACCCAGTCCCAATTCTGGAAGGTTCATTTGGTGATAGGAGATGGTCAGTTGGGATTCTGTTTGTCCTATTATTTAGAGACCTTATTAGGATTGCCTTTGCATATTTTAGAAAGTTTCCATTACACCAGGTTCACATACTGCCCTCAAAGTGCTCCCCAATTCTAGCTGTCTCTCCCTGAGTTCCTTTTTTCAGCTCCATCTCTGCTTCCCCTGCCCAACTGATTCTCCCATTCCTGTCTCTAGTACCTCCACTCTACCCATAAAATCTATTTTATTTTTCCCTCCCAGGAGGATTCATATTTCCCCTGCCAATATCTACCTTTATACATAGCCTCTCTAGGTCTATGGATTATATCTTAATTATAATTTATCTAATGGCTAAAATCCACATAGGTGTGGATATATACCATATTTTTCTTTCTGTCTTGGTTAACTCACTCAAGATGATTTTCTTTAGTTCCATCCATGTGCTCATAAATTTAATAATGCCATTTTTTAAACTACTGAGCAATACTTCCTTGTGTAAATGTACCATATTTTCTGTATCTATTCCTCTGTTGAAGGGAATTAGGTTGTTTGCACCAAGCTAATCTGTGGATGTTTAGAAAGCATTGGCCTCTACTGTCAACTGAGGGATAAACAGTGGACTGTAGTCAGCAGAAGCAGCTACTCCATTGGCCAGGAAACCTTTCTCCCAGGGCAATGCACAGAGTTCAGATAAATTCCCAGGCTAAAGATTTCAGGTGGCACTCCAATATCAATCAGAATGTGTTAATGACTATAAAGTTCCCTTGGAATTTATTAAGAAAGTGATCATTTAGGTTAAGGCCTTTTCATAGGCCTCCAACAGGACATTGGACCTTACAAGAGAATATCGCCAGGTTAGTCTAGGTTTTGTGAACATTTTGTAGGTTCTGACTAATCTTATTTAATGATGGGCTTTGCTGAAGTGCTGTTTAGTGGATCCTCTGATTGTGCTATAAGATAGAATATATCTTCTTTGCTGCATTTCATATTTTCTTCATGGGAGATAATACAGATATTATACAACGCCACAATCTGACTGTGGAAATTGATTGAGAGGTTGAGTGAATAACCACTCACACTCTAGGCTATAAAATAATGGATGGTTTGTTAGTTACACTTATTATAAATGTGTTGGACTTAAGGGTCAGTGTCATTCAGGACATGGACTTTAGATGTAAGGCATTCTCAGTCTCAGTTAGGACAATTTATCCCTCATCCCAGGGATACTGCAAGTTGCCACCAGGCTGATGGAATCTTCTGGAGGATTCTCCAGGAAATGCAGGTTTTCAAGTCTAAATTAAATTTGGTACCATTATTTGGAGTATGTCCTGGATTACTCTTATTTACAGCCATCATTCTGTCTACTACTATCTGTAGACTTAGATTTTTCAAAACCCACTTTATTTAGGTTTTGTATTCTGGAACACTTCGACGTCACATCTAACTTACTGCCCAGAGTAAGGGAAAAACGAATATTAATAGGAAAAGTGGATTGTGGACCTGTTTAGACATAGTTTCTTGGGCCAGTCCCACTCTGTGTTGCCAAAATTTTAGCAGTCCATTCCAATAGCCAGCACCAAATAGCAGCAGGAATCTGTAGCAGTGGCATGATCCAGCAGAAACAGCAGAGCTCTAACGAAATAGCCAGAGTACCATGAGAAGTTCTCTGGAACATTTCTCTCTGCAAAATGAAGACCAGCGAAGACCAATGAAGACCAGCAAAGACCAGAGAAGAGTTGCATGGCATAGCAGTATAGCAATGCCAAAAGTCTTGTTCCATAGTCCTTCTGCTTTTATTTATACCTACCAAACATCATGTGCCTTTTCATGTGTCTGCTCCCAGCAAAACATCACATGCCTTCTCACAAGACATCTTCCAGAAAAACATCACATGACAAATGAGTCATCAAAGAAACCAGAAACAATGTCTCCAACTTTCTCTTGTGCTTAAGGGCATGTATCTTGCTCAGAAACCAAATAAGACAGTGTGTATAATTGATATTGTTCCTAAAATTATCACTATAAGAAAGCAAAATGGGCTATGAAGAAGAAGAGGAGGGGGAGGAAGAGGAGTAGGAGAGGGGGGAGAAGGAAGAGGAGGTGGAGGAGAAAGAAGAAGAAGAAGAAGAAGAAGAAGAAGAAGAAGAAGAAGAAGAAGAAGAAGAAGAAGAAGAAAGAGAAGGAGAAGGAGAAGGAAAAGGAGAAGAAGTAAAACCAGGATTAAAAGCAAGAACAGTGCAAAATCAGTGGCTCACATGGCCGTGATGTGCAGAACTTAACCCCCATGGGACTCATAGGTAATGATTTAATTTAAAAAATAGCCATGTACATTTTTGTATTAGTTTCCACAGATCTCAGTTGCCCACCCAAGGCATGTACATTTTTGTATTAGTTTCCACAGAGCTCAGTTGCCCACCCAGGATCTTGTTCTTATAGCCCATCAGGAAGAAGCTTGCTTCTCTTTCCATTTCTCTTAGCTGTGTGGCAAGTGCTCAGAATCCCTCACCAATGCTTCTTGTCTGGAACCTATCACAGATGACTGTTCAGAGTCTCTGAAACTGTCCAGGTATTTATTTCAGTTAAAACATAACCAGAACTCATGTGTGCCCCATATTTGATGACCTCCCCTTCGTGGGGAGCCCTGGTGGCACTCAAAGAAAGAATAGGCAGACTACCAAGATGAGACTTGTTAGCCTGCGACCATGAAGTGGGGGAGAAGATTCCCCTTGGACATGGACCTAAGGGAGAGTAATAAGGTGGGGGTGGGAGGGTAGGAGGAATGGAAGGATACAAGTGATGGGAAAGCAATTTAGTTGTAATCTGAATAAATTAATTTTAAAAGCATAACCAGAAGATCCTGTTCTGATGGTCATTTGCTGCTGACAATCCACCTTGCTCTCAGTGATTACACACACAGCTTAGTCGGCCAAAACTTACCAGGGTTCATTCTGCCAGGAAAAATGACTTTGATCTTCCAAGGAACCTCGTCAGTGAAAAGAAAAATTCACAACCTGAAAGACAGTCATTTGTAATGACAGGATTATTCGTGTTTAAAACGCTTTTATGATACCAGATACCTCAATATTTAACAACTTATCTCAGCAGGTAAAAACTATCAGAAATACATTCTCCTATTAGGTGCTATCTCATCAATATACACAATTTTTGTGGGGTTTCTTTTAATGTTTTAGTTACAATTTGATTGCTCCGTGGTTAAGAGCACTGGCAGCTTGTCCAGAAGACCTTCGTTCAGTTCCCAGGGCCCACACAAGAGCTTGCAGCAAGCAGTATATAAGTCCATTTCTAGGGACCTGACACACTCTTCTGGCACAGACACATGTGCAGTCCCAAACCCACACACATGAAATAATAAAATAAACAAAAAAAAAAAGAGAAATAAGAGTAAGAATTTGATTGTGAGTGCTGTAATGTGCACTTGCCCTCATATTCACAGTGCCACCCTTGCGTTATTTCACTTTTCAAATGAATTGAATGAGTCCATGTGTTTCCACAACGTAAGCTACAGCTTTATTTCTGACATGATGCTCCTTTCTCATTCACTCTGCAACACATGACTGAAAGCAGAAGCCTCACCTTTTGTGTAGGGAAACACTTTGAAATCTTAGGCCTTGGCACAAGGTAATATAATACATAAGTTAGAATGGAGAGTAGGTGGAGCCAGCAAGAAAAATCTTTCTCAAATTAAAATTCAGCCTGAGGCTAGCTCCACATTTATACTTCAAAAATTACAATCACTATCTCTTGTTTGCTAATATTACTTGAAAGGAGAAGATCATATTCATGTTTAGACTAGAAACTGAAGCCACATTTCAACATTCAAAGTGTGCAGCATGATTTGATGGACCCAAGTTTGATAAAACCATGGAAATACATTTATTGAGACTGTAGACAGTTAGAGCCCTAAGTGCTTTTTAAATTCAATCTGCTAGCCCTCTGTTAGGTAACACTACTGAGATGCCACTTTGTTATTTGTCTGACAAGTTCTAGAGGCTCTAGATGTTTTTCCAGTCTGGCTGTGGTCCCGAGATAGGCTGGTAAACACTATGTCAAGAACTACAAGGCGTCACGTGATTCCACCTCAGCACAGTGTTTTGAAGGCATCAGCGCTTTCATTTTCAGTATGAAAATGGTAGCTTCCTCCTTCGCGGTTAGATCCACGATGCAGGAAAAAACCTCTCATGCTGTCAGGGAAGGCCTCTTTTCTGCATGCGTGTACATTCATCTGGGCACTAGGTTGACTGTGTAGTTCAGCATTATGGTAAAAATCAGTAAAAGTGAAGGAATTGTCTGAGAAAGGGCACAGCCCAGCACTGTGCCAGCTGTGGGACGCATTGATACACAGCATTGGAAAGCGTCTCTGAGCCCCTTTAAGGTCCTAGCACTGCCGAACAGCACTAGGAATCAAACGTTGCAATGCTCATGCAAATAGAGTTCTGCAACCTCAGATACGGCAGGAGTAGCTCTAAGGGTGGCAGAGTCACACCACCACACTAGCAAGACTCAGTAAGCACAGGCGAGTGCTTCTGAAGGATATGATGCAGACTCATAAAGACACTGAGAAAACCAGGCTTATATAAATCTCTATAGAGTAGTACATATACACAAAGAAAAGGCTAGCCTTGAGCAAGCTTGCAGCTGAAGACGACTCTGAACTTCTCATCTTTCTGCAGTGGGATTACAGACAGGTGACAACACATCTGCTCTGTGCACTGCAATCATCAAATGTCAGCATCCACACCTGTTAACCAAGCAGTCTCCAAGCTGAGCCACATGCCCAGCTCCAAGCAAGAGGTCTTCAGTGTTGCCATTTCATCACGAGTTCGGTTTACATAAAATCTAGGGCTGGTTCATATTCCAAGTCCTATTTGTAAAATGTCTTCCACAAAAGGTTTTTAATAATTTCATTAAAGTTACTCCAGCTATATTAATAGTTAAGTCACTTTTGACCAGGTTAGTAATTTAACTAATATCATTACCCTTTTCTAGCTATCCATCATAAAGATGTTGACATTTCATCATATTTCCAGTGTTTAGAAAAACAGACGTTTTTCTTTAAATGTTTTTGTATGAGAAATATTTTCAAAAACCCAATGTAAAAAGAAATTGACTGAACTCCAATATATTATGCACCATATCATAAAACATAAAGACAGAAAATGTGTAATATCACTTATTAAAATACTACCACTAGTAAAATAAAATTAAAGAAAATAGTAGAATCTAGTGCGACTTAATAGTTCTGTTGCATTTTCATTAAAAAAATACTTTCCCACACTTTCTGATATCTTTTGAAAAAGCATTTCCCAAATTTATGAAGCTCTGAAAAGAATACAGACTACATTAACATTTGCCTTAGGGCCATGCATTAATTAATTCAATAAGTAAACTGGGATAAATATACACAGACACTTCTTTTTTCAGTACTCCGGGAGACGCTGACTCACACATTTCTGATAGAGACTTAAGGAAAATGAGAGCAGAAGTCTGACGGGCTGTTGTCCATGCCAGGAATCACACAACCCAAGCATATAAAATGAAGCAACACTGTAGTCAGTATCAATATAAATCCACTCAGAACCATCCTGAAAGAGTTTGGAGCCAAATCAACTGGGCCTATAAACTGCAATGCTGGGAAGTGGACAGGAAAAATGAATCGATTTCCCCCTTGAGGAAATATTCAACTGCATCATGAAAAATGTCTTCCACTTCCTTGCACACTTTCATCTCCACTGAATTTGATTTTTTTTTCATGCTTTCTCAGAATTACCAATGGCCGGCTCAGCACTCTATTGGTTTCACAATGGTGTGATGGTAACACTGGAAGACGTAAGAGGAGACTCACTCTGCCACCGGTCTTTGCCCTTATGTGACTTTTGACCCACAGATGTGCCCAGAAATCTGATCAAGAAGGTCGAGTGGACTTGAGATCATTCCTTCTTCTCAGACAAGCCAGTGACTGGTCCAAGCGTCTCGGGAACTGGTGTCTCCACCTTCAGGGCGCAAACAAGATTCAAACAACAAATCTTCCAATCTTCAGTCCCTATTCTGTATGAGACAGCTAAACCGTCCTTCACAGTGAGATCCCATGGTTCCCTGCACCAGAAAGTCTGTCTAATTCTTTTGGATTGATGTCTCTGCAAATCATTTGAAATTAACAACACTCTTCTTATAGATTTCCATTGCAAGGCAAAAGCAGGTAGGTGCTTAGCTGCTTTGCACATATCAGCACACCATGGATCCTTTCTTGCTTGTCCTACCATCTCACGCCGATCAGGACTGTGTGTGATGATCACAGTGTAAACATTTGTGTCAGTGGAGTCTCAGCAGGGAGTATAAGAGCTGCTGTGTTTTGATGTTTTTCTTCTTAATCTTACATAGCAGAATGTCATGGCCAATGACTTGCTAGTCACACATTGAGCCTGTGAATAGCACAGCCAAATACTAAGGGCCGCACCTCAGGACCTTATACAATCCCTTTGTCTGTGGAAGGCAATGCCCTCTCTTCTTCTACTGATGCAGAATGCAGAAACCATCTGGCATGGAGAGACCCTGAGCAGACCTGTCCTGATGGTGCATTGATCTTAGATTCTTAACTGCTCTCATTGCACGCAGTTCAGCAATAGTTGCTACGTTTATGGCTTTACTTTCAGTCTCCCAAATGGAGCAAGAGAACTGTGTTGTATATTCATTGTGGTTTTTAATGGTTCCTGTATTAGTGAAAAGGCAAGCCAACAAACTACAGACCACACACTCTATGGTCATATAATTGTGGGAATTAGTATAGGAAGTAACTGGGAGGCTTCCATTAAAATATGTTAGCAAATTATGCTATGACTTTCTGCTTAGATTTCCTAGTCCTGGAAAAATTACCTTTAGCAATGAAATTCTGTGATAATGATACTGCTTTGTTTAAAGTATATGTTGAAGGCTGAGATCACTCATTCTAGTCATAATCTTTACTTTCTACCTGCCTGAGATGTGTCAATGCTTCTAGTGGTATATTCATTATTGGCCATCCCAACTATTGGGCTCTACTAAACTTGACAAATGTGTTCCAGTTATCAAAGGTGGTGGTGATATTATTTTAATTTCAAAACTGTTTGGAAATGTGTATGCATGGGGTGGAATACAGAACACACATCTGCTCTCCTGAACCTGGAGCTACAGATGATCTGTTTTCTGCCTGACATGGATGCTGGGAGAGGAACGCTAGTCCTTGTGAAGAGCAGAACATGCCACTAACCACTGAGCCATGTGTGCAGCTTCCAAACCAAGGCCCAAAAGGAAGACAGTGTACATAGACATTACAGAGGAGCACAGCAAAGGAGAATGAGATCTTCATCAGATCGGTAACCAGTTCATTGTAGTCTTCAGCAACGAGCCAATAGCAAGGGTTGGACTCAGAACTGTTTTCAGATACAGACTCACCACTCCTGTGAGTATGTTCTCTCACAGCTAAAGATGGTGCCAGGAAGGAATTCAAAGCATGGATGCCTTCAGAGGAATAGCTATCTCAGAAGGAGACTCCAGGGAGGGGGGGGGCTTGTGGCCTAAGTGTTGGCAATCTTACTTGAACCATACGAAAATTTAAAACATGCAGAAATTATCCAATTTGCATTTTTATGACACAGGATCCAAAAGGAATAGGAAAGTATCTTTACAAGCACATTTTTACTGCTTTCAAATCCATCTAATTTTGCATGTGAGAAATATGTCTATCTAACAACTGAGATGACAGCAATCCTATTTTCTAGACAATGACACACATTGTAATTTGTATTATCTCCCTTGTGCTATGCAAATTTTTATATTCTATCTAAAAAAAAAAACACACTAGACTGTTCATAATGGGTATTTAGAAGTTATTTTCAAGACATTTTAAATAAATATTTTGGCATGACATTTTGTCTGTTCTTTCTTTATTGATAGCACTAGAAAGAATTTCCAAAAATTAAAAATTATGCTTTTGTACTTTTTTTTTTTACAGTGGGACTTTCTTAGACTACCAGCTCCCAAACAATGACATGAAGACCTTTCATTAAATACAAAAGCTTGGCCGTAGCTTAGGCTTGTTCTCAACTAGATATTATAATGTAAATAAGTTATATTAATCCATGTTCTGCCACTTGACTCACTGCCTCTTCTCAGTCCCAGATCCTGTTTCTTCCCCCACGTCTGGCTGGTGAATTTCCACCTGAGATTCCTCTCCTGCCTCAGTTATTGGCTGCTCAGCTCTTTATTAAACCAATCAGAAGGTGTTGGTGTTATGTGTTTACAAAATACTAAGACATGATGCTTCATAACAATAACAATACTAAAGTCTTGGCAGTACTCATCTCTCTGGTGGTACAGAAATCAACATTTAAAGTATGCAAAGACAACCTTTAAACACACAGTGCACAAAAAGACCATTTCAACATATTGTGATTAAATTTAAATAAAAAATAAATATCATTTATGATTTTAAAAAATGGTTAAAATAATATACATTTATATTTAAAATAATATAAAAGTAAAAGCTGTTTTCCATTTTATTGGTAATTTAAATGTAAGCCTTTTATTATCTCTAAGAAAGAAAACTCTTGCTTGTTTTTCTCACAGTGATGAAGGTAGAACTTCACACTAGCTTACTGAGAGTGTTTTATAAAAAAAAACCTGATTCGAGCCGGGCGTGGTGGCGCATGCCTTTAATCCCAGCACTTGGGAGGCAGAGGCAGGCGGATCACTGTGAGTTCGAGGCCAGCCTGGTCTACAAAGTGAGTCCAGGATGGCCAAGGCTACACAGAGAAACCCTGTCTCGAAAAAAAAACAAAAAACAAAAAACAAAAATAAAAACAAAACAACAACAACAAAAAAAACCAAAAAGAAAAAAAAAAAACCTGATTCATCTCTAGGATCACCTGCCATGTTTAAATGATCTGCAACATCAGCACCATCTTTGTTAATGATCTGAAGCTTCACTACACAAAGGATTATGAAAACCAGTCATTAGCTCACAGTGTTCCTACAAAAGAGAAAAGAAGCCCAAATAATTGTTTCCTCATTTGCACAAGGAGAATATATATGTATTTAAATTGTGTACAGCATCTAGTCATTAGCTCACAGTGTTTCTACAAAAGAGAAAAGAAGCCCAAATAATTTTTCTCCACTTGCACAAGGAGAATATATATGTATTTAAATTGTGTAGAGCATCCTATTGTTTAAGGTGATGTTGGACTGAACACATGCCATGAGAGCAGCTTTGCTGAATTACTCTCAGACATGTTATGCCAAATTACATCATCATGTTACAGTCACAAGGAGGGGAGAGTTGAAGCCTAACAGTTACTAGTCACTGTTTTTTCTTGGTTACATACCTAGGAGTGGAAATCAAAACAGAATTTTAATTCTTGTAAATAAAAAGCAAATACCAAACAATATAAATTACTCAAAAACACATGAGCTGTGATAAAATATTTTTAAACTAAGCAATGCTTCACTTTACTTAATAGCAAAAAAAAAAAATCTATATTTTGAATCATGAGCCAACTTCTTATTATGAGAAGGAAAATCCTTTTCCAAACTCAGGGATCTCAGCACTGCTATGCTAACAGAAACAGTCGGCAACAAAATTCTCATTTTATAATCATTTCCATATTTTTATGATGGCATTTGAGAGCATCTGTTCTCAATGATATCTAGAGAACATTCCAGAATGGTAGGATCTAGATGTGAAGATATGTAAAAAAAGTTCTTCTTGTTAATTTTAATAAGCAGAATGCACAGAACGGGTAAACTTGTGGTAGAGAAAGATGCGAATGGCCATTTTCTGAATTCCTCGATAAAAAAAAAATCACAAAATGGATCTAGTTAGGATCTAGATACCTGGATGACATACAACATGTGGTTCAAAGAGAAAGTGCTCAAGTTGCTGATCTCAAGCGACTCCCAATTGACACCAATCCAAGACTCTTGAACGGCTGAAACAAATGGCATCATTTTCAAACCTTTCTGCTTCAACATAATTACGACTCAGCCTCCAGACCAATAGCCTACTGGTCTACCATCACGTGGAAGTAAATCTACCTTGGCTTCACCTCCAACCCTCTTGAGATGTTTCCTCTGAACAGACAGGTACACCATGCCCAGCATTCAGTTCCTCTGATGGAATAATTCTTAGCACACCATCGAATATATACAAATAATGAACCTAATTCATATTTAATTATTTATGAAAAGCAATCAATGACTCTATAGGGATAATGAGATCCACTCACAATTAATATTAGAACCCTACCCATAAGTCAATTTGTTAATTATATCTGAATATACTAAGGAGAGTGCACTTAGGAAGGTAATCTAGACATATGAATAGTTCCAGTACAAACAAACAAACAAACAAACAAATGAATAAATCTAGGGCTTGCCTTTCCTCTCACTAGAATGGAATCTACTCTTTCTTAGCCTCACTGTTCTTCTTTGTTAGCTCTGAAAAGGAAGTTCCTGATTCTTTCTTTCTTTCTTTCTTTCTTTCTTTCTTTCTTTCTTTCTTTCTTTCTTTCTTTTTTTCTTTCTTCTTTCTTTCTTCTTTCTTTCTTTTGTTCTTTTTCTTTTTCTTATTTTGTTTTCTCTGTGTTCCCTGGCTATCCTGGAGCTCACTCTGTAGATCAGGCTGGCCTTGAAATCACAGGCATCTATGTGCCTGCCTCTGCCTCCCAAGTGCTGGGATTAAAGGTGTGTGCCACCACCTTCCAGCTGAAAAAGAGGCTTCTGACCAACCATCTCAGAAAGACTTTCTTTCACAGTACCTTAAATTGTCCCAAGAACCCTCCATAGATTTTTTTCACATCTATACCAAAATTCTAAGCCAAAAATTATATCCAAGCTTCTCATGAGGACCTTCAGAATATTTGTTTAAACTTAAAATTCCTGTGATGAAGTAGCTTCTTTGATGAAGATAAATTTTGAAACAGCTCTCACCCACACATACAGAGAAACATTGCACACATGCAGATATATCCCTTGTCTCTTTGGTATGAGAATATATACTTAGCATGATAAAACTAAACATATGGAATAATTACGATATCTCAAAAATCAATTGAATTGCCACAGAATTGTAGTATTTTGTTTGTAAATTCACACGTGGAGTATTAAATAAAACCTTACTCAGACATTAAACATATCAAAGACACACAAGATAATTACTGCCCTCAAAAGGAGGAAGAGAAGAGGATCTGTTGCCCAACATGGGTCCCGAGGAGATGAGCAGAGCCTGGGACAGAGCAGAGAGCCACAGACACTGAGAGTGACACTGGAAGGAGTCTAGAAGACAGCCAATGGCCATCTGGAGTTGGGTGCATTCTGCATCATAAGTTATGAGTCTCAATTAAAGCTATAAAATAAACTCAGAACTTATGTTTATTTATTTATTCACTTATTTTGATAATTTCTTATTCCAAAAAATTATAAACATACTCAGTTCAAGACATTCAATCTATCAATTGTTTACAGTTTGCCCACTCAAAGAAAAAAAGCCAAATTTGTCTTTTAAAACATTTAAATTAATTCATTTCATTAGTTTGTCCTTTCTGCTGTTGCGAAGATTACTTGATGCAAATATTTGAGAGGTGAGACACTTGAACAAATAAAAATGTTAATTTTTAAACTTTTTTCTTCTAAATATAGAATGTGTGTTTCTCATGAGCAAAGAACAAAATAAAAAAATATGTATTGAGAGTAAAAAGATGCCTTCATTTTCCATCGTAAGAATAAAAGCACTACACATACAGATACTTAATAATATTACATGGCTTAAATTGGGAACTGGTGAAAATAATTCAGCTTATTATCATGAATTAAATCACTTAATGCAATTAAAGAATATCTTAATCTTTTTAAGTTGGCAAACTTTTCCTAATAATTAGACAATTTTGTTTACAACAAAGATGTTATTTATTTAAAAGTGTATGTTACAGGAATTGTGTTGGAAAAAAGGTCATGCTAAAAGAAATGAAGTAATATTACATCTTTATTCATGTTTATTTTATTTTTAAAAAGAAACAGAGCCATTTTTCAGTTTTAATTGTGTTACATTAATGCCTTTTAAAGCAATATCTGATTTTAATAGTTGGAGATGTAGAAAGAGCAGGCATGCTGCCGAGCCTAGTTCTAACTTCGGTTCATAAACGTACATCAGACTTTTTAAGATTTGAATTTGCTCTTTGAGCAACTGAGTCTGTCTTAGTTTGCTTCCTGTTGCTGCAGTAAAGACCATGACAAAAAGCATGTTTGAGAGGAAAGGGTTTGTTTGGCTCACATGTCCTGTATCTATCACTGAGGGACGTCAAATCAGGATCTAAGGGAGGCAGGAACCTGGAGGCCAGAGCTAAAGCTAAACTATAGAGAAGACAAAGTACTGGTTTGTCCCTCAGCAATCTCTCAGCTTGTTTTTTGGTATAACTTCAGGCTACTTGCCCAGAGGTGGCACCTCCCACAGTGGTTTGGAACTTCATACATCAATAATCAATCAGTAAAATTCTTCACAAACTTTTCACAGGCCAATCTGGTGGACTGGCCACCTTCCTCATTCAGGATTCCATCTCCTCAGATGACCCTAGCTTGTGTCAAGTTGACAAAAGCAAACCAAGACAAGAATCCTAACCAGTATAATTGACTCCTTGTCAACTTGACTATATCACTATTAAGCCACAATATTTCCTGTTTTGTTTGTCCCTCAAATCATGTTAATATTACAATGCAGAAAAAAATGTAGCTTTAAAATTCAGGGTGTTTTTAAAAATTCAAACACTTTAAAACTTTAGTCTCTTAAATATCCAAAGCTTCTCCACTGTGGATATTTTTTAAATAAAAAATAACTTACCTAATTGCTTATAGTGGATGTATATATGTTTTTCTTTTGATCCCAAGTATGGGATATGAAACAGATTTGTGTAAGGGTATGTCGTGTTTTTCCGCTGGAAACAGACTTGTGAGAGAACAGGTGATGTTAATCCACTAGAAGAAGAACCACCTCTTGTGGGGACATGATCTTTGGCCCATACTAGGATAAACACCCTAATATGGATATATATGTATATGGTTTGTACCCTCACCAGTAGCCTCTCCTGGCCCTCTTCGGGGCCTCCATCCCTGTCACATGGTGTCCAGCTCAGCTTCTCTCCAGGACTTGCAATTCTGAAAAATGTGGCTGTACCTTCGCCAATGACATCTCCTGGCCATCTATGGTGCCAAATTTCTACAATTCTCCATGACCCCTCCAGTCCTACAGCTCTTCTGCCAGTAAACCGAGAAACATGTCAGGGAGTGGTACACATTACCAAATTCACCTGCCAGATTGAGACGCATGTTTGGCCACCTCTGGACCACATCTTCTGTGTGCTGGCCCTGAGGAAACGCTTCGCTGAGGATTATACCCCAGTGGTGCTGGTCTCTTATTAATCACAGCTGATTTCTCAGCCCTAGTTAACTAGTGCCAGTTGTCCCAGGAGAGCAAAGGTTTCACTTTAATGTGACTGGTGTTTTTTAATCTCAGCTGATTCTTCATCCCAAGATGGTTGTGTTCCGCCGTCAATTCTGTTTAGTTGAAAACTGTCATATTTTGCAGCACCGTGGCTCTTCATTAGGTTTCATTCAGCAAGTGTGGCAGCTACTTTAGGGCATATGCTCTCTAGTGCTTTGAATTTTTGATTCTCTATTATTTTCTACACTACTCTATTCATTTCTGATTTCTGTTGCCTGACTGTCAATTATATTCCCCATTATCAGTGTGGCATCTGATTTCATTACACTGGTTCACAAGAGAAGAATGAGTTTGCAATAAAAAGAGTGTGGGACTAGTGTGTAGCAGTTTCCTCTGACATTGAAACTTTCCACCTCCAGGGGTCCTCCTTAAAAAAGAAAGGAAACAACTCAAAATAGCTTCAGGAAGTCCCTGAAAGTGACCAGATTCACTAGGTCCCTTCCTTTCCTAGAGCAAACAATAGACTTCAGACAGTCACACAGAGAGGGGTCACTTGACACTAGCCTCCTTTGCTGCCTAGAGGAAACAGACCAGCTTATCTGGAAAAGGTAAACAGCAACAACAACAGGAACAGCAACAACAACAACAACTGAGTTGTTTGGAAAGGAAATTCTCCAACCTGCTGAGCTGCCTGCAGGCTGTGCAGTGTGCTCCAGGTTCCCAGCTTTTGTGAGCTGTCACCCATGCTGGAGAAGGCTTTGGTGATGCCACTGTCCTTGAGTCATTACTGCTTCTGTAAGCAACATCTCACCCATATTCCTGAAAGTAACTGCAATAAAACTCATTGGTCCACCAAGTTGGACTTTGGTCTGTCCTGGCCTTCCTCTCTGAGATAACTAGATTTGTGTGTTGTGTCTGTCTGGGAAAGGTCTGTCACAGGAGACGTAGAAGCTGGATAGAGTAATGCAACCATTATTCTAGGAAAGAGAATCATGTAAGCAGCGAAATCAAACAGAAAAGAGGGAGAGCAGACCGCTTGACCTGGAAGTGCCCTCTCCCCTCTGTTGAATGATTATTAATATCTAATATTGAATTATTATTATAATAAATCAGTAGTTAATCCTTAACCAGTTTTATGCCCAAATAACCACACAGAGAGACTAGGATCTATTCAATTAATCTAGGTCACAATGCTGTGCAATAATTACTCCATCCTAAACCTCTAAGCTAGTATAGTTTCCTCCCACTCAGATTTCCCACGTTATAGTCTCTTTTTACTCATATCCTAGGTCCGATTCATTCCTCCTGGTGTTTCCTAATCGTCTCCATGTGCATCTCCCCTTTTCTTCCTGCTGTTTCTCCTACCTTCACTGGACCAAGATGTCCCACCCTATTCTCTGTTGTTGTTCAGCATTGGCTAGGTGGGTTTTATTGGCAAAGCAGAGAACAAATGGTGATGACCACTTACACAAACTTGAGACAGGAGATACATAGAATACACATAACAATGCAATGTCCTGACTGAAACCAGAGATTGGGGTAGATAAACCAGCATTTGAATGAACAAGGGTAAACTGTACACAGTCCACAAGAACATTATACTAAAAGCTCTCTTACAACTTAGTCTCCATGTGAGGGTGCTCTAACAGTTAGGGAACTTGCAGATGTGAGCCACATTTATGATTTGAAACTATTACATGCCGTATTTAACATAGGGACAGTGTTGCAGGTCGGAGTAATTGGAATAATTTATTCTGTTTCATTACACACAAAATAGTATGCAATCAATAGCCAATAATTCATAACCTGCTTACATGTTCTGAAATCCACACGCCCTTCCTCACAGGCAGGCATCCTAGTGTATGTTAGCTTCATTAAAGTCCTCAAAAAGCTAGCATGGCTACATGTTGAATAGAACTGGTCTGACACGTTTCAAACTCATGTTCTAAACAGAAAATATTAGTCGGGGGTCTAGTCAATGTCTTGTGCTCTAAGCTATTGTTAGATTCCCTGACTTTAAGGTAACATGAGGAATAGATAATGTGGAAGTTCTTAGCCTGTATATCTTGTCACCAGCTCCTGTCACCAGTAACCCCTGTGGTCTACCCGAGGGTAGGCTAGTCATTCTGGTCCTCTGAGCAGCCACGCCCAGCTCTCACTACCTGCGGAGGAACGGCATTTTGGTACCGTTTTTTTCCCCCTTAGAGATTCCTCTGATATAATAGTTGACCTTTATTTTCTTTATTCAAGGTCATTAATTTTCATAGTTTAAAATATGCTGTGCATATTCTCTAAGACCTATGGAAGAGCAGACTGGCATTGTCTTTAAACAGTTCCCTTTCTCTGCCATGATCTGCCTTTAAGAGGGGTATGGAACGGCTCAGCTGTCTTTTTGACTGTGCCAGCTTGTAAAAATTCAAGACAAATGTGTAGTTGTCTCCTAGCAATGACCTAAAATGTTCCCCACAGGTCCTTTGCAAAAAAGTCCCTCATCAGCATTACCATGAAAGGGAAAGCTTGCCTCTTCCTGCCAGCCTTCTGCTGCCTAGTTTGAATTCTTTATGCCACCAATGTTCCAGAACCTCGCGCCTGCTCATACCAAATGATGATGCGCGCCATTGTCTGAATCCCCCTGCGCGATCCTGGGCTCACAAGCTGAAAGGTTGCTCACTGGCTGTTTATGCAGCATCTCCCTGGAGGTATTTCCAAGACGCTGCAGAAACGAATACAGTAAAAAAAAGCATTGTAATGAAAAGAAGAGCGTGCTGGTAATTTTGCCTCACAGCCCATTGCTTCCCACTATCAGCAAGCTGGAGCTCAAGAAAATGGTTTGTTAAAAGGCAGTGTGATTACTGTGCTGTCCTCGCATAATGCAAGCCATGTCTACTTCCTGGTAAGTCTCTGGAAGAAATCTCCCCGAGATTTTAGAGAAGACAAATGTAACACATATAACAGATAATGATTCAGCCATCACAGAAACAAAACTGCCAAGCTGTGGACACTTCCCACAGCTCTTCTTGAGACGGATGGCATGCCGGCAATGGTGGGACAATCAGGTTTCTGAGCATCATAAAGATGCTTCGGACAGACTGAAGGCAGACTCACGGTTGGGATTACCAGAAGCCTGGAGACTCAAGGCGTTGAAGGAGTCTACCTTCACCATACAGTTAATGATAAATCAGTCCCAAATATGTAACCACATGAAAATCCTAGACCCAGTTCTTCAGTGATGTGCAACACTGTACAAAGTAGGAACCCAGAGTCCCTGATCTGAAAAGTAACCTGGCCCTGTACACAGATAGGATGTCATCACAACGTTACCAATGAAGTGTTCTTGGAGCCTGTGTTGCCAGACAAGAAACAAGGGTGCTGAACAAGCAAGCTGAATGCTGAGAAAGACAGTCCTGCAGGGTCAGGGCAGCTGTGTCCACTCTCTAGTGTGAGAGGCAGTCCTGAGGACTGTGTACTGCAACAAACAGCCCTCTGTTCCTCATAAGATGGTGACTCATTGAGGTCCCAGCCACTTGTTACTATAGTACTCTGGCACGAATAGTGACTTTTGAGAGAAACTCCAATCACTTATTAGGTGAAAACATAGATGATACTGTACTGTGACGCCAACATGGGTTTCTGTATTTTTCTGCATGTACCTAAGAGCAACATGTGTGCATCTTCCTTATTCATCCACACATGCACAGTCATCACCCTGGACACCTGGTTCCTGTTCTGTGTTCTCACAACCAGAATCTCCATTTGTTCTAAACGAGTTGGACACAAATTAGTCAGAAGCACAGATGATTAATACCATCCTTACCAGCAGTAACGGAATTATCTAGCAATCCTTCTAGAACTATCCCAACCCAGGACAGAGAGGAGAAATCAATCTCTTCTGTGAGTCTAGAACATTGCTATTCAGAAACACCTATATCATGTTTCTGATATTTCTTATGGAAGTTTCACTACCTCAGATTTCATGTGTGGAAATTTAATTCATTTGGAGATAGTTTTGGAGCAACATGATAGATGTGGACTGTGTGTGTGTGAGTGCGTGTGTGTGTGTGTGTGCATGCGTGCATGTGAGTGTGTGAGTGTGCATGTGTGTGCGTGTGTGTGTGTGTGTGTGTGTGTGTGTATGTGTGTGTGTGTGTGTAAGCCAGAAGCCTTTGTTGGGTATCTTCCTCAAAAGCTGTATCATAATCATCATCACCGTTATTATTATGCTGCAATGGGGTCTTTCACCGAACCTAGGGTAAGCCATCAAGCCCCAGAAATTCTTTCATCTCTGCATCCCCAGAGCTGGAGTTAGAAGCGCACGACACTGCATCATGCCACTGCACCTGGCTTATGCATGGTGCTGAAGATCAGAACTCAAGTCGGCCTGAGCATGTGGCAAGCACTTTACCCACAAAGCCGTCTCCACCACTCCTACCACTTTAATTCTTCTTTGTGACTAGAACTTATAGACATCATTAGAGTAGGCTTGAGTCAGACCCATGTGTACTGTTTACATGAAAGATAATTAGCATTTCTTTCATTGATGAGAACTTAAACTGCTTGGACATGACACAGACCTTTTGTAAAAAGTGTTACAGTAAAAAAAAATCTCTGTGTATTGTTATAAAACTGGATAATATTTTCTAGTGTAAACACTTAGAAGTGGGTTTTCTGGCTGTGAGAGCCTGTACAACTTGTGTTTAACATCCTGACACGCTTTCTGCCAAAGTCCACATGACAGTTTACACTCTGTTAACAGGAGGGGACAACGCTTGGGGCCCTGCTTGGTCCCCAAACAGACATCATTACACACTTCAGTCTTTGCTGATCCTGGAGAGAGATGATCAGCTCCCGACTAGATTTTATTCATTTCCTTTTGAGTGAGAGCGAGCATTTCAGTTTGGGTTTATAAGGCTTTTATGTACTTTTAAACTAGCTGCTGATGGCTTTTTACCTTGGCAGTCTCTGACTTTATAGATTTATAAGACTGAACATTTGTGTTATATGGGTGCGTTGTCATTTTAAGTATTTCTACTTTCCAATGCTGAGCTTGTAATGTTAATTAACAGCACATTTGTGTGTAGACACTTGCTTCCCATGATGTAGCAGTGCCCTGTGTCTTTTGATGACTTCTGGACGTGCAAGACAGTCTAATCTTCCCAGGTCTTCTTCATGGTGCTTCCTGTGCCTCTGAATTCCAATATTTCATCCTTACCTTTTGGTCAGTAACTGATACAGATATTTTAGTAGTATGTCATAAAAACATTCAATTATGGAAAATCTTTACACTTTTGTGTTGAAAAGCCATACGCACATAGCAAGAATTACACGCTTAGCATTTCAGCTAGTCTGTTTCATATCATCCATCTACAGATTTTGAGATAGGCAGTGAAAGTTCACTTTAAAATTTCAGTTTATGGATATTTTTATTTCTAATTTTCCAATTGATTTGTTTTTGGTGGTTCTGTTGCTTATTCTTATTTTATGTGAATATGTGTTTTGCTTGCATGTATGCCTGTGTACCACATGCATATAGTGCCAGAATAGGACATTGGCTCCCCCTGGTACTTGAGTGGTAGACAGTTATGCACCACCATGTGGGTGCTGGTAATTGAACATTGATCCTCTACAATAGCAGCCAGTGCTCTTAACCACTGAGCCATCATTCCAGCCCCATGTTTCATGTTTCATTGTTGTTGTTTGTTTCATTTGACTAGAAAAAAAGAAGAATTAATATCTAGACTTAGGAGGTACACAAAATGTAAGTCCCATTCTATTCAAATATGAATAATACATTTTAATTTTTCTTTCCAAACACATCCACATTTCCTAATAAATAATAACTTTCTTTATCATACAGGGACATATTTCTGTATTTCAAACTAGCTTACTTTGTATTTGCTAATCTATACATTTCTTACCTGGACACAAAACTCTTCCAAGCAGTTCTTAAAAAGTCCCTCCATTGTTTACTGTGGGTTTACTAACTTGTTTCCATGGTTGCTCTTGGGTTCGCCATCTCTCCATGGCATAGATTTTGCCATCAGAATATATTTCCCTGTGAGGGTGAGGCTGTCCTCAGGAGGCTGATCCATGAGGACCTGAGGCAAGCCATCCTCCTCACCACAGGACATTAAATTTACACTTCTTCAATGAATTGTGCACAGTCTACGTCTAGCCTGTCTCCTTCTTCCTTTGACAGCTAGGACTTTACATAGAGGGACCAAGTCCTTGTGGTGAAGCTCATAGTCTTCATCAAAATACAAACCTGTGGTTATTTTCGCATACTGTGATCCATGTAACCTACTCTTTTTCTTTCTTTTAAATGACACCTTGAAGATTGCTCTTCAATTCTGTTTCTTTGGTATAGAAACCAAGTTACATGGACCACGTCTCCTGTGATTTTCATATCTATCAACATGCATGTATTCCATTGCTCTTTTCTTTTACATTTTTTAGTACATTTACTTATTTATTTCTTAGTGTGTTTGGGGGTGGGTAGGATGTATGCCGTAGCCATGTGTGGAGGTCTAGGGACAACTGGTGGGAATTAGTTCTTTCCTTTGACTATGTGGGTTCTAGAGATTGACTTTGGCTCACCAAGTGTGGCAGCTAATACCTTTATACCCCAAACCATCTTGTAGGACCTCCCACAGTTCTTCTGTATTTAACTTGATGTGGAAACACTGACTCAAGACCCTCACTCAAATATCAGGAAATTCTTTCCAATTACATATGAGGATCACTTTGGAATTAGTTGCATTTCCCTAGGCTTTCTTCGATTTCACTCCCTCCTGTAAGAGTACTTTGTTTCTTCATTAGCTGGGAGCCATTCCCGAGTCCCCATAAAGGATGAAGAGACACCATACGGCCTTTCCTCTTCACTCCAGGGAATTTTTGTTGTTTTTTTTTTTTTTCTTCCCTTTTCTGAGTAGTTCCAAACACTGTACTCCCAGTCCAAACACAATGTCTATGTCTTGTTAGTCTCTGGTTCTTTTTTTTGTTTGTTTGGTTTTTTGTTTTGTTTTGTTTTTTGGACTAATAGTTCCTGGAAATCTTTTCATATTATTTTTTATCAATCCTTCATGAAAAGGGACAATTTTATCAGAAGCGCTACTGCTGAAGAAGAGACTGAAGAGACCCGTGGGAGTGACAGGCGTGGTATGCTGCTCTCTTCCCCTGTCTGCTTCACCTACCAGTCTCAGCATCAGCCCTGGGACGTCTTCTCCTGGTTATAGTACAACTGGAAGGAGAAAATCACTCCTTTTTATTGTATTTCACGCTCAAGTTTTAAGATGGTCTCATCATTGCTCTTTTTCCTGGCTAGTTTTATGTCAACTTGACACAAGGTAAAGGAGGGAATCTCAATTAAGAAAATTCCTCCTTGAACAACCACAAATCTGTGACAACTACAATGTTCCTAGGTAAGCACTGATGCAACAGGCTTATGTCTAAATCTATACTAATAGAAAAAAATCCTGTGAACAAATCCATCAGCTTGATTCGCATTATCATTTCTGAATAGATACATTATAAATTAATATTAATTTATGCTGTCATTCGACTACTTACACCTTTTCATATTTAAGCTATTGTTTTATCACCAATATCTGAAAGACATTTTATACTACCTGCTTTCAGTTGAGCATCATTTCCTTTTGTAAATGCCTGAGAATAGTTCATGTACAGCTCGATAAGTTGCAGGAATTAATTAGCAAAAGCACTCTCTTTTAATGTTTTTTTTGTGTGTGTGTGTGTGTGTGTGTGTGTGTGTGTGTACATGATTGATTTATTTAAACTTCCTCAGTCCCTTTGTTTGTTGGCCAGGTTGGTTGTTCCTTTTAATGATTTCATTTTATTTATTTATTTATTTATTTATCTATTTATTTATTTATTTGTTTGTTTATTTATTTATTTTGAGCCAAGGTCTCACTGTGTAGGCCTGGCTGTCCTAAAGTTCACTATTTCTAGCCCAGGCAGGCCTTGAACTCACAGAGATGCACTTGCCTCTGCTCCAGAGTGCTGAGATTAAACATGTTAACCACTATGTTTGGCTTTTTTTTTTCTTTACTCTTTAAAAGTGAAGTTTACTTGTTACTTCTTTGTAAATGTTACTTTCCTCCACCTCTTACTTGTCTTTTACTCTTTTGTTTACTTCAAGATATGATTAGTAATTTAACCATTAGCCTATCACTAATTACTAATTAACCATTAGTAATTCAATAATAACTGCATGTGAAATGTTAAATTTCAACATTCCAAATAAATGGTGAATGCAAGGTAAATGTCTTATTTTGGGGGCAACTCCTTATGAACTGGTCAAGGATGACCCAGAGGCCCCTCAAATGATAAAACAATTACCATTCCCTTTGACTTCTCAGCATAAGTAGGGAAACTTCCCAGCATAAGTGCAGAAAGCACCACACACCTTGGTAATGTGATGTAGAAAAATCAAGCTGAAACTCTTCTGAAATCCTCTTCCTAACAGAATAGTTTCATAGTGCCGGAAGTGCTAGCCATGCTGCTGGGGACAAAAAGGTCTTACCTGTCCAGGGCCTTAATTTGTTGTGATCTATGATACTATCCTGCCAGGTAAGATGTGCTCATGTGTGCAATAGTGGCACATGACTCTTATGTAGGTAACCACTCACACTCTGACTGGATTTAAGACCCATTCCATATGAAAGAATTCATATCTGGTAGTGCAAACCCTATCAAATCCCATGTTGCAGAAAGTCATAACTTCTAATGAGGAAAATATTTTATTGATTATCTGAATTGTTATAGCACTGAACTTCCTTCTAAATGTATATGTGTATACCTATAGACAATTTCCATCATCAACCTTCACCAGCTAAGCCTCTTTTTACCAGTAAACTATAGTGAATGCAAAGACTTAAGGCTGTATGAGTGATAAGGATAAGTGTCAGGTGAGTGAGTGTTCAGCCTCAAACAAGGTATTCATCTTGTCACCTCCATGGCTCAGAGGACATTGTGGAACAAGGGGCATAAAATGCAGGAGCCAGAAGACAGGAAGATATGCTGAAAAAATACCATCTCAGGAGCATGACATGGTCATTAAAATCACGACCCCAGCAGCTTCAGATGGCTGTACTGGGTGAGCACAAGAATGGGCTGTTGGAAAATATCACATTAAGAGTGACAAAAGCGAACTTGAGAGAAAACACACAAGAAACACAAGATAGTGAATAGGATTGTGTTCCACAAATCACATTGCCTCTCTCTCTGCCTCCACACAGAGAGCTGTGTTCAGAACCCTGAAGGCAGAAAGAAGTGGTAATGGAAGAATTGGAAGTATGGAGAAATAGAAATCCCCATTTCAAAGTCATTGAGCGCATGGAGCAATAGAAACACACATTGTACATCGCACATAAGCATCTTAACGACACAACTGGAAGCCCTAGAAAAAAAAGAAGCAGAAACACCCAAGAGGAGTAGACATCTGGAAATAATCAAACTCAGGGCTGAAATTAACAAATTAGAAACTAAGAAAACAGTCCAAAGAATCAACGAAACCAAGAGCTGGTTCTTTGAGAAAATCAACAAGATAGACAGACCGTTAGCCAAACTAACTATAAGGCAGAGAGACAGTATTGAAATCAACAAAATCAGAAATGAAAAGGAAGACATAACAACAGACACTGAAGAAATACAAAGAATCATAAGATCCTACTTTGAAGGCATATACGCCACAAAATTTGAAAATCTAAGGGAAATGGACAGTTTTCTTGATCAATTTCACTTGCCAAAGTTGAGTGAAGAACAGATAAACAAGCTAAATATTCCCATTTCCCCTACAGAAATAGAAGCCATCATTGATAGTCTCCCAAGCAAAAAAAAAAAAAAAAGCCCAGGGCCAGATGGTTTCAGTGCAGAATTCTACCAGACCTTCAAGGGCGAGCTAATACCAATACTATTCAAGCTACTCCAAAAGATAGAAATGGATGGAACATTACCAAATTTATTCTATGAGGCCATAGTCTCATTGATACCTGAACCTCACAAAGACTCAACAAAGAAAGAGAATTTCAGACCAATTTCTCTTATGAACATAGATGCAAAAATACTAAATAAAATACTTGCAAAACGAATACAGGAACACATCAAAGATATCATTCATCATGACCAAGTAGGCTTCATTCCAGGCATGCAGGGATGGTTTAATATATGGAAATCCATCAGTGTAATCCACCATATAAACAAACTGAAGATAATAAACCACATGATCATCTCTTTAGATGCAGAGAAAGCATTTGATAAAATTCAACACCCATTCATGTTTAAAGTTTTAGAGAGATTGGGGATACAAGGCACTTTCCTCAACATAATAAAGGCTATATACAGCAAGCCAATAGCCAAAATCAAAGTAAATGGTGAAATAGTAAAGGAAATTCCTCTAAAATCAGGAACAAGGCAAGGCTGCCCACTCTCCCCATATCTCTTCAATATAGTACTTGAAGTTCTAGCCAGAGAAATAAGACAACAAAAGGAGATCAAGGGGATCCAAATGGGAAAGGAGGAAGTCAAATTATCCCTATTTGCAGATAATGTGATAGTGTACATAAGTGA
This sequence comes from Acomys russatus, assembly GCF_903995435.1. Taxonomy (NCBI): domain Eukaryota; kingdom Metazoa; phylum Chordata; class Mammalia; order Rodentia; family Muridae; genus Acomys; species Acomys russatus. Next base: position 18,404,671 of record NC_067151.1, read on the forward strand.
CCCTCAAAATTCCACCAGAGAACTCTTGCAGCTGACAAACACCTTCAGCAAATTGGCTGGATACAAAATTAACTCAAAAAAGTCTCTAGCCTTCCTATACACAAATAACAAGCTTGCAGAGGAAGAAATTAGAAAATCCACACCCTTCACATTAGCCAAAAGCAATACAAAATATCCAGGAGTTACTCTAACTAAGCAAGTGAAGGACTTGTTTGAAAGAAAATTCAAAACTCTGAAGAAAGAGAGTGAAGATGAGCAATACTTGCTCATGGATTGGGAGAATTAACATAGTAAAAATGGCCATCTTGCCAAAAGCAATCTACAGATTCAATGCAATCCTTATCAAAATATCTACACAATTTTTAAAGACATTGAAAGCTCAATTCTGAACTTCATATGGAAAAACAAGAAACCCAGAATAGCTAAAACAATCTTGTACAATAAAAGGTGCTCCGGAGGAATCTCCATACCTGATCTCAAACTGTACTGTAAAGCAATAGTAATTAAAACACCATGGTACTGGCACAACAACAGGCTGGTTGATCAATGGAATCGAATCGAAGACCCAGATATGAATCCACACACATATGGTCACTTGATTTTTGACAAAGAAACCAAATCCATTCAATGGAAAAAGATAGCATCTTCAACAAATGGTGCGTGGTCTAACTGGAGGTCTATGTGTAAAAAAATGAAACTGGACCATATTTGTCACCTTGCAAAAAACCTCATATCCAAGTGATTAAAGACCTCAACATAAAACCAGAGACATTAAGTCACTTAGAAGAAAGAGTGTGGAAGAGCCTGGAACATATTGGAACAGAAGACAACTTCCTGAACAGAACACCAACGACCCAGGCTTTAATGTCAACAATTAATAAACGGGACCTCATGAGGCTGAGAAGCTTCTATAAAGCAGGAGACACTATCAAGAGAACAAAGCGACAGCCTACAGACTGGAAAAAGATCTTCACCAACCCTACATCTGACAAAGGTCTAATATCCAAAATATATAAAGAACTCATGAAATTAAATGCCATCAAACCAAATCACCCAATTGAGAAATGGGGTTCAGAACTAAACCCAGAATTCTCAACAGAGGAATATCAAATGGCTGAGAAACACTTAAAGAAATGCTCAACCTCCTTAGTCATCAGGGAAATGCAAATCAAAACAACTCTGAGATTCCATCTTACACCCATCAGAATGGCTAAGATCAAAAATTCACAGCGACACCACATGTTGGCGAGGATGTGGGGAGAGAAGAACACTCCTTCATTGCTAGTGGTAATGCAAATTAGTACAGCCACTTTGGAAATCTATCTGGTGCTATCTCAGAAAAATGGGAATAGGGATTCCTCAAGACCCAGCTATTCCATTCCTTGGAATATACCCAGAAGCTGCTCCAGCACACAACAAGAAAATTTGCTCAACCATGTTCACAGCAGCCTTATTCATAATAGCCAGAACATGGAAACAGCCTAAGTGTCCATCAGTAGAAGAATGGATAAAGAAACTGTGGTACATATACACTATGGAATACTACTCAGCTATTAAAAACAAGGAATTCCCAAAATTTGTGGACAAATGGATTGAGCTAGAAATGATCATAATGAGTGAGCTAACCCAGAAGCAGAAAGACTCAAATGGTATATACTCACTTATATCTGCATACTAGCCCAAGGAGCGTGTCCCACGAAAGCTTTCACTTACCAGGAAACTGGGACAGAGGGGAGGACATCCTATTGGCACTCTAGATGACAGAAGCATGGGAGAATGGCAAAGTAGAAGGATACAGAGGGTCCTAGAAACCTACAAGTAGAACAATATGATAGGCAGATTTAGGCCCAGGGGTCCTGCTCAAACTATGGCACCAGCCAAGGACAATACAGGCGGTAAACTTTAAACCCCTACCCAGATCTAGCCAATGGTCAGAACATTCTCCACAGTTGAGTGGAGACTGGGATATAACTTTCTCATGTACTCTGGTGCCTCACATTTGACCATGTCCCCTGGAGGGGGAGACCTGGTGGCACTCAGAGGAAGGACAGCAGGTTACCAAGAGGAGACTTGATACCCTATGAGCATATACAGGGGGAGGAAATCCCCCTCAGGAACAGTCATAGGGGAGGGGAATAAGGGGAAAATGGGAGGGAGGGAAGAATGGGAGGATACAAGGGATGGGATAACCATTGAGATGTAACAAGAATAAATTAATAATAAAAAAAGGGAAACACACATTGCAGTCATTTGACGCTGATGTGCATTGTACAAATTCTGAAAGTGCCACATAGGAGACACTCACTGCATTTTCTATGATTTTATATTTATCTTCTTCTTTGAACCATTTTATGCTCATAATAAAATTGACCAGCAGGTACCAACGTCCCCTGTGCTCTCTGATTACACACAGATGTGGCTTTCTTTATTTTCCACCATCATCTACTACAAGAGTGACAAGATTCTAGATCTATTTTGATATACTAATTAACACCAGGTCCAAAAACACATAAGGTTCATGCTTGGCTGTGGTAACTAAATACAACTACAGTGTCTAACCACCGAGAATATGTTATTTTCAGCTTCACAAGCAACGTAATAAGAAGACAGTAAAAACTATCTATCTGGTAAATGTTACTTGACATGTTATCCAAATAACCATTTTCTACCTGTAAAACCTGATCTATTTAAAAACCCAAAATAACTCCATAACGCCTTGAAAACATCTATATGATTTCAGATGGAAGTAAATGATCTGCATGTACATACATTTCTCTGTTCTCTGATCTTTGTCATATAGGTAGAGTTCTCAATCTTTCAGGTGCTGGAGAGGTGGCTGGTTAAGAGTGCACATGCCTTGTAGAAGACCCGGGATCAGTTCCCAGCACCCACACTACAGCTTGCAAATGCCTGGAGCTATAGAAATCCCACACACTCTTCCGGCCTCCACAGGCTCCTGCAAATTTGTGGTGACACAAATTCACACAAGCAAATATCCACACATAAAATAAACAGATAGACAATCTTTTTTTAAAAACCCACATTCAAAAATTAACTTTTCAACATGTTGCATATCTTACTGTACTTAAGGGCTAGATAGGAGGCTAACTGCACAGAATGAATTGTGTGTACTGTGAGGTATAGTAACCAATACTCAGTGTTTAATGAGGTACATTTTTGGATTGGAAAATATATTGAGTAAAAAAAAAATAACACAGATGATAATAATTTGGACAGTCTCCAATTTTCACTATGCTGCTGGTTACACATATCTTATCACCAACCACCTTTTAAAATAAAGACATGTGACATGAAATGACCACACCAGTAACCCTACGGGCAACAAAGGGAATCAAATGCTCTTGTCTGAGGGTAGTGGCCAGATGCTTCCATATTCTTTCCTATCTTTCAAATTTTCACAGTTAAAGAGGATATTCACCAAATTGACTGAGGAAGTAAAATTACTCTTATGTGTGTGTGTGTGTGTGTGTGTGTGTGTGTGTGTGTTTTTTAATAAGTGTCTCCAGTGAGGGATGATGCAGGTAACTTGCATGGTGTGTAACACTTTTAATAGCATCTCTTGAAGCTGAGAGTCATAACACTCAGTGTTCAATAACATTGCATTTTAAAAAGTTGTATTTATTTAAAAAGTTAATTTCCTCTCTCCAAACCTACCAATACCTTGCCCTCTTCAACTTCATGGCCTCTTTCACTTGAGTTGTTATTGTCACATTGCATTTGTGAGAAAATCAAGAATAGGTGTCCAAAGTAAGGAGGATATGAGTGACATGTGTATTCTCTTATAGGCATCGGATCCTGCAGACCTACAGATGTCCCAGACACAGAGCAGAAAGCCACCTGTCCCTCTGTTTGTATCTATGTAGATAGATAGATGCAGTTGCTAGAAGCTGTCAAATTGTATGTCACTAATGGAGGGAGGGAGGGCGAGTTGGGGGGAGGGAGGCTGTGTGGCCTCCTAGGCCATGCTGTGCCTCTTGAATTCTCGGACAGGCTAATAACTTTAAACAAGCTGAGATAGTTTTAGTAGGAGGATAGATGATGTTTTGTGTTTCTGTTGTTATTTCAAAGGAACATGCCTACCAAGGAAAATCTCTTCATGAGTTCTTAGTATCTGCTGGGTCCCTTTATGATCAAGAAGTGAATCAGGTATGGTGGTGCAAGCTGTTAATCTCAGCACTCTGGAGGCAGGTTGGGTAGAACTCTGTAAGTTTAAGGGCAGTCTGTTTTACATAGCCCAGGACAGCCAGGGCTATGTAGGGAGAAACTGTCTAAAAAACATTTTTTTTTTATTGCAAATTCTAGATTTTTCTGTATTTGTTTATCTTACTGGTACATTTTCTCAGGTTTTGAAATCATTACAAGATTTATGTTTGAAAAAAGTTTTGTTTTTTACTTTGCACAGATTGATCAAAGACAATTTGTATATAGAACTTGAAAAAATTATGAATTTTAATAGAAAATGACCAATTCCATTTCTAATTGCAATTTGCTTATGATTTAGAGTTATTACATGGATGAAATTTTAACTTTCTCTCTCTCTCTCTCTCTCTCTCTCTCTCTCTCTCTCTCTCTCTGTGTGTGTGTGTGTGTGTGTGTGTGTGTGTGTGTGTGTAAACTAAAAAGACAACTATACTGGCTAGTTTTATGTCAACTTGACACAAGCTAGAGTCATCAAAAGAAGGTAACCTAAGTTGAAAAACAATGCCTCCATAAGATCTGGCTATAGAGCATTTTTTTAGTAATGGATGGGGTAGGGCAGATGCCACTATGGGTGGTACTGTCCCCTGGCAGTTTGTCTTGGTTGCTCCAAGAAAACAGGTTTATTTGGTTTGTTGATATTTAATTTCTGAATTCTTTATATATTTTGGATATTAGCCCTTTGTTGAATGTAGGGTTGGTGAAGATCTTCTCACAGTCTGTAGGATGCTGTTTTATTCTGTCAGCAGTAATCTTTGCCATACAGAAGCTTTTCAGTTTCATGAGGTCCCATTTATTAATTGTTGACCTTAAAACCTGAGCTATTGGTGTTCTGCTTGTGAGGCTATCTCCTGTACCAATGAGTTCAAGGCTCTTCTCCACTTTTCCTTCTAAAGATTTAGTGTATCTGGTTTTACACTAAGATCTTTAATCAACTTGGAATTTTAGTTTTGTACAGGGTGATAAATATGGATCTATTTGCATTTTTCTACATGTGGATGTAGAGAAAGGGGAATACTCCTCCAATGCTGATGGAAAAGCAAACTTGTATAACTACTTTGAAAATCAATCTGCTGCTTTCTCAGAAAACTGGGAATAGTGCTACTATAAGACTCAGCCATACCTCTTCTGTGCTTATACCGAAAGGTGCTCAACCATACAACAAGGACATTTGCTCAACTATGGTCATAGCAGCTTTATTCGTAATAGCCAGAATCTGGAAACAACCTAGATGTCCCTCAACTGAAGAATGGATAAAGAAACGGTGGTCTATTTACACAATCGAAAACTACTCGGCTATTAAAAACAAGGAAATCTTAAATTTTGCAGGCAAATAGATGGATCTAGAAACAATCATCTCGAGTGAGGTAACCCAGACCCAGAAAGACAAGCATGGTATGTATTCACTTATAAGTGGATGTTAGCCCAACATAGATGTCCTCTGAGGCACTTCACCCAGCGGGGCGTTGAGACAGATGCTTGGACTTGTTGTTGGACTCTAGGAGCATTGAGAGTGGTATGGAAGAATGGAGGCAGGATAGAAGGACCCAAAAGGTTCAGTAGCCCTACAAGGAGACCAACAAGGCCTAAGGAACTGGAACCAGGGGAGCATACACAAACTGCTGTACCAACCAAGGACAATGCATGTAGTAAACCTAGACCCCCCCCTATTCAGATTTAGCCAATGGACAGCTCATTCTCCACAGTTGTGGGGAGAGCGGGGACTGCCTCTGACATGAACTCTGGTGCCCTGATTTGATCATTTCCCCTTGGTGGGAATACCAGGCACAATAAAGAGGAAGGGGAAGCAGGCTATCTGGATGAGACCTGATAGGCTGTGGTCAAAAGGTGGGGGAGGACGTCCCCTTTCTGTCAGAGGTCTAGGGGAGGGGAATAGGGCAGAAGAGGGAGGGAGGGAGGGTGTGCCAGGGATGATACAAGTGAGGGGATAAGAACGGGGATGTAATCTGAACAAATCATAATAAAAGAAAATAGGCTGAGCAAGCTACATGGAGCCAGTCAGCAAGCAGTACCCTTCCATGGCCTGTGCATCAGCTCCAGACTCTAGGTTCCTGCCCTGTTTGAGTTCCTGTCCTTATTTCTTTCCATGACATACAATGACATGGATATATAAGCCAAATAAACCCTTTCCTCCCCAACTTACCTTTTGGTCACTGTGTTTCATTGCAGTAAGTTCCTTTACCCACTGAGCCATCTTGAGGCCCAAACAGGCCATCCTAATATCAAGTATTTATTAGTGAGATATGGCAAGCCCTGGGTTACTCTTCAACAGCATAAAAGGAAATACCATAATCACAGAGCAGAATTTCCTCTTCTGCTTCCTCCTGAATTAATTGCTTAAATTCTTCATCCTTCATTAACCTTCTCACGATTTGGGCTGATTTGTATAATTTTTAGCCTTTAATGGGTTTGCTCAAGTCATTATCCCATCCCAGACTTGCTGGGGTGTGATGGATGAACTGGGAGGCCTCCTCAGGAGCTGCCCCTTCCAGGCCGAGCAAGAGATGCATAGAGTTTAGATGAACCAGGGGCTAGATGTCCTGCAGGATGCATTTTCACCTGGATTTTCTAGACTTCTATTGACTGTTCCAGCTTTATTGCTCTAGCAAATATTTGTTTTCATGTCTCATTTCACTTGATATCCTATGAATCTTACCTGAAATCCCCAGATTTGAGATTGAAATGAATCACTAATGTTTCATCTGTACCAGTGAATGATTTTCTTTTCTTGGAACAAGGCTTTTATTTTACAAGGCCAAAAGAAGAACAATACTTGTGCTAATCCCTACCAGGATTGGCCAGCCTTGAGCTCTGCTGACTCCTCCCCTGAGCTTCATGCTCCTGGACTACCTGAGATGCTGAGATGATGCATTTGTTTGTCAGGCATCTTGCTGTGGATTTAGTGATGGAAAGCATCTGTACTTTCAAACTTTCAGACTGATGTTCCTTCTACCACTGCAGTCAAGCCGGGCTCCTGTGTGTTTGACTCTGAAAATCCCTGTTAAGTTCCTTGCCGAGATCAGAATTGGTTTGTTTACTAAATCTATATCTTTATATAGTGAGGGGCCCAGGCCTGTGACAGGATCCCAGGGGAGTATAAACACGCTTAATCTTTTATCCAGCAGCACTTTCCAACAGCAAAGGTAGTTACAATCTAGCCTCCAGCCAGATCTGGTTAGTTTGTATGCTGCCGATCATCTATAGTCTAGGGTATAGGAAGTGCCGATTTTGTTTCATGTGTTTGATCAAGTCAATTTTCTATTGAGTTTTCAACCCAAATACCATTTGTACCTCCAAGCAGCATAACGTACAGATGAGGCATGGGTTAAAATTAATTCAAGGGGCTGCTCATTTAATTCCAAATGTGATTTTAGTCTGAATTAGTGCCACAGATATTTAGAACACATGTGGAGGTCAGTGGACTGGTAGACTGGATTCTCTTCTTTCTTCCAATGTGTGTGTGTGTGTGTGTGTGTGTGTGTGTGTGTGTGTGTGTGTGTGTTTGTGTGTGTGAATGTGAATTCCAGGGACTAAACTCACAATGCTGACATAACAAGCATATTTAATTATGTGTGTGCAGGTGTGCAAGAGTACAGGTGTATGAATAATATATGTGCATATGTGCAAACAAGTATGAATATATAGGTGAGTGCAAGTATGCATGTAGTATATGTGCAAGTGTGCAAATGTGTACCTATGTGCAGGAGTATAAATGAGACTTGTGTGTGTGTGTGTGTGTGTGTGTGCATGTGTTGTGGGCAGGGGTGCAAGCAAATGTGCATGTTTAGGCATATAAGCATGTGTGAATGTGTGTGCAAGTGTGCATGTGTGTGTACACTCAGGTGAATATTGAGGCTACAGGCATGTATGTGTGTACAGGTGTGTGAGTATGTTTGTCTGTACACTTAGTGTTGAGTAGTCTGGCTGCCAGCAATGCTCTGTGATCCTTCTGTCTGCACCCCACATTACAGACATGTGCCACTTCTCCACCCCACATAACAGGCATGTGCCACTCCATCTCACATTACAGGCATGTGCCACCATGCTTGGCTTCTGAAGATTGATGAGAGTGTAGGGGGTATGATCTCCTCCTTACACAGTGTGCTTTACACACTGCGCTGAGCCCCCAGTCCATGCCAGTCCGTCTTGAAAGGCGGCTGTGTTCTACAGTACCCTCCTCAGTGCTGCACCTCCCGTCTAGATTTCTTAGATTTTTCTTCCCATGTCTAAGTCATAGCATTTTATAATGTCTAAATGGATTCTTTGAGGCATAGTAACTCAAAGTGTTTTGACTCTGTGTTCAGGTCAGCGGGACCTCATTAGAATATCTTCCTGATTCTAGTAGGACAAACTAAAGGTTGCTGTCTTTCTGTTTTTATTGGCATCCCCACAGACAAGAAAGGAGACATTATTCAGAAACCTCTTTACTACTGCTGTGTGATAACTCTCTCCATGCTCAGCACATGGGGTTTAAAATGGTAGGAAGGACAATACTGCAGTTTAAAGACCAAACCAACACTAAAATTCCGCGTGCGTCTAGGCCACTTCGTATCTGCATGCCTGAGTTCACTTCCTATCTATTGCTGTAGCTGTGGGTTCTGAAATGAGAATGGCAACAGATTCCCCCATGAGAAAGGGATGAACACTTGCTCTAAAGGAGGTAGATATCAACCAGAAATATTTTACAATGGCTACCTTCCAAGGTGTAATGACAGAAGAAAGTCAGCAGCAACCATGACTGACTTCCAGCCTTTTAACACATTTCTTCAACTCACAGTTGGCAAGGCATGACTCTGCCACCACATACAGCAAATAACCCCCAGCATGGAACATGTCAGGGGAGGACCCACTGTTGATGAAATCATCGTAGTTTTTATAGCTTTGCTTGCATTTACAAGCAGAAGTGCTGCAGGGGTCAAAGCCCTGTTTTATGTCACACAGCAACCAATTGAAGCTGAACACCCACCATGAGACCCCGAGGTGGCCAGCTGCCTTGGTGGTGGCCATCAGATACAATTCTGCCCACCCACACAGTGTGTTGAACCCAGTAAATAGAGATCATACAGTGGTTTTATCAAATTACCAAATGTAAACCACTCACTTATTAGATAAAATATTGATAATAAAAGGGAGAAGGATTACTTGTGAATCTTAAATTTACTGGAAGGATAAGCCACTTCCAAACACTCTCAGCAGTCTAGGAGAAAAAGACACCTCTTAGGACTCCATGGCATAATGCAGTCTGTCTGCTCCTCTCTTTTTTTCAGCCAGTACAGTAGATCAGAGGTAGCTAGAAGGGCCAGCTTTAGCCACTAAATGAACATCTAACCCACTGTCCAATACAGCCATCTTAGGGTTCTGAAATCAAGGCTTCTATAAAGCAAAGCAGGCTGTGCGCCTTACAAGTCCTGACATAGAACATGTGTGTCAGGTTCCATTCCCAGAACCATACATGAACACCTGGCAGTCTACACACTTTGGAAACCATTGGACTAGCTACCACATTTTCAGTAAAAACCACCCATAAGACTCACTGGAAAGGTTCTTTACACAACTTGCAAAATTACATTATTTACTAAATCTTTGGATAATAAAATACAAAATATTATGAAATTATCCTAACTTGGGCTTGGAGAATAGATTCATGGTAGAGTGCTTTCTAGAATTCAAAGGCTCCTCAGTTCAGTTCCCAGTACCATAGATACTTTTATTAGTATGTATGTGTGTATGTACGAATATCTATCTATCTATCAGCCAAAATAATGGACATGTGTCTTTGCAGGGGATGGGTCAGTTTCCCACATTGAGATTCCAAGTATTATTTAATAACTAAAACTGATTTGTACATCAAAATGTAAAAGGCAATGTGAACAGTGTTGTCCACAGAGGATGCTGGTCTTGTAGGGTGCTGGCTTCATCTCACCTGCTTTGTTCTTTGACTACTCTCACTTACTTCTCACTGGCAGAGATGTTTTGTGTGCACCCCTATGTGCTGTTTGTGTTTGTTGACTTTGTAAACCATTGGCAGGGTGTATCTAAAATAAGCTGGAAACTGTGATTCCTGTGGGATGCATGGCACTGAGAAGGCTCATCAGAAGAACCCTTCATGGGCAGACACAGCTACTGAAGCAATTGGCCTGTCTGTTCTGAGGTTCTTTGCATAGTCACAGGGATCTAATTTAATCTAGACATGTTCAAAGGGTCAGGTGATCAGTTCAGCTCTCTTTCCTTCCTACACATACATTATGGGCACTGAAGGAGGACTGCAATACCACAGCCTTGCCATCTTCTCACAGTACATTCTAACTACACAAGGCATCTTTGTGTCGTTAAGGCAGAGTTAGTGTTGAATGATCAAACTGCCTTGTGCATGCATAGAAATAAATGCCTCATCTTTCTCCAGGGTGGCTTCTCACAGGCATTGGAATTTACCTTCAACTCTAGGAGGAGCCAGAGTAGAGGGAGGTGAAGCTCACGGCAAGGCAGCAGGTCTCAGCAAGACTTTGGAGCAAGACTTTGGGAAGGTCTTCACTTACCAGGAAAGTGGGACAGAGGTGAGTACATCCTATTGGGACTCTAGGTGAGAGAAATACAGGAGATAGGGAAATAGATGGATCCAGAGGGTCCTAGAAACCTACAAGAAGAACACTATGATGGCCTGTCTGGGTCAGGGAGTTCTGCTCGATCTAAGGCACCAACCAAGGACAATACGTGCAGTCATTATCAAACCCCTACCCAGATCCAGCCAAGGGACAGGACATTCTCCACAGTTAAGTGGAGACTGGGGATTGACTTTCACACGAACACTGATGCCCCATATTTGGCCATGTCCCCTTGATGGGAGGCCCAATGGCACTCGGAGGAAGGATAGCAGGCTACCAAGAAGAGACTTGATAGCCTAGAATCATATTCACGGGGAGGAGGTCCCCCTTAGTCACAGTCATAGGGAAGGGGAATGGGGTGAAAGCGGGAGGGAGGGAGGATTGGGAGGATGCATGGGATGGGATAGCAAATGAGATATAATATGAATTATTTTACTTTTCAATTAAAAATGTGTTTAAAAAAAAAGACTTTGGGAAGGAGTAAGCTTCTACCCCACCCCACCCCACCCTCATTGTCTATGGGAGGCACCTCGAAAGACAAGAGGTTTTTGAGAAGTTCTTGTTTTGCTAAGCTGGAGATAGGAAAGAGGGGGAAACATTGCTGAAGAGTCATCCACAGGGAACAGGTTTTATGGTGTGCACCTTACAGGTTTAAAAGTATAACTCGGAAATACATACTCTTTGGACTGGTAAAGGCAAAACAGAAGTATGGAGGGGAGAGAGGAACATGCACAGGGAAAGCTCCCAAGAAGAAAACTCACTGATGGCTAACCAACCCAGCCCTGCCCTGGACACAGCCAAGGCTGGAGGAGGGACACAGAAAGGTGTGGAGGAAGACATCGCATGTGTGTAGTGGGAGCAGAGCACAGACAGATTCAAGGAGACATTGTGAAATAAATGTCTGAGTTGTAGTTGAGACATTTCACTTTGTACGGAAGTGTTGTGAAGATACTGTCATTTAGGAGAGGCCCTTACATCTGGAGACCCTACATGAGGAGACGAGGGAGAAGCCATCTTCTACTCCTTAGTGATGACAGGTCTGCAATGAACCCGCACGATCCTCATAGCATCCAAAAGCCGACTGCATATTCTGCTCCTATGTAAAGCACTGTTAAAGATCCTGCTACTGACTGGATGCAGGATCGCATTAAACTTCTCTCTAACCATCCTATGGAAACCTAAAGCACATTTTTCTGCTACACAGAGTTGAAACCAGGCATTTTTTTTCCTTCTTCTGTGGTACATTTATTTAAGTGCTTTAAAACAATCATTATTTCTGATTTATGCCTTATTTGTAGAAAGTATAAACTCTCTCACTGCAGTAGTTTCCAAGATACCATTTAACAAATGACAGAGTGTCTAGTTGACAGAAGAAAATGAAGTCGTTAATAAGGAGAAAGGCTTTTCTAGAACCCTCTAACACACTCCGGTTGGAAATAAGCAGTTTGGAGGGTCTGTGATAAGACAAATGTGTTATTGTGATGTCACTGAAGGGGACTGAAAGCTACACTCACACTTCTTTCTGGGTGGGATGGCCTGCAGTGAGAATCCATCTGTCTGATGTGCAGCCTGGGGACAAAGAGGGCAGAAGGAAGGTTCTCCCTCACTTGGAAGGGAGGAGTGGGGTGTGAGGAGGGACTCCTACAGCCGTTACAGAAAAATTTTGTCTCTAACAAAAATTCTGAATTTGTCAAGTTGGTGTCAGTCATGCAGTGAGCTCTTTGTGGGCTGAACTTGTTGAATTTGAACACAGAAAAGTAGAACATTGAAATGGATTCAGAAGGTTGTTACAGGACAGAATTAAAATCTGTAAGACAAACACTTACCAAAAGAGTCACATTCTCTGACCAATTCCTGGTAGTAAACTGAGCTTGGAGATAGATGCATTAAGCAGAAAGGAAATTTATCTATGGGTCAGTTGACTTGATACAGACATGTGCACATATGCACACACATACATACATACATGCTCACACATGTACACTCATATACCCTGGTACATGTATACATTATGCACACAAACACTGTACACACACAGACACAGAAGCATGCATGCATACAAACATACACACATATTTACGTGTATGCACACACATGCACAGGCATACACAGGTATATAAATACGCATATATTCACGCACACACACAAATAAGCACACACACTTCACACATACACATGTTCCCACACAATCATGTACACACATACGCACATATCCCGGATGGAAGATACCATCTACCAACTATTTTTCTTTTCTGTGACACTATAGCTAAAACTCTGGGATGCTCCTCTGGGCATAGGCTGAAATAATCAAATAAATAAATCTCTGATTTGAGAAAGCTCTCTCTACAAATAAGTTACCATCTTTACAAGTATAAAAGGAAACCACTTCCAATAGAAATATGGATTTAAGGAGCCGTCTGCGGAATCTTCAAACTAACACCAGTGACCACGACTCTGCTCTTGTGTTTATCTGTCCCTTTGAATGGTTGGAATCCAGACTTAGAAAATGCTTACAGCAAAACACATTTTTATCAAATTCTCTCATTTGGGGAAGAGTGACTATTTTGTTCTGCAAGCATGCCTGCATTGAAGGGAACTGACTTCAGGGAATGAATGTGTTAGACATGCATCTGACATGTGAGCAGCTGGCTGCTGCGCTTGACAGTGGCTTATGAGTCACAACATTTTCAGGGGGAAGAAGATGCATAGAACACTTAAGAGACACTCAAAATTTTGTGATTACAGCATGAATTTAAAAAAAAACCACTTGCAAGTGAGTTGAACCCACTCTAATAATATTTCTACTTTAAGATTTTACAAATAGTAACCAGGTACGGTAGTGCACATCTTTAATCCCAGCACTCAAGAGGCAGAGGCAGGTGGATCTCTGTGAGTTCAAGGCCAGCCTGGTCTACAAAGAGAGTCCCGGACAGCCAAGGCTATACAGAGAAACCCAGTCTGAAAAACAAACAAACAAAAAATATAAAAACAAATAATATTTTACAAATAAGTTACATAAAATGTGCTCATTTAAATTTTTTCTAGTTCATTATTACTTGAGACATATTGTTTAAGACATCTATATAGTATGTTTTGACCAGGGCCTTCCCTCACTTGTTCTCCTTGAACTCTGTCCTATCCCTATGAACCACTTTCTCTCTCATTACATTTCCTGTGTTCAGTCAGTCAGTCAGTCAGTCAGTCAGTCAGTCAGTCTGTCTGTCTGTCTGTCTCTCTCTCTCTCTCTCTCTCTCTCTCTCTCTCTCTCTCTCTTATTTTTAAAATGTGCCCTATATCCCCTTAGTGTTGCCTGCTTGTACATGGTTAGTTGTAGGACTGTCTACTGGAGCATGGATTGTCCCTCAGAGACTGCTTCCAAGAAAACTGAATCGCTTCTCTAACAACCACCCATTGTCAACATCTCCATAGCTAGAAATGGAACTCAGTGAGGCCCTCCCCCACTTATTCTGGGATCTTGTGCACAGTTAGGTGTCTCTTTGTTTATCCTAGTTTGTCTTTCAGAATCTCTATAAAGCAACTCTTCTAAGGATGGTTGTATTTTCTTTTTAATTTTTAAAATTATTTATTCACTTCACATCCCGACTATAGCCCCCTCACTCCTTTCCTACTGGTCTCATCCTCCATCCCCTTCTCCTATTCCTGAGAAAAGGTGAGACCTCCTTACCATGTTGCATCAGGACTAAGCATACCCTCTTCCGCTGTGGCCTGGTAAGGCAGCCCAGTCAGAGGAGAAGGTTCAAAAAGCAAGCAACGGAGTCCATGACAGAGACAGCAACAGAGTCCATGACAGAGATAGGTTCTGCTCCCCTTACTAGGGGACCCACATGAAGCGTGAGCTGCCCATCTGTGTGGAGGGCCTACATATACTTTATACACGGTCCTTGGTTGGTGCTTCAGTCTGTGCAAGCCCCTTGGGGCCATGGTTAGCTGGCTCTATTGGTCTTCTTGTGGAGCTCCTGTCACTCCCAGGTTCTTTTATCCATTTTCCCAATTTTCCACAAGACTCCCTATGCTTCACCCAATGTTTGGATATGAGTCTCTGCATCTGTATCAATCCCCTGTTGGGTGGAGCTTCTCAGAGAACAGCTATCTTATACTCCTGTCTGCAAGCATAGCAAAGTATCATTAATAGTATCGGGGGATGGCTCTTCCCCATGGGGTGGGTCTCAGGTTAGACCAGGCATTGGCTGGACATTCCCTCAATCTCTGCTCTATCATTACCGCTGCACATCTTCTAGGCAGGATAAATTTTGGGTTGAAGTTTTTGTGAGGGTGGTGTTCCCCTCCCTCCACTAGGAGTCCTGTCTATTTAGAGGCCATCCTCTTTAGTCTCCATGACCTCTGATAGATGTGTTGTCACTTGAGTTTTCGATTTTAGCCATTCTAACATGTGACAGACAGAATCTCAGAGTTATTTTGATTTGCATTCTCCTGATGACTAAGGATATAGAGCCTTTCTCTAAGTGCTTCTTGACCATTTTAGATTCCTCTGTTGAGAATTCTGCTTAGCTCTGTACTCTCATTTTTAAATTAGATTAATTGGTTTATTGTCCAATTTTTCAGTTCTTTATATATTTTAGATATTAGTCCTTTGTCAGATGTATGGTTAGTGAAG